>NW_024426663.1:62326461-62586714 GCF_017311325.1 Ursus maritimus | reverse complement strand
TCAGCTGGGTTTACAGAGGTGCAAACATAACAAACATCCTCTGTCTTTTTCACACCGCTAATGTGTCTATCCTTTGCCTTCTCACAGTGGGAAGTTTTCCCCTTTTTCTAGGTGGAAATCCATACTTTCCCAATGAGAAGTATGGGTTGCCCGAGGCAGAGTGGCTTGAAATGTGAGAGCTTATCTCCATTAAAGTCATCACTCCTCCCTGGCTTCACACACGGTCCACAGCCTCACTCCCACCTTGGCTCTCTGAAGCGCAGATGGGTTCACTTAGGACAGCGCATCATCCAAACCCAGCAGCCATGTTCGCCTTGGGTCGCAAGCGCACCGTACGAACACCACACAACCGTAGGGGCTCATACAGCTCGGAACAGAGTCAGAGGGACCTCAGCTAGTGAATGCGTCAAGGCAGTAGACTGGGGGACTAGATTACTGTGGCAAACTCTCAAGCAAATTCTTGCCATTACTAGGTTCAGACCAGAGCTGACAACCTAAACGTGGTCAGGTTTCACAGAGCCCGAGACTCTGGGAGTGCAAACAGGAGAAGAAACAAGATCCTGCGTATCACGTGGGAGGCTGCGCGGGCGGGGCCAAGTCCGCTGTGTTAGCTCGGGGATGTTCAGAGAGAAAAATTAGGGCATCTCTCCCTTACAGGTGATATTTCACGAGCTCCAGTTATGGACTGTGACATTGAAATGCTGGCAGTCTTTATCCAAAGAATAATTCCACTAAAACTATTCTTTCTGACGCTGTACGGAGAGACATGAGCGCTCCATATCGAATTTTGGCGTTTTGTCAAATCTAATGAGTGTACCCCATCTGTCCCATTCAAGCACCGTGCGTGCATGTGTGCGTGCGTGCGTGCGTACGTGAAAGGCAAGGCAGGGTGCTGCCTTGTTCTGGTGTGGTGATGTACCATTTCCAGAGTGGCTCCCCAGCGTAGCTGAGGGACCTGGTTTCAGATGCCAGTTGGAGCACCTCAGCCTCGTTAATAATGGACAAGTCTGACAAGAGCAGCCTCACTTCCTTTGTTTTCCACCGCAGACGAAGGGAGACATGGATCTCTCTGTTTTGCCAAACAACAACCATCCTGACAAATTCCTGCAGCTCGATGTGAAGGCTTTCGTGAGGAGCTCAGCTCTTCTTCAGGCTGGCCTGGTGAGGTTTCCAGGGGGGAACTACCCTGCGGCGCAGCACTGGCAAAACCTCGTGTACTCACAGGTAAAATCCGGGAGTTGAAGCACACAGGGTGGGTCTCGTTGCTTTCTCCTGAGCTACTATTTCGTTATTTGTACAAAAAAAAAAAAAAGCTGTAGGAAACACAGTACAAGGTAGCAGCTCACTCCTGCAATATAAAAAGGTCTTTCTTCCTTAGCATAAGGAAGGTCTCTGATCACTTTATAAAATATGTGAATTCCCCCGACCATTCATTTTCTTCTAAGCACTCGCTTTTCAGCCTGTCCAATGCATTTTATTGCCTACTTTTCATTTTGCTCCTTTCCTTCAGAATTTTTCAAACCACCTGTTACACTTGCAAATTAGACTCTGGGGGCAACCCTTCCTCTATCTTCTGGTGTATTCTAAGCACAAAGCAGCCGACGCTTACACTGGGGACTCATACACAGCCTCTGAGACAACCAGGGAACTAACTTATGCCTCCAGTAGAGCGGCTGCCTTTCATTTCATGCAGAGAGGACAGCACAACAACAGAAACCTAATGACTGAAGGAAATGAAAATAGAAGGAACTCTTCTCCTTGGAAAGGTGCTGGCTATTGTCTTAGAGACTCTTACTTTCCACAGATTCCCATGTGGACAAGACGTAGCAATCAGACCTTCAAACCCAGTGCAGGCTTCATTTGTTGCTTTCTTCTTTTGCATCTTCCTTCTCTTTGCTGACTGAAAGAGAAGAACAAAACTGTGATGAGTTCCATGTGCTGGAATAAACATAAAGGCCCTGACTGTTGGACAGCCCATGAAACAGGAATAATCTTTGTTTTAAGACGTGAGGGCTAATGGGGTTAAGGGTTAGTCAATTTAGAAAGAGGAAGAAGCATTTCATTTCAGAACAGATGTGACTGACCTACAAACCCCTGCAAGTCATTAAATCCTTTGGAGTGGTTCAAATTCCCTGAACAGAAATTTGTTTTCTTTTAAGAAATAGTTGCTACTCATGAGTCCTGGTGTAAAGTGACTCCTTTGTGGTGTGTTTGTGGGCTCCTCGGGACCTTTATCATGAGATCATTCAAAATCAAGTACACTCAAATGATTATGTAAGTGTCTCCTCCACCTATATAAGGGTTTTAATTTATTTCCATCATCAGGCAGCCTGTTATGACAACTGCCATTGTAAAAAAAATTTTCACATCCTTCCCTTTTGTAATCTTCAAAACTCTTCCCCCACCCCCATACACACCTTTTGGTTATTGTTTTTGTATTTTAAGTTAAATGCAGTGAAATTCCTCCTTTTCCTTCCTTGTTGTTTATATCATGGAACAAAATGACTCAAAAATCAGTTCAGAAAACCTTGGCCCTCCCATGTTATGAAGTTTAGTCAAAGAAAACGTATCCAATAAATTCCTTTGAGGTTGGAACACATCAATTTAACATCTTTTGTTTGGTACTGGAGTTGACCTATTTCCTTATGTGAATCTCCACGGTGTAAAGCTCTGTTGAGTGTTATTCCTAAACCTGAATGAAATGCATCCAATTTTTAAGGGACATCTTTTCCAACAGGTAGGTCCTGACGAGTTGCAGTAGTTATCCCAAGAACACCAATGAGGTAAAAATCTGCTTCCTTTGTCTTTAGATATGTTATTGGTAACTGTAAACTACACGTAAGCTTGGTAAATTTAGTTTTCCTTTTACTCTTAAAAAAATGTTACATGACGGAATAAAGGCCAATTTACTATTGAAATGATGCATAGGGTGGGGGGGAATAAATCTTACAAATTCAGATAGTTGGGTAGGCATGACACAAATTAGGACTAACTACGATTTATATCTACTACTTTTATTTGTAATATGTGGATAAGTAATTCTTCTTTCCCTGGCTGGATCTTAAAATTCAGGAGTGATATATTTGTTGGATAAAACGTAAATCTAAAATAAAAGCATATATGAAAGTTTTAAGTGGCTGTAGTGTTCCTGGAAGAAGGCAGTGAGTATACCAGCTGTATTGAAGTTTATTAGGGGTGCATAAAGTGGCAGCTGTCAGAAGTTCTTCACTTAAAACCTTCACTCTGTTGGGGATACATTAAGCCAATGGAAGAGCATTGAATAAAGAGATTAGAAACTTTGTTTCTTTCTTTTTTAAGATTTTATTTATTAGAGAGAGTGCACACACACCAGAGTGAGCGAGAGAGAGCAGGAGCAGGGGGAGAGGGAGAAGCAGGCTCCACAGGGAGCAGGGAGCCCATCACAGAGCTCCATCCCAGGATGCTGAAATCATGACCTGAGCCGAAAGCAGATGGATGCTTAACCGACTGAGCCATCCAGGCGCCCCAGAAACTTGACTTCTTGTCTCAAACCCACAGTAAGCCACTTTAAGACACCTCTACTATGGCCCTTATTTCGTTCATGCTTCAATATTTCCACTTAAAAAATTAGTATAAAATTAATTTTACATATCTGTTTAAAAATTAAAACAAATAAAAATATGAGGTAAAAACAATTGAGAGAAAAGGTTTCCTGTAAAAGTTTAAGAAATGTGTATTATTATTATTATTATTATTAGACAATATTCCAAATGGTGTTGAAATTATCCTTTCATTAGATTTTGAAAAACAGTAAATAAGACTACTTGCATTTTTTTTTTTTATTTATACTGCGGATGGAGGGGGGGTTGTGTAGAGATGGTGGTGTTAGGGAATATTGTCAGTACATCTGTCAATCCATAATTCAAGCAGTAGGTTTTATACTCACATGAAATCCACAAAGACTTCAGAGTCCCATCAGCTGATCCCTGAGTCTCACACCACCCAGGTGCCTGGTGTTTGGGGGGTCAGACCACCTCAGGGAATGTCGAAGGACTTATCCTACAACCAGTGCCTTCAAAATTAATGGTAACTCAGCCATTAAAACTCATATCATATAATCCCAAGTATGAAGCCAAATTCCTAAATATATGCATCATATTTCCATCCATGATTTATCTCCCAAAGCTTTTTTTTAAAAATTCACAGTACACTTTCAGAGGAAATTCTGTCAGCCATTTTTACATGCAGAAGCAATTCTAGGCATATAGAAAAGTAAGCCCTTGTTCTCAGTCTTGCCAGTAACCCCGGACACTGTGAATTCCATCCCGTGCAAACACACAGGTCACCATGTTTGCAGGAGCGAGCATGTATCTCCTGATTCCACTCTATTTATACTTTTTTTAGATTCTTTCACTAGAGAAGAAAAGAAGCTTCACAATAAATTTCATCTCAGTGCAATGAACAAACGTTCGCCAAAATCTAATGTTTCTGGTTGTTAAAATAATTTGGGGCATGTATCTGATGAAGGCATTTGGAATTGTATTCAAATATCTCTGCCAATCCCTTTATAAAACGAGGTAATGAGAGGAAAAGGCAAAATTTCTTTTTTTTAGTTTAAATAATAAAATATGTTTTTTCAGATACTGTAGTGGCCCCCCCCCCTTTTTTTCTGATTAGCAGTTAGACTTCAGAATCTTTTCAGACTAATCTCTTTGTTTTATATTTTCCTGGCTTCCAGAAGCATTCTGTGCTAAACCTGTGAGCTGGACCAAAAGGCCAAGGATAAGAAGTTGATCTTCCCTTGATTTCTAGACAGTGTCATTTCCTGGGTTTATTCCCTAATCACATTTCCTTGCTTTGTTTTCAGTCTCAATAGCTAACTTTTCCCCTTAAATTCTAATGTCTCTTCTGTGTCAGTTTTTTCTTTTGGGTGATTTTTTTGGTGTTTTTTGTTTGTTTGTTTCGTAGGCTATAATTACACCTCTTAACAACCTGTCTCTGGACAGGTCCTTGAGATCTGTCGTGCCTTCTCTAAAAATATCTCTATTCCTAATCCTCCACTTACTGCTCTGAAAAGAACAGCCGTGCATACACAATAGTCTCCCATTTTTAAGCCTATATTTGGGGAAATGTTATAGAATCTTTGATGCACTTAAATTATTATCTAGGAAGTTGAGGGGCATAGCTCAGTTGCTCAGGGATTTACGTGCAAATATCAGAACATGATTTATCAAGTTATGCTAAATTTATGCAGTTCACAAAGTCTTCAGTGGGGTCTGAAACTTAGCCTTGGATGGTGTGCTGCCAGAAACAACACCGAAACTGTCCCACCATACTGCTCTCAGACCAGACCCAAATTCCTCTGGCACTAACACCTTTTTGAAGGACACCTTCAGTGGTACAATAGTATGTGTGGGACTCCAGAGCCCTGGCTAGATGGAGAAGAAGGCAGGAAACAAGGTTCAAGAGAGGCCTGGGTCAGAATACAAAGTCTTGGTAGTTGTTGTTTAGATTTTAAATTTTATCCTGAAAATTTTGAGGGCTTGTGAAATTTTTAAGCAAGAGAATCACACGATCAAACCTGTGTTTTATAAAGATAGCCATTCTAGTAATTTGGAAAACAGAATTAATGTGATCACTGGGGACCACAAATTTGTTTGTACTCCCACAAGTAATAGGTAAACAAAAGGTCTTGTTTGCATTATGATTATGAAAGGGATTTCATTGCAGATCAAATTGGGGGGAAATGGAAATCTTTATGATCTTGATTCTCCCAATCCATAAACATGGTATATATTTTTCATTTCTTCAGTACTTCAGATGGCCCTTCAATGATGTCTTATAATTCTCCACATAGAAGTTTTCATAAAGTTCGTTAGGTTTATATCTAAATATTGATGGCACTTTATGCTCTTAAGACTAGAATCTTTTAAATCATATTTCATAATAAAGTGTTACTCATGTATGTCATTGATTATTATAGACTGCATTTATTATATATTGATCTTAAATCCGGAAAGTCTGTTAATCTGTTTTATTTTGACGATACATATCCCTATAGATAATCATGCCATCTGCTGTTTTGTTTCATTATTTAAAACCTTTATTCCTTTCATTTATTTTTCTGTTCTTATTGTATTGCTTAGGGTTTCCACTGCAATAACATATGAATGTTTGTGATTACCGGCATCCTTGTATTAATTCTGAAACTAAAACAAATGCTTCTAATATTGCAACTATTTGGTAAACTGTGCCCTGGAAGTTTTGGGCAGATTTTCCTAATTAGTTTTTAAAGATTCCCTGGTATTTCTAGTTTGCTAAGAAAGTGTGCTTTAAATATGTTCGAATGTTTTCAAAATCTTTTTCATAATCTGTTCCAAAATTCTTTTTTTTTTTTTTCCTGTTACCGTGGTGGATTATATTAATCTTCTAATTTTTTAAATCACCCTCTAGGTAAAAATTCTTTCCTGGTATGAATCTTTCTTATCCTGGTATGTAGAATTTATACATATTGTAGGATTCTTTTTAGCAATAGTTTATTCATGATTTATTCATTGTGCTTGTAAGAGAAATTGGCCTATTATTAAATTACCTTTTCTTTTACTTACTCCCTTTGTCTCAAGTCTATACCAACCTCATAAAATGAACTGAGGAGTATTCTTTGTTTTCCTATTTTCTGAAAGGGTTTGACAAAAATAGGGATGATCCGTTTTCAAGAATATCTGGTAGAAGTTGACTGCAACACTTGGTTGGCCTGGTATTTTTCAATTTGTGTGCAGTTGGGGTCGATTTTAAACTCTTGATTCAATTAGCCAAATGATCACAGGTTTATTAACATTTTCTGTTTTTTCCTTAAGCTGGCTAAGCTATGTGAGAAACTGCCCAATTGCATGTAAATTTTTTAAATTGCTCTCATTATTCCCCTGTTACATTTCTTAATCTCTGCTGTGTCTTTACTCATGTTTCTTTTACACTTCTAACCCTGTGGATTTGTGCCTTTTTTTCCTGAGCAGTATTGTGGAGGTGTTTTCAATCTTTCCAGCCCTTCCAGAGAAATAGCTTTCAACACTGTTCATCCTCTCCATTGTGTATTTGTTTTTTCCTTTGTAATACGTATTGATTTCTATCTTTTTTAAATTTTTATTTAAATTGCAGTTAACATACAGTGTAATTTTCCCTACTTCTATCTTTATTGTTTGTTATTACCTCATTAATTTTCTCATTCTGCTTTTATCATGAAGCATATATTTCTATAATAGTCCCTCAAAATACTATTTCAGCTCCAGCCAACAATTTTGCATATGTAGCATTTTTCATTTTCATTCTGTTCTAAATTCTTAATTTCCATTATTATTTCCTTGAAGTGTATGTTTTAGTTTTCTACAAAATGTGGTACTTTAAATTAATTTTTCGATATTGATATCTAAATTTCTGAGGTGACCATATTCAAACATCATGATCCATATAATACAATATATAAATTTCTTAGTTAACTGTGTTCAAACAGCATGATCCATATAATACTGAGTCTTTGAAATTTGTTTTAGAGTCTAGCACGTTATCAATTTTTGTAAATATGCAGTGTATATTTTAAAAATTAATGTTTTCAATTGTTTAATAAAGATCTCAGTATATGTTACTTGATCAAACTTGGTTTTATTGCTCAAATCCTCTTTATCTTTAGTAATTGTTTTGTCTGCTTGATAAAAATTATATGTATTAATTCCTCCGTGTAATTATCTCCAGTTTGCTTTATAAAGTTTGAGACTATTAGATACATATAAGCTTAGAATTATTGTATTTTACTAATGATATCTCCCTTTATTCATTTTGTAGCTATCCTCTGTATCTAACAAATCTTTTGTCTTAAAATCTATTTACTTTCTTAGTGGTAGTTTAAGTTATGTTGTGGATACAAATACACTCAAAGTTTTAGTGACTTAACACAATAAAATGTACCTCCCACATAAGGTCTGATGTGGGTGATATGGATGGATGTCCTAGGGGCCTGACTTCCAAGCGGAATCCAGACTGTTCCTTCTTAGGGATCTACTATATCAGAATCTCTGTTGGGTCTATAGATTAGAAAGAGAGTAATCCAGGAATCTTTCCAGGGATTTCAGGGATCAACCCTGAGTTGGGACATGTCCCAATCCAGTCCTATGTCCTACTCCATGGACTGTTGTATGCCCATAAAGAAGAAATGGATTTGCTAGCCAGGCTCTGACACAGTTTATCATTCTTTTAAACACATTTATGTAATATATATATCTATATATTATATTTTATATAATTCATATATTATATAAATATTTATTTTGTATCTATAAATTCTTCCTTTCTGAATGGGAAAATTAAAGAGATGGCAGTCGTGGGTGCCTAGATGGCTCGGTCAGTTAAGCGTCTGCCTTCAGCTCAGGTCATGATCCCAGGATCCTGGGATCAAGTCCCACATCAGGCTCCCTGCTCAGCCAGGAGTTTGCTTCTCCCTCTGCCCCTCCCCACCGCTTGTGCACTTTCTGTCTCTATCTCTCTCCCCCTCTCCTGCAAAAATAAATAAATAAAATCTTTTAAAAAGAAATTAATTAATTAAATAAGGTAAAGACATGGCAGTCACTATTCCAAAGTAATTCCGAGATCCCATGGGAATAGTTTGTGCAGCCCTCCTTCCTTGAAGTTGTGAAAGATTGATTAGGCCGTGATTCTGTTTTTTAGAAGAACTTCTGGTGCACTGTTCTCTATAGTCCTTGATTCCACCCTCTAGGAAGCATCCCTTCATTCACTGTTCTCTTTTTGCCACATCAGAAGTAGACCATTCTTCAAGGATAGGCTTCAAAGTTTACTTGTACTTAAGGAAATTTATCTAGGGTTATTATCACAGCTTTCTTTTGTTTTTTAATTCTAAACATTCAAAAGCTTTTAGGTGTAGGCTTGTGATTTCTTTGGTCATATATTTCTTACAGAATTTAGGAAGCTATTTATTAATGTAATTTTTTTTATTATATTATGTTAGTCACCATACAGTACATCCTTGGTTTTTGATGTAAAGTTCGACGATTCATCAGTTGCGTTTAACACCCAGTGCACCATGCAATACGTGCCCTCCTTACTACCCATCACCAGTCTATCCCATTCCCCCTTCCCTCTGAAGCCCTCAGTTTGTTTCTCAGAGTCCATAGTCTCTCATGCTTCATTCCCCCTTCTGATGTAATCTTACCTGACCTAACTGACTACTTGCAGTCAACTTTATATGTCAATAAACACACCTAAAGTTCTTTGAGGGCATAACTCTCAAGTAGGCTTTAATGTCTTGCTTCCCTGCTCCATTTCTATATTTTTAGAGTCAGTGACAACCACATAGAGGCTCTCAGGGATAAGAGTTATGAAAGCACAGCCTAACATGATTTTTATCTTGAGTTACCTTATTCGACTGAGAAATTTCAATAGGTATATTTTGCTCAATGTTGTTTTGTTTTTTTTTTTTAAATCTGTGTTTTACTGTTGGGGTCTACAAACAGATTTTCAACAGTAGAAGGATAGAAGGCATCAAATTTCTAGGTCCTCTCTACTCTTTTTCATTTCTTCTTTTCAACTGTCCAACTCTTTCTCTAGTCTCATCTCTTTCTTGTATCACATTAATGCTCTGATTATGATAATGTCATCATACGTACATAAATGTTCTGATTATTTACAAGTATCTCTCCCAGAGCTACAGGTGATTGGATTCCCATTTATGACACATGACATTCATGCCAATTTTTTTTCCTCTAAGATATGAATAACCATCATTCCAGCTGCTGATGTTTTTTTCATCCCTTTCCACTTCTTGGTTCCTAAGCCCATGCCACATGTTTGTGGAATTTTAAGATAAACCTCTTTCTGTATTGGGAAGGATAGGATAGGCTATCCTGTGATGACATGTATCCCCACAAAATATCACTAATTAAAAATAAAAGATTTTTTTTAAAAGATCAATTTATTTATTAGAGAGAGCATGCAAGCATGCAGGGAGAGAGAGAATATTCAAGCACACTCCCTGCTGAGCTCACAGTCCAATGCTGCACTCAATCCCAGGGCCCTGAGTTCATGAGCTGAGCTGAAATCAAGAGTCAGACACTTAACTGACTGAGCCACCAGGCACTCCAAAAATAAAAGAATTTTCTTGCTCATGAAAGGTCTGAGGAAGGGCAGATGGATTTTAATGGCAGCTCTTTTCCAAGAAATAACCCACAGCCTCAAGTTCTTTCATCCTGAAGTTCTGCCATCACAGAACCCTTGCTTAATGGTGACACAAAAGTGGAAATGAGGACAGTGAGCCAAAAATATTGTGAGAGATTTCAAGGACCAGGTTCAATGGTAGTTTCTGTTACTTTTATCCATACATCGTCAACTAGGAAAGAGCTGGTCCCATTGTAACTTCAAGCCAGACTGGGGAAGACAGTCATCCTTTATGCTCAGGAAGGGAGAATAAAATTCATAAGCATTTAACCAGTCATCACAATACATAGCTCTCATTTCTCTCTATTTGCCAGTATATCTTTTCATATCCTTCACTCTCATTCTTTGAGTCCTTATATTTTAGGTATTCCTCTTGTAAATATTACATAATTTAATTTTAAAAATCTGATCTGAGAATCTCTGTCATTAAAATAGAAGATTTAGTCTATTTACATTTAACACGATGATTTCTAAAATTTTTCTGTTTTCCTGAGGTTCCTCCTATTCTTTGTTTCAGTTTTATTGTCTTATGATCAAATTTCCTTTATCTTTTTTCTACTGGTCTACTGATTTAGAAACTATTCCTTCTCTATTTTCACTAATATTTCTATACTCTCACTGATATGATATCTTCAAATGTTCTAATCAAAATTATCTGTGTTAAATTTTGCAGTCCAGTGATTAAATTGTCCCTTATTTAAAAACTCACAAATTAGTAATTATTATCTCTATTTTACCATAAAATCAATACTTGCTTAGATAGAAATAGAGATTTATCAATTTTCTTTCTTTTTTCCTTTCTTTTCCTCAGCATTTCTTTTTGCATCTCAATCTTTACTTTTATTGTCAAGTTTCTTCCTGAAGTACATTTTTTTAGAGGTTCTTTCTTTATTGGCCTCTCAGTTCTGTAGTCTAAGTTTTTGTTTGTCTCAATATGCATTCTGTTTCACTCTTTTTGCTGAATGATAGTTTACTTATATGTAAATGGTGTAGATAATGACTAAAATGTATAAAGGATAAATGGACAAAGTAACAGTGAATACAGAAAAGTCTAGGTAAGCTTTGAAGTGTTACTTTCCTCAAATATTTTAGAATACAAATTATCTTAGAGTTTATATTACTAAAAGAATAAACTGTTGAGTTTTCCTTTGGTAAGTGTAATCTATCCAGAATGTGGTATCAAGAGTTAGAAGAAATACATGCTTTTTTATTTTCTTTCTTAAGGTATTTGAAAAAATTGCCAACATATAAATGAACCTCAACCATAATTAGTATTTCTTATTCTGCCATCAAATTCTTAGCAAAGATATTCTATTAATTTTCTCTTCACATGTCCTTCAGATATAAAATTGTCATGCAACACAAAAAATAAAGGGCACCATATATTAGGATAACCTCAGACTTTCAAGAATGTGGTTTAGAATTAAGGGCTTGAATGTTCTTTTTAGACTATAGCTCTGAATTAATACTTATTAAAATTATTTTGTTATCTTATACCTATTAGTTTTCCAAGGTCTTCATACATTGCAATAGAGTGTTATTTTTTCCTGACCCCCAAAACCATATTTTCCTCATTTATAGAGCTTTCTTATAAGAAGCTCAAGGAATAGTCTAGCAGGCAAGAAAACTGACAAAGCAAATTTGTCAATGTCTGAAGAATTATCCCTCTCAAAGATGATCAAAGATGTCTAGCCTTGGGGGAAGAAAAAAAAAAAAAACTTGAGTCAGAATTATGCTAAGCTGAAATGATCTAAATTTCATATCAAATTGTTTTTTCTCAATTCAGAAACATTTTTTTATGAGGCCATCCATCTTAAAGACAAATGTTAAGGCACGATGATGTATCATTTCATTGCAAATTTCAGTATTGAAGAATATAAATTGATTTTGAGCAGACCAACAACCTAATAAATTCAGAGAAGATCTCCGACTTGACCTCTAAGTATGTAAAAAACGTACGGGTTAAGAAAATTAGGGAAACCTAAGGCCAAAGAGAATGTGAATGGTTTTATCTGGATGATTTTTTTTTTTTGGCTTATCAGTCATTTCAGAAGGAAACTATGTAATATTAGTTCACAACCCAGCTTACATAAATACATATTTAATGTGACCTATATACTCCAATATATGCTGAGCAAATCAGTGTCTTGTTGGTCATAAATATGACTCAGAGGAATATTAATTGCTATTGAAACTTCTCTGTTTAGGAAGGCTGAAATATGTGAAACACACATATTGAAAAATTGCTGTCAATTCATGAAATGTGTCACCAGTTTTTAAGGGTTAAACCTAAGTTCTCTGAAAATTAACTTACGTGGAATTCCTCTCCCTTGATGTCCCATGATAACTGAGCCATTAATCTATAAGTTTTTTGCTTCTTCTTCATTTTATTCAGCCAATGAACAAATTTTAATGCTAAATTTTTCTACCCCCATAATAATTTTATAGTTATAAGGAAAAAAAAAAGCAAAGTAAAAACCTGAAGTTCAAATCAGACACAGGAAAACGCAACTACCCTACACTGTTAAGTTTGAGATACTGGCTATCCTTGGGCAGGGAGAGGGCAAGGGTATCATAGAGGGCAACAAGAGGTATGCTGGTAATGTTCTGTTTCTTATTGAGCTATACATTTATGCCCACTTTTCTATATGTATGTTTTGCTTCAATAAAAAAAAAAAAGATTTAAAAAATCTGAAAGTCAATATTGGAGCCATCTTATAGCCAGCTGGTGTGTAGACACATAAAGGAGTAGGATGCTGTTCTGTCCTCCAAGCTGTCTGAAATAGGAGTCCCAAGAGAGTTTTTGTGAAAGCCAAAGCATATCTATAAAATGCCTTTTAATCTTGACTTTGCTGGATTAATACTACAACATTAAATATTATTTTTATCAGTCATGGAATGCACAAATAGAAGTAAAATGTCATTAAATCTCAATGCAAGTGAGCTGGAAAAAAAATTGGCTTTGTTCAGAATTCTGCTATTTGAATTAAAGAACAATGTTCTTTCTTTTTAGTTCTATAAAAGAGCATTTTAATGAATGATCACTGGAGCTGAACAAGATCACATGCAAAGAAAAAAATTAATTAATGGCGGGATTCTAGGTCAGACTAGAGCCTAGAATCCTTTCCTCATTCATTGTCCCAATCTGTTGGGTTTCCAGGCAGAAGGAGCAAATTTTCAGGGACCGTTATTTCACATTGCATCTTCTGCCACCAGTGGCCCATTGGTAAGAGAAGCTGTGTCACTGTGTCTCCCATCAGAGAGAAAAGAAGACCATTACCGCGCAGCGAATGAGGCGATCCGGTGCAGAGGGCCCTCTTGCTGGGGACCATCCCCCACCATCCCTGTCGTCAGTTCTGAAGAATAACCCGCTCTATGGTGACCTAAGCTTGGAGGAAGCTATGGAAGAAAGAAGAAAGCATCCCTCATGGACCGTTGAGGAGTATGACAGGCATTCCCTGCACACAAACCTTTCTGGGCATCTGAAGGTACTCAAAGCAAAGAATCACCTCCTTAGATCAGTTAAATATTCCTTTTAAAAAAATGGGTATTAAAGTGACAAGCACTCTTTACTAGACCCAGATCTCTAGATTTCAGGTCATTTTGGCCCCTGACATCCCTTTTTCTCTCCTACTCAATACGTGTTTATGGATTTGTTCTGACCTATACTATGTCAGCCCTTACTGGCATCTGTCTGGTGTAGAGAGAAAGAAATGATGTGACACAGAAACGTTTACCTAGAAGGTAAATGGTTTTGAAAATTAATTTGCCAGATTATGTATGTTTTCCCCTAGTTTTGTGATCATTTATTTCATGAAGACTTAAGAATTCCCTCATCTACATTGATTCAGAACTATTTATTCCGTGCTCTGTCTTAGGCACGGTGCAAGGGAGTTCTCATCAAGGGTCATCTTATGCCAAGCCCACTCAGGGATTTAAGATGGCAGATTTACATTTTGGACATTTTCCTGTGTCTCAGTAACAAAACAAAACAAAAACATTTCAACACAGGAAAAGTATGCAATGAACTCATTCACCCAGCTTAAACCCAACTTCAGTTTTTCTTTGTTTTCTTTTTTTCCCCCTGGTGTCATCTATCACATAGAAGATGTAGAAATACCTGCAAAGCAGGGAGGGTGGCCCTCTGTTTTCTGAGTGGGCTGCATTCCTCCCCAGCCTTGGCTTGCCTCTGCCTGCCCTAGGGTCAGGGCGGCCTGACTTCTTTCACAAACACTTCATTTAAGAAGGTGTATCTGCTCGGAGCCCCATACCTTAAGCACCTGAATATTTTTTTCTGTTGCAAAGGGGATAATATTGTGTCCCCTTAAAATCTTACACTTTTAAGAATCTCAAATGTGCACTCTTGAAATATCTTGTTGTCTAGAGTCTTTGAGGTTTTTTTGATCTCCTAGTAGATTTAATGTATCTCCTCCTTAATGTAGCTTCTGTTCCAGAGAAGTTTCCACAACAGAGGCTCTCCCATAGCAACAGTAATCTTGTGGGTTTTTTTATCAGGAGTCTGAAGATCAGGACCCCTAAGAAGTTAGTTTCTTTTTTTCTTTTCTTTTTTTTTAAATTAAGTTTTTATCTTAATACCACTGTAGTTAAAATACAGTGTTATATTAGTTTCAGGTGTACAATATATTGACTCAACAATTCACCCAGGGCTCCTCACGAAAAGTGCACTCCCTAATCCGCATCCTCTGGTTCCCCCGTCCCCCAGCCCCCTTCCCTCTGGTAACCATCGGTTTGTTCTCTATAGCTTAGAGTCTATTTCTTGGTTTCTCTCTCTCTCTCTTTCCTTTGCTCATTTGTTTCTTAAATACCACATGAGTGGAATCATATGGTATTTGTCTTTCACTGACTTATTTTGCTTATCATTATACTGTCTAGCTCCATCCATGTTGCTACAAATGGCAAGATTTCATTCTTTTTTATGGCTGAATAATATCCCATTATATATATATCTCACATCTTCATTCATCTTTGGGTGGACACTTGGGCTGCTTAAAAGGTCACTTTCTACAATTAGGAAAGTATGTATTGTTTTCTTTCACAAATATTTCTGGACTGAGTGCCAGAGGCTCTTCTTTGCTCTTTATTGTTTACCCGAATGGCAACAGGGCTTTGAAGATGAATATTACTGTCCCTGCCATCAGAAAGTTCATCTAACTGGTCAAAGTAACAAGTCATAATTTTATAACAAGATAAAGGAAGAGGATAGTATTGTAGTGATAGTAGAAAGGGCTATGCAGATTCAAAAGAGGACAAAATCACACTGGATTATAAAAAGGCTTCAAGAAAAAGTTACTGTATGCTGGGCTTGAAGAATGCCTAGAATTCCAAAAGATATGGATGGTTTGCATGAGCAGGGAGGTTCTCGTCCAGAGTAGCAAGAAAAAAGGCCCAAATACCAGAAAGTGAGAGAGATTGTCAGAACAATAATTAGTCCACTTTTGCTGACACTACAATTTAAGTAATAGAATAATGGGAAAATAAGGCTCAAAAACACTTAAAAAGTGTTTGAATGTAAGGCAAAGGAGATTGAACATCGTTGGCAATGAGGAATATTTTTGTTGGCAAATTCTGTGCTATGTTTAGAAAGATCAAATATATATATATAAATGGGTGCATTGCTTCACTGAAACTGGGTCCTTCCCTCCCCTCCCCATCCTCCATACATACAGTCAACTCAAAGCACTTCCAGACCTCATGATGCTATTCTTTAGCACTCTTTTGAGGGATGCTTCTGAAAGTCATGACTTTCGTTTTCTTTAGCATTTCTTTCTGTACTACATTAATTCGACTTCCTTCATCACTAGCTCTCTGCACCTCATAACTAGCAGACGGAGCCCATAACTTATTTTCTGAAATCTCTTCACCTCTTACGGGCTGTAAAAGCTCCAAGTGCCTTTGGCCAATACCAATTTTCTAAATTACTAAGAATTTATAAATAAGAAAGGGGGAAAGAAGCCCCATATGCAGTTAGCAGGGCTAACGAGGAACAGAATGCGAGAGGAGTTTGGGATTACAGAAGTTCTTCCTGAGGATTGCAGGCATTAGGACACCTAGAAAATGAAGGGTACCAGTCAAGTAGACAAGGATTGCAAGGTTATCCTTCCGCAGAGCTCAGCCAAATTTCATTTTACTCTTGTAGCTTTTCTAAGACCAGGAAGTTGATACCGCAGCAGTGTGGTGGAGGAATTACACCGCCATCACCAGCATCCGCCCAGCTCCCTACGTGTGTGCCCGTTCCTCTCCTAGCAGGGCGCTAAGAAGTCCAAAGCTTATTCACTGACCCCCCGAAGCAGACTTAAAGTCCACTGAGACTAGAGAGGCAGAGAGAGGGTGGGCAGCTCAGCCGCAAGCCATTGCTGATGAGAAATAATGATGTTCTTCAAAGCCCAGCCTCTCATATTTGAGCTGTGACACTTAAGCCTCACCGGGGACCGTGTGATATCAACCTTCAGTACCTCTCACGGTGTTGTTCTGCAGTATCAATTAGTCTGTAACACTGACTGATTACTGATTGATCCTATTCTATGTAATTTTTTTTTTCTTTTTAGGAAAATCCTAATGACCTACGGTTTTGGTTGGGAGACATGTACACGCCCGGTTTTGATACCTTATTGAAAAAGGAAGAGGAGCAAGAAAAGCATTCAAAATATTGCCGTATAGGTCTGATTTTGCTCCTTGTTGCCTGCATCTTGGTTTTCATAGTGACCGTGAGCACACTTTTCACTTAAAGAAACTGCTGCCGATACAGCCACTTGAAATTTCTTAAAAATCTTTCCAAATAAACATTTGCAGAAAAACATGCTCACGTGGTATGAATGTACTGTTGAATGTCCAGCTAAGTGTCATTGTCTTGTTGAATGCAAATGTTGCCTGAGATATGCTGGCTTTCTCTCCTTTGTTCTAGAAGTCTTGGTATGAATTCCAGAGGGATCTTTGTCCTTTGGGAAGCAGGAATTCTGGGGATCAAAACCACAGAAAAACTGCTATACACAACCAAAGTGAAACACTTAGGATAGGGAACAGAACAGCACCAATAATTGCCTGCAGATTTGTCTTACCTCCTTCTACCGGCCCCCTCCTCTCGTCCCTAAAAAGTTGAGCAAAGCATTTCTGGCTGCCTCAGACGTGCAACGTAAGAACTACTGGTTGTGCTGCCTGTTGGGTTGAATTCATGCTGTTTTATCTTCTTTTATTCCCGTTGAGGCCAGAAAAAGGGATGGAAGGTGGCTTTATTCAAACGTATTCTCATTTTCCCAGGATTGCTTTATAATGCCTCTGTTTGAGGTAGCGATTTCAGTAGACCTAAACTTGAACAGGCCCTAGTTCTGTAATTAATTACGTGTAGAGCCAATTGGGCTTACTGATTGATCCACATTGGCTAGTGTGAGCCCCGGTGGCTCTCAGGAAGTATGTATCACCAGCCATGGCCTCAGAGGAAGGCCCTAGAAAAGCAGAGGAAATACGGCTAAGGGAATAGGATCTGAATCCTTGCTGTGTCTTTTGCTAACTGTTGGACCCTGGGCAAGGTATCCTTTCTGAGAGAGGATAGAATCAGCTCCCCAGTAGGGCTCGTCTAAGGGCTAAACAAGAGACAGATAAGAACAACACCGGGCTCCTAGTAAGTAGTTGCCTAGTTAAGGACGGTTCTTACTACAAATATATGCTAAGCTTCTTGGTACCCTGAGGCCACCTGCCATTGCCTGCAGATAACTGGGGACATGATGCTGGACACAGACGGAGAATCAAGTCAACTGCCTTCTCTTTGTCCTAGAACACCAGATCCTAAATCCTTTTCATCCCTGATCCTTTCTCTTCTTTCAGGATTCCCCCCACCCCAAGCTCCCACCCCCCAAAGTTTAGTGCATAAAGCAGAAAAGGGACTTTCTCTTCTTGCCATTAATCAGCCTTTGGGATTACCACACCATTCTACTGTATCTCTCCTAAAGATACTTGAAATAAAGAACACTGAAGTGCCCCTTTACTATACAATAAATTCGTGGTGCACGACAATTGTCTTAGCCATATTTGTAGCACTTAACTTCTTCTTCCTCCTCTCCTCTGTAACAGGTTCTGCCCAATTTAGAACTGAATTAAGGAGAGACGAAGGTCCTGGGGATTCCTGAGGGCAGGCCCACTCACTGTGGATGCCTGGCAGACAACCGCTTCGTATTAACTCTGTTTTTCAAAGCTTGACTGCCCAGTGCTTGCTTCTAAGGAATTCGATCTATGTTCAGGTCTCTGCTACGCATGGAAAGCATTTGTGTGCACCGGGTTACAACCAGCTGTCCGGGGCCACATACAGGTAAGGCTCTGTAAGGGCACTCCGCAGGGATCACCACAGGAGAAGTGTGTGAAGCTGCCCACCTCGACTTCTGACCCCTTCCCCCCATCTCATTACCTTTCTCTTCTGCCCCCGTCAAGCACCTGGTACCCCCCTGTTCTCTCCAGTCCTCCTCTGCTCTCTTCCATGACGCTAACACTCATTTATGTTTCAGCATGAATGTGTTTATTACTTTGCTGTTGCTCCCAAACCAATCTTCACTTTTAGCCTTCAGTGTAGCTGTAAAATCAGAATATATTATTATCCCTCATTGGATTAATATTATGCATCTACACGAAAGGGAAAGTCATAAGTTGAGTGAATACATCCCTGTGTGCACTCAAAATCATACTGTGAAAGCCGTGCCAACCTCTCTTTTAGTATGGGTTTTGAAAATGGCTCTAGCAGAAAAAGCACAATAAGGTCATGGAAAATACAGAGGTGATGGCCCTAAACAGGCTTAAGTTCAAATCTGGGCTTTTGAAAAAAGCGCTGATCCAGATTCAGTGAATCAATGTTTTTAAAGCATTTAAATACAATCCTTGGCACAAAATCGGTAGTCAATAAATAATAACTCTTATTATCTTCAAAAAAGTGACTCTTTTGGTCACTTTTTTTTTCTAAATTGGGATAAGAAAATCTGGGTTCCACTAATTCTTCAGTAATAATGGTTTCAAAGGATAATCTTTCCCAGGCACTTTCAAACGCGCTCCCCGCCCCCCGAAAAAGTTTTATTCTGTTGCTTTGTTTTGTTGTGTTTAGTTTGGTTTGGGGATATTAGGTTAGTGTGTGGGAGGCCTAAAAGCAAATAGTCTGGTCATTTCCTAGAGAATAAATATTCCAGTTGTGGATACTTTTTTTAAAGTGCTGCTAGCGGATTTGAAAGAATTGAAATTGTTTTTTACGTAACCCATTAATGGCTATTCCAACTATGTTCATATTGCTGCCACCTAGTGGAGAGTTCAGGGAGTGGAAAACAAAAGAAAAAGTGCCCTTGGCGGCTCCATTTTATACAGAGTGCGCTCCTGCCATCTGGTGGTGAAATTTACCGTCGGCCGTTAGCCCCGGAAAATGCATTTTACCGGAGACATTTTCAGTTGAAGGCTGTTCAGCTGCTGTGCTGACACCGAGCGTGGTCACGTGGCCAGGAGCTCCTGCCTTCCCCTCTTGCAATGACTAGTTTTGATTCCTGCTCATTCTGCAAGAAAAGAGACACGGCTGTCCTTAGAGTCATTCTCCTGAAGGCAGAGCTGGGACCCGGGATAGGCTGAAGTCAAAAATAGTGGTATTCTTAGGGATGCTCCATTCCCAACCTCCAACTGGTTAAAAATTTAGGAATATTAAATCATCTCCCGCTGTGTCAGATATGGGACGATCTGAATTTCTACATTTTAGCTCTCTGTATCTTTAAATATTTTTTAATTCCCCTTTTCCCTATTCCTGTTGTTCATTAGCAGTTTTTAAAGCCTCCCCTCATATCGTTGAAAAGGTAGTTTTATCAAATATAAAAAATAATTTTAAAACCATAATTAGAGACGGCCATTAAATCTCAAGCTCTCTGGATTTCTACTTACACACAGAGTCTCACACACTAGAGGAAAGATAACTTTGCTGGTTCCTTCCAAAAAATCACTTAGTCCAGGCTCTTGCCCAACTTGAGGTGAGAATATTCAGCCGAAGTGGGCAGTTTCAGAAACTGAACGCAGCTTTCTGCCAGAGCGGTTCTGCTCTCATTTTATGAACACTGTGACTCACGGACCTGATCAAATTTCCTTCTTCGTGCGGCCTGCTGGAAAAATTCAGGAACAAACTGGGCCCTCTCTTCTTAGGAAGTGGGCAGGACTTCCTCGTGTGCTGTCCTGATTCAGGGTTCTACCTCAGAATCTCGCCTTTCCCTCCTCCTCCTCTCTGCCTGGAATGTGCGAGTATGCGGTATCTCCAGGGGTCTTCTTTTTTTCTCGGTGCCTTAAACCTACCGGAAAGAGACAGAGTAGGTAGAGAATTCGGTGTGGGTTGGTTATGTGTATAGAAAAACCGAAGATGAAAGGCTCTCTTTCAAAAGAAAAATTTGAAATTAAAAATATTTTTTAAATAGGGAAGTTAGTGGTTTCGGTATAAAATGTTCCCTGATGAGGTTTCTTTGGCCAGTAGAGATGAGAGTCAAGACTCCCACAGTTTTACTTACACTATACTTACTGTTTTCAAGTTCCTGACAAAGAGAAGAAAGAAGGCATTCTTCTGACGCTAATTAAACTTGTTAATTCGTTTCCGATTATGAAATAAGTTCTCAAATCCCTCACATTGGAATTCGCATCAAGTTTGGTGAAATGCTGTTTAGATTATTAACTTAATTATAAAACAATGGCTAGGCTAGATTCAAAACTTTATCAGTCGGTATAAATCAAATGGCAGTTAATGAAACTTTGTCAACATATATTTTTTTAAAAGTTTAAAACGTTTACAATGTTATGAGAATATTGTCACTGTATTTGCTGCCATTGGTATACGTTTTAATATAAAGATCCCAGACTTTTTCATGAATTCTAAACTTAGTTCTTAAAAAAAACTTATTTTTATGTTAATTTTTTCTCAAGTTTTCATTTAAATTCCAGTCAATCAACATACAGTGCATTATTAGTTTCAGGTGTAGAACCCAATGATTCATCCCTTCCATACAACGCCCAGTGCTCATCACAACAAGGGCCCTCCTTGTTACTCATCACCCATTTAACCCATGCCCCTGCCCACCTCTCCTCCGGCAACCAGCGGTTCTCTGGAGGTAAGAGTCTGCTTTATGGTTTGCCTCTCTCTCTCTTTCTTGCTTATTACCATCAACACATAAATACACAATCGTAGAGCCATTTATTCAGAAAGATTCCCAGTGGATACCTGAGGACAGCAAGTCTCTCCCCCAACCCCATACCCGCCTCGTGCACACACACCTGATCTGTCCATCCGGCCCTCTTTTGAGCTGTCTCAGGCCAATAGGAACAGAACAGACATACTTTCTACATTTCATAATTTCGAAACCCTTCCACTTCCACAAGCTCATTTCATCTCGGCTACAATCTCGGGAGAGAAGTATAAAACCTGCATTTTACAAGAGAAGAGACTGAGGTTCAGAGCCGTCGAAAGATGTGTCAGGATAAAAACTGACGTGAGAGCCTCGATGATCTAAACCTACTCTGGATGTTTTTTCCAGCCTCGTTTTTATTTTCTCGAAACTGGGATGCAAGTTTGGAATATTCCAGATTTTGGTAAAAACAGGAGTAGTTTCTCTCTTCTGCCCTCCACCCACAGTGTGTGCTTGTTCAGCTCCAGTCTCCCAGAGGAAATACAGAAAATGCACAATTTAAGTAAGTGCAAAAACACAGTTGTGCCCCCTCCAACAGGAAAAGCAAACGCCTTAAACTTGTGTCTGTTTGTCCATTTAGGGTTCATGTGGCTTCTATGTAAGATAAGAAGTAAACCCTAGACCCCTTGATTAAGAATAGTCATGGATTAATTACTCTTTCTTAGTAAATAACGTTGATAGAATGTCTTCCCCACCACAGCTTTTCAGAACACAGGATCTGATTTCTCCAACCTTGCCTCGGATCATCCCTAAGTTAGATGTCAGCCCCAGGAAGCCCCAGCTCCTCTCGAGCCCGGACAGGAGCCTGGTTCCACAGGCACTGACCTCAAACGCACTTGGAGGTGAGCACAACCTCCCACAGACATTCAGGTCCACCTCACCAGCAGAGACGTTACTGGAATGAATCCCTCCAATGCCCACTCCCCAGTCCTGCCAGGTAAGGCACCAAGGCACAACATGGCAACATCATTTTTTAAACTTATACACTGAGCAGACACTCTTGAGTTTTCAAATGGGGGGCGGGGGGAGATAGCGTAGCCCGAGGTCAGGGAAGCCAAAAGAAATGGTGGCTTTTATTTCCCTGTAGCGCGGAGTTCACTTCTCACCACCAGATGGCAGGTGTGCACCAGGATGGGAAACGACTTCCCAAACAATTTGAGGACTGTCGTTCTTTGGTGTTAAAATGGAAACCCTGACAAATGAGTGGAGAACTTGCAAAGAACAGGAGTGATTAATTGTGCTGATGAAAGCCTGGCGTGGGCAGCAGGGCCCTGCCGAGACCGTCGAGCGTGCTCGGTGCAGGAAGGTGACCGTAATTGAGGTCCCATACTGAGAAGTCTTCCGACCCAGCTGTTCAAGCTGAGTGCACAGAACTCATTAACCAAGTCCTCCATGCGGTCTCTCCTCAAATTGTGCTGCGTGCTTGTTAAGGAATGCAGAATCCCGGGACAGCTAAATCGGAGTCTCCATGTGTAACAAGCTCCCCCGGTGATTCTTTCTTTTAAGGTTGAGAAAAGATCTTGAAGAGTGTGGGCTCCTTAGCAAACTGTCAAAGCTGAGGGCCAGGAATGAGGGGGCCCACTGTTTTCCAGGGTTGTTTTGTGAATGCCGAAACACTCCCTCTCGGCTCCCACGAATGCACGGTCCGCTTGGTAGCGTTTCCCTCTGGGACAAAAAGGCAGATGTGGGGATAGAAGCCATCTCTGGGTCCTGGCCCTAGGCCCGGCCTTTTTACTATCCTCGGGAATACAAAATTCAGGAGCAATGTAACCCTTAACATAGTTAAAAACCGATTTTTATTCAACACGTACTTGATATTTAAAACGTTGTGCTGAAACTGGTATTGCATTTTAAATGGAATCTGAGAAATGTGTTTTGTGCTGGAAGATATACTGGGAAAGCCTGAGCCATCACGGGTAATGCAATAGTGATTTTCTTGTGTCAGCAGGATTGTTGGGTGAGTCAGAGGTTAGCGCTCTTGCCACATACCGTCTTGAAAGCTGGTTTCTGGGATACAAAGTGAATCCATCTGATCCCAGATTTGTGTAACACGTTTAAAAATCTACAGCCAAGGGCTTGAGTGAGGAGCAAAGGAGCTACTTATCTGCCTCCAGGAAAATAATCTTGGGGGAAATTCAGTTCAAGGAGCCATTTATCAGGATTACTAGTTCAATCTCAATCAAATTCAGATCTTGACTCTGAGTTTCCTACACCGTCTTCTGAGCGGGTACAGGTCTGGGAAGGAGAAGTCCATCCCGATAATCATCCACACGCTTGTGGCAGGGAGAGCGGCATTCCTTTTGCTTTCATTATCCCACACCGTCCATGCTCTGTGGAGCTGACTGTGGCCGGGGACACAGTGGTCACCCACAGAGTGTGCTGGGCTCGCCAGCCATCAGCTCCCTTCTCATGGTCCCCGTGCGTCACTGGAATGCATATCTCGATCTGCGACTTTCTTTTGACCAAGTGGCCCCTTCAGATGGACATCAGCTCAGTCCCCAAGCTCATTTTCACAGCTTACTCTGGAGCCATGAGACGAGTATGGACCGCTTCAATGCTCTTCCCAAGCCACAGGGAATGTCGGGGAGAATTGAGATCTTGTCCAAATATACCATTTATTCATCTCTCCTCTTTCCCCAGAACTCACTGTATCGGGTACATCTCTGAGGTTTCTGCTCTCAAACTGCATTCAAGAAATAGCAAATTTGTTTCATCTCTCAGAAACCCCATATTTTTCAAGGTACCCACTTACATTACCTTCCTTTCCCTTCTTCACCCACCCTTGGGAAGAAGTGAGAATCTCCATTCCTCCCTCCATCTAAAACGAGTTTCCTTAGTCAGCTGTGTCTTCCTAGAACTTGAACTTTTTATCATTCCAAGGCAGGAAGAAAATCACTTTGATCCAGTAAACCTCTTTTGAGTCGGCAACATCTCTGAATAATATGGTGTAGACTATGGGTCCGTGCCCCCTGTGGAAGGCTCCTTCACTCTGCCAGTGCAGTTTGAGATGGAAATCAGTTGAGAAGACGGCAGCGGATGTGCTAGGGAAAGAGAAAGGAATTAGTATTGATATTTGGTTAGTCCTTCCCATTTCATCTTGCCACCTGTGTGTGTGCCCATGGAGGGTGAATCATGATATCATCTTAACCTCCTTTATCTATTTCAATGCATTTCCTCTCTGAACCTGTTACAAGGAAATGATATTTAATGGTACCCCCATCACCCAGACAGTAAGAGATTTCTGGGATCTCCCTAGAAGGGTAGAAACCCTTCTGAGTAAAATGTATTTGACAAGAATTAAAAGGATAACCATGAAGAAAAGATCAGCTGTGGCCAAGGGCTGGGTGGTGTGAGTGTGTACAAAGGGACGGCCTGCAGGAGTTTTTTGGGGGGAGATGGAACTGTTCTGTGTCCTAATTCTGGTAGCAGATACACAGATCTGTACATGTTATTAAAACTTCAAAACTATACAGCAGAAATATCAGTTTTACTGTATGCTTCTGTCTATCTATCTATCTATCCTTGAATGGTAAATGAAAACTTATTCTCAAAAAGTTCTACATCAGATAGCTTCTATAGGTAGGCTTGCTGCCTTTTAAAAAGAAGGTGAAAGTTGTGATTATTTTAGACTTCCATGTAGTGTTTGTTTCCTGAGTTAGCCTGGCTCTGCCACCTGCAAATGAATTCGTAAAGCAAATATTCCAGCACATTTTTGTAAATTCTATAAAATATTGACAAATACAATATCACAACGTCCAAATTATAGCTTCATTAATCTTTTCATTATTGTACACATTTAATATTGGGGGAACTCTTTCAATTTTGTTCAGTATTTTAAAATAATTTTGTTGTTTTCACTATCTCACCCCACATTATGCTCTAAAATTGCATCCTGTTGTATTCAGTGTATGTGTTTGTTGTGTCAAGTAAATCAAAGAACAAACCCGAAGGGGCATCAACCTGTTTTGCCTGAGTGGCTTGTTTGTTAATATCTTGTATTTGCTACAATACCAGAAGTGTTGATTCAGGTAGGCAGGAGGGATTTATGTCCTTTAGCAGAGACTCCTCCTTGTTTAGCCAATAGGTAATTGAAAGCAATTACCAAGCAAGAATTATGTAATTCTATTACCTAAAACCCACCTTAGCAAGAAAGCCTAGGGACTTTTGCGGTGCAGCTGTGGCATTAGCAGTAAATTCAGCAATCACTGCCAAAGTGAAGGAGTGCCATCATCACATGACTTTATACAGACAAAAAGCAGGTAGTGAGAGATACCTGGGTGGCTCAGTCCTTTGAGCGTCCAACCCTTGGTTTCAGCTAAGTTGTGAATTCAGGGTTATTGGATAGAGCCCCGCGCCCCACCCCCCACACTCCAGCCCCGTGCCCAACGGAGAATTGGCTTGAAGATTCTCTCCGTCTGCTCCTCCCCCAGCTCGAGCACTCTGTCTCTCTAAAATAAATAAATAAATTTTCAAAATAAAAGCAAGTAGTGAAAAGGCAAAAGGAATAAAGGTTTCATACTGGAGAAGAAGATCGCAATCTGTGAGCTATACAGCTCAAGATCCTATCGACTTTTGGCGAGGAACTTCCCTAGTCAATCTGTTTTCCAGTTGTATTGAGAAATAATTGACAGGCATCATGATATAAATATAAGGCATACAGCATGATGGTTTGAATTCCGTCTATTGCAAAATGATGGCCACAATAGGTTGGGCTAAGATCCATTTTCTCATATAGATACAATAGAAAGAAAAAAAGGAAAGCGGAAACAAACATTCTCGTAGTGCTAAGAACACATGGAATTTACTTTCTTAACAAGGTTTCTGTATATCAAATGGCAGTGCCAGCTACGGTCACCATGGTATCATACATCCCTAGTACTCCTTTACCTTATATAACTCCAAGTCTGTACCATTTGACCACCTTCCCCTCTCCCAGACCCTTCACCTCTGGTAACTAAAAATCCGATCTCTTTTTCTGCACATTTTGTTCAAGATTTCACATGTAAGTGAGTTTGAACAGTATTTGTCTTTCTCTGTCGGACTTCTTTCCCGGTCCCACCAATAGTGCATGAGGCTTCCCTTTTCTCCACATCCACACCAGCGCTCACTATCTCGTGTCTTTTTTATGATGGTCATTAGCAGAGAGAAAAAGCAAGTAGCGAAGAGGCAAAGGGAATAAAGCTTTCATGTTGTAAATGAAGATGGCATGACATCTCATTATGGTTTTAATTTGCATTTCCCTAACGACTAATGATCCTGAGCATTTCTCATGGACCTGTTGGCCTTTCATATATCTTCTTTGGAGACATAGCTTCGAGTCCTTTATCCATTTTCAATTGAGTTATTCATTCTTTTGCTTTTGAATTGAATGAGTGCTTTGTATATGTTTGATATTGATCTCTTATCAGATATATGGCTTGCAAATATTTTTTCCCGTTCTGCGGGTTGTCTTTTCACTTCGTTGGTGGTTTCTTTTGTCATGCAGAAGCTTTTTAGTTTGATGTACTGGTACTTGTTTTTCATTTTGATGCTGTGCTTTAGGTATCATATCTAAAAAATCATTACCAAGATCAATGTCAATGAGCTTTTTTCCTGTTTTCTTTTTGTAGTTTTATGGTTTCATGTCTTGTATTTAAGTCTTTAATCCATCTGGAGTTAACTTTCGAGAGTCGTGTAAGATATGGGTTCAGTCGTATTCTTTTATATGTTAAGATCCAATTACTCCAGCATTAATTGTTGAAAAGACTCTCTTTTCTTCACCGAGTATTCTTGGTTCCCCTGTCAAATATTAGTTGACCATATATGCTTGGGTTTATTTCTGGGCTGTCAATTCTATTTGTCTGTTTTTATGCCTGGACCATACTGTTTTGATGATTGTACCTATAGCTTGAAAGCCAGAAGTCTGATGCTTCCCACTTTTTTCTTCTTTCTCAGGATTTATGTGGCTATTTGAGGTCTTTTGTGGTTCCATATAAATTTTAGGAGTGTGTTTCCTACCTCTGTAAAAAATGTCTTTGGAATCTTGTTAGGGATTACATTGAATCTATGGATGGCTTTTGATAGTATTGATGTTTTAACAATATTAATTCTTCCATGGGATACATTTCCACTATTTGTGTCTTTAATTTTTTTCATCAAAGTCTTGTAGTTTTAGAGTAGAAATCTTTCATCTCCTTAGTTAAATTTATTCCTAAGTATTTCGTTGTTTTAGATGCTATCGTAAGTGGGATCGATTTCTTTATTTCTTTTTCAGAAAATTTGTTGTCAGTGTACTGAGATGCTATTGAATTTATATGTTAATTTTGTATCCTGCAGTTTTACTGAATTCATTGATTAGATCTAACAGTCTCTTGGTTAAATCTTTAGGATTTGCTATATATAAAATCATGGCATCTGCACATATTGACAATTGTACCTCTGCCTTTCCAATTCTGATTTTTTTGTATTTCTTTTTCTTGCCTGACCAGTGTAGCTGGGACTTCTAGTACTATATTGAGTGGGAGTGGTGAGAGTAGGCACCCTTGTCTTATTTTTTCAACCTTTCACTACTGAGTATAATTTTAGCTGTGGGCTTGTATATGGCCTTTATTATGTTGAAATAAGTTTTTTCTATGCCAAATTGGTTGAGTTTTTATCATGAATAGATGTTGACATTTGTCAAATGCTTTTTCTGTGTCTATTGAGATGATCATATGATTTCTTTCATTCTATTAATGTGATGTATCACATTGATTAATTTGTGTGTGTTGGTGAGTGAAACCATGGTGCTCTCTGTTCAAGTGCCACTGCACACTGGGTTGCTGAGTGGGGTATGTGGCTTCCAGTGTGCTTGGTTAGGTTCTCTGGTCAAATAGGCTGAAGGCTGTATTCAGCAATGAGGGAGCATGGTTATACATTAGATTTCCTGCCCAGATACAGAAGGAGAGCAAAGAGTAAAGAGCTCTTTGCTCTCTTAACTTGAACTGTCCCACCAACCTACATCCCAAATTCTCTGACCAAACAGGGCCACTGGCTGGGCTTTGCATACTATCAGCTCTGCACACCTGCCTCTGAGCTCACGTGTCCCTGGAGTTGTTTTTCCGAGAGTTGGGCCCAGCTTTTATGGTCAAATGGAGCCTGAAGACTCTCTACACAGCAACTGGTGCTATGTCTCAGCTCCCTTGCCTGGGAGGGAAGGGAAGGAGCCACTCCAGGCTACTTTCAATTCCCAAACAGGCTCTGCAGTTGGGAGGGGCTGAGAGCTGCCCTCAGTCTTGGCTGTGACTGAAACCCCCTGCCTCTCTATACCCTGTGAATGCTCTGTGCCTCGTACCAGGTTTGCTCTGGGGACATCAGCTCTGCCCCCTTGCCTCTCCGCTTGAGGACAACTGAGTTACACTGCGTCCAGGAGTTGTTGCCAGTCCTTCTGGTCTGATAGGCCTGGAAGATACTCTCCATCTGGGTGGGTATTTGATTTAGCTCTTTGCCTGGGCATAGGCAAACAAGGCTCTAGGGCTGGCAAAACTCATTTGAGGATCTGAATTAGATCTGTACCCCCACTGAGTTCCCTGGTCAGAATGCACCCCTGACTTGGTTCCGCAGACAAGCAAAACCATGAGTTGGGATTTCTACCTGGGCACTGCAGGTATGAACTCAGTTTGCCCAGGTCCTTCGCTGGTGTTTGAAGCCCGTCTCATCATGGTCAGATTCCCAGTAGCTCAGCCCCACAGATTTCCCTGCAACCCATGTGCTGTGAGATCAGAGTAAGGGCTCCTGCAAAGTGAGTTCCACTGCTGGGGTGGGGGCAGTTTCTTGTCCCCCCATTTTCTCTTTTTCCACGGGAGGAAGTGGAGCGCTAAGGAGACCTCTCCAGGTGGTGCCATGCCGGCCTGGTGGAGGGGTGATGCAGTCAGCATGTAGCTGCTTCTCTCACCCTTCTAACGCAGTCTTTCTCTCTGCTTCAGCCTCACCTCCATGTCTAGGATTCTCCCCGTGGTATCTTGTTCTTGAACAGTTGTTAGTTCTTCTTTTGAGGGGGACTGATGTCAGGAAAAATCTATGTTGCCATCTTGATGACATCATTCCCTCTCTGAACAATTTTAATTTTGGATCTCTAGGTGGCACGCTGTTCCGAGAGTCTGGTGGGGTTCTTTTTAACTGAGCTATGTGGGCTGAAGGTTCATGACTCTTGAATTTGGCTGCTGTCTGGGTAGTGAGGAGAACGTGGTACGACCCCTTCCAAGTAGGTTCAAAGGCAGTCTTTGTTGTTAGTGATTCCAAATCAGAAGGGTGGGAGAAAATGGAGAACATTAGTTTAGAGAATTTTAGCCAGATATGTGAGGAAATTAGAAGAACTCAGGATCTAGTTTGGTTTAGAAGTATGTAACAAAACCTCAAAGACACTGAGGAAAGAAGACTAGATTTGAATATCCACAAAAATGTGCTATAGTTTTCTACTGAAACGTGATTTTTTATTCTATAATAACCCTCATTTCTATCAAAGATATTGAGAGTAAAACTAATTGGTTTGAAAAATAAATCTAATCTCATTGAAGTTGGCCTGATTAGTGATTGACCCTATGGGCTCTTTTCAAATCTGCTTTGCGAGAACCGTTAACGAAGAATCTTAGTTTAGTCTTGTAAAGCTTCTCGAGGCTAAGCGACCAAGTCAAAGACTCACCATCAGACTTCACTTGGACTACCTACAGATTTGGGGTTAAATCCTCTCTTTTTGATGTCCCTAAAATAACCTGAGGTTCCTGGGACTGCCAGGAAGTAACCCTCCTTACTCACTTGGTAAGGCATCAAGGAATCCTGTCAACGAGGTATCAGGCCAGTTTTTCCAAGGGCCTTTTTTATTGTCTCCATAAACTCAACATCAGTTCTTAAATCTGTCTGATTATACTGATTTTATGCTTATTCTCAAATATGACAGTCTGGTTAAAGCCTTGATAATAGACCAATGTTTCCACTTGGGTCCTGTTACAAGGAGAAGAGATTCCTATTGAACTTCTGCAAAGAACTATCTTGCTAAGAAAATAAAAGACTCAGCAAATTTCTGAATTCTGGAGGGATTACATAGGGAGAAAAAGTAAATGTTTCCATTCTGTTTACAAAGGTGCATTTGCAAAATTACTCTAAGTCATAGATAACTTAAGAAAAAAAGAAAAAAACGTACCTTAAATCTAGAAAAACAAAGCATAAAGGAACCAGGAATCCTTCAAAGAAAAAGTTGTAAAAATAATTAAAATCATCATCATCATTTCATTCAATACCTTGTTATTCTTGTTCTGCTTGAATCCAGTTTTTCCATTAGTTCTGGAAATTCTTACGCAGTTCGGTTCCATGGTCTTAAAGTTATCAGAAACCTGTATTCTAGAGTGGTTGTCGGAGGCTTTTCCATGAATCTCCTCAAGGTGAAGCACTTTTGCAAATGCTTCAGAGTAAAACAGCAACTATAAATGACAAAAGGACTCTCAAAAAAAATGCCCATAGTTAAAGATCTGATGAGAGTTCTTTTGATAAGGAAAAGCAGTTACTTCCATGGTATACAGTAATTTAGAATAATAATTGAACAATGAGAGTACTGACAAATTTTTAGAAACTTCAAACAATTTTTGGAATACCTATATTAGTAACATTTAACCACATAGGTGCCCTAAGAAGGCATATTATCACTTCTTGCTTGGTAAAGCTTCCCATGGAATTTAACATATCAAATAAACCACAATAGTTTAATATCTCTCCTTTACAAGGTGGAGACAAATTCTTTGAGATTTTTTTTCAGGGACCCTCTGGGAAATCTCCAAGTTACTTTGAAGTCAAATAGACTCCATTTAGAATTTGTTTTGGGGAAGTTGGTTAAAACATCAGAAGTTTTGAACATCTGACTAAACAGGATCACACATCATTATGAAATAATAATTACCAATTTAACCAGACTGACAATAGAAGATTTTAAAGGCAAATACAGAAAGTTTCATAGTTTGGGACAAAACTTAGCCCTTTTAATATTGAGAAGAGTAGATTTCCTTAAGTATTGAAAAGCCTGATAAAGACAACATGAAACACAAGAAGTAATTCCAAGACACAAGATCTTGGTTTTCCAGGGAGATTACTTAAATGGTTAAAACAAAACAAAACAAAAACTTCCACAGTCTCTTATCAAGAGCAGACCAATAGTCCAAGAACATTTTGTCCTTTACAGAGAAAAAAAAATTCTAATAGTGTAGTTTTGATATTAAGACTCTTTTTTCAAACAAATTAAATACACATTCATTCCTATCTTAACCAGCTTGACCACACATAAAATTCCTTCCCCAAGGTTCCTTTTCTACAACTCTTATCCACTCTTGTTTTTCCTCTTGTGCATTCTGGAACCAGCAGTCATTTTACTTTAGGTCAAAATTACTCTCTTTTTTCCTCCTTAACAACAACAAAACATGTCCCCCATGACTTTCCTTTTCCAAATATACTCTCAACTTTCCGTAAAACTATTTTCATGTGCAGTTGTTTCCTTTTCACCTCATTACTCCTAGTGGTTTGAGTTACACATTTTGATTAGGATTCTTAGAAATGTTCATTTCTAGTGAAATTAGACAACTTAGATCTTCAACTAAGATGGAAATCAAAGATTCTTGCGTTCTAGATTGAGAGCTGTGTGTCTTTAGAATGTTTTAGTAAATCCTTCCATAAATAGCTTCAGAATATTTTTCTTTCCCTCCGGGTATATTTTAACTTAGGGGAGAAGGTCTGAAAAAAAGTTCCTATCAGGCTCTGAATAGTAGTTTCCAATATGGCCAACTTCTGATCATAAAGCTACTTTAAAAAAAAAAAAATCCTTTTGCAGGCACCTGGGTGGCTCAGTCAGTTAAATGCCCAACTCTTGATTTTGGCTCAGGTCATGATCTCAAGGTCTTGAGATCAAGCCCCATGTTGGGCTCCACACTCAGTGTGGAGTCTGCTTGAGATTCTCTCCTTCTCCCTAGGCCCCTCTCCTTGCTTGCTCTCTCTCCCTCTCTTAAATAAATAAATATGTAAATAAATAAATAAATAAAATCTTTGGAAAAAAATTCTTTGGAATATCTTTTCAGGTTTCAGCCTGGATAAACAATAATAACTCCTGGCAGTGTAAGAAAATCCCCTGGGTGTGACAGGCATCCCCACAGAGGGTGCAAAAGACTACCCTTGCAAGATCCAGAGCCATTCTCAAAAATAACCAAAAGAGAGAGCCTTGGGCAATTCCCCTGAGAGCTAACAATAGCTAGTAGGGCCCTAGCAGCAAGTGGGGTGCATCTTACATTTCTGTCCAGCCATACTTTGGAGCCCCCAACCCGAAGGGTGAGCTGCCTGCACACACAAGAACCTACATGTCCCAGGCAGGCAGAAAGCCAAGCTCGATTCTCTGCACACGAGACAAAGAACTTTCTGGGAAAGGATCAATAACCAACTGGTACCCAAAAGTAAATTCATGAGTCACAATTCAAAGATTTAGTTCTTACAAATGTTTTTCCTGATAATTTGAATCTGGAAAGGAAGGAAGAAAATTAAATTTTACCTTCCTTTCTTGACCACATACCATAGACAGAAATCTGGGAGAGCTGGTATAAATTATTGGTAAAAATTCTTATTTTTTGCCGAGTTCTGTCAGTTTTCAGCAGATCCCATCTGCAGGCTCTGGATTAAGTGGGGTGTTCTAGTGGTTCTCATCTTGGTCACCAGAAACTGTAGAGGAAGAGATGATTGCTCCTCTACCCTTTATAAGGAGTGCTTGGCCAAGACCCCTAGAAATGGATACGTTTATCTAGGTTAAAATTTCTCCACTGTGGCCACCATAATTCCAGATTACCTTTGGTAAGATTAATTTACCTGTTGAGCATTAAAACAAAATTTTATTTACTGGAGACTTCATACCAGACCCAGTCCAGGTTAAGGTGGACCCAGTCAGCTCTGAACCCAGTCCAAATCTGGCTGGTTTCAGACCCAGTCCAGAAAAAGAAATGCTCAAATAAAGTCTGAAAGCTCACACCACAAATGCTGTGGAACTAGGATCTGAGAGGGGCTTACCTAGGACCTCAGGAGGCAGTGAGAAAACAGCATGCTTAAGGAGCCCCACAGGTACCCGTGTTTGGTTGCCCCTTGCTCCTGGAGCCAGAACTGTTAAAAATAAACTGAGGCATATGAGTTTATTTGAGCAAATATCGATCTGAATTAGGCAGTGCCAAACCGGAAGTGGTTAGGGGCAGTCTGTGGACGGCAACCAGGGGAAAGATTTATGTAGAGAAAGCACAGAAATAAAGAAAGGAAATTATCGATTGTCTGTAGTTTAAAGCCTAGTTGGCTTTTGTGATTGGTGGCCCTTAACACTTTGATTTTGTAACCTTGAGGCATTTCCAGGCTTAGATTTCAATTTGCTTATGTAGACCACTGTGGCATGAGAGCTCCCTCTGTGTAATGGCCTCTTTGTTTGATTACTTTAACAGCACACAGAGAGTATTATAAATGCAAGTAAACTACAACGGCAGTTCAAAAGAAGGGATCATACCTGGTGGAGGGGGATCAGAGGTTTCATAGAAACCATGCGTCTTTGAAATAGGTCTGAAAGAACCGGTAAAATTCTAGTAGGTGTTGATGAATGGAAGGAGTTTCCAGGCCCATAAAAGTGAGTCAGACCAAACTACTTGTGCCCTATGCCGTGGAGGCTGGCGTCTCCTGAGGGTGCTGAACACGTGAATGTTGATTTTCTTTTGACATTTACTTGGCTTAAGAAACTAACTGAAAATGGATCTATGCTACAAAAAATTAGTAACTAAAGCGAAAGCAGAATTCTGGCTTTGATTTATTTACACGGCGATCTCTGTCAATTTCTTGAGCTCTCAATCTCAAGTAACCAGTCGGTTCTATCAAATGCATCTCTTTCCCCCAAAAAATCAACCAGCAAAGACAATGGGGTCAGGAGTCCAGAGGCTAGAATTCAGCCTCCGTCCGTTCCTACCAGGGTGAGTGACCTTGGGAAGGTCTCCCACTCAGCTGGAACTTCTCCATCCATTAAAAAATAATGAATCATTTCATGCCTTCTTCACAGCACTGGAATGATCAAATGAGTGAACATTCAGCAAGAATTCTTTGTGAGCAGTGAAGTGTGCTGCCAAAGAGAGACAGCTTTATTCTGTCATTTTCCATTCCCCACCCCCACTACCTCTTCAGCAGCATAATGATGGCAAACGTGAAAGCATAGACGGGTATGGTGGCATAACATTGGATTTCATTACATAGCATTTTCAGTTGTTAATATATGCAGTGACCATCGGGTAAGGTATATATTCCTGGTCTATCTGGAATCCAAAGTGACATTATACCTTTGCGTGTCTCTGCTGTGGCAAGCGGGGATCATTTTCTATTTGCTGTGAGAACCTTTAACTAGGGTAAAACAATTTAAAGCCAGATAGGCTATTGAGAATTACGCAGCCACTCTCTGCCCCAAAATAAATGTAGCATAAGTATTCCGACATGAGCAAGGCTTTGGGTATCTAGCTAACTATGATGGAAAAAGTCATTTTGTGCCCTAAGCAAAAGAGAATTATGAAAGTAATGTGCCATCAGGAAAAAAAAAAATGGAACAGTTTCCACGGAATGCAAAACTGAACAACAAATATAGCAGAACCACATAGTTGGTGTAAGCAGTGAGACAGCTCTCTTGATAGCGAGCAATTTGGAGATGATACAGAATTTAACAGGTCAAAATGTCAAGTTACGAAAGAACTGTTTTGGAGAACCAGGTTAACTCGTGGCATTTTAAACCTCTGTCCTCCTATTTCTGATGGCCTCTCCGAGGGTTTCCGCATCCTAACTAGACCAGCTGAAATGAGATTAGCTGAGGATAGTATCTAATTCTGGCCCTAAAAAAAACTGATAACTAAGGGAAAACTTTTTTTTTTTAAGTTACTCTAGAACCCACCATGAAATTCGTTTCATTGCCCTTGATGCCTTTTAGGCATCTACTTCCTTTCTTTTCTCTGGTCTACTGTCCCCCGTTATATATCTATTTTATATCATGCGTGGTCACTTACATACAGAATAACCCCTCCTATCTTCCATGTTCCATTTCTACCTCAAATCCTGTGTAGATTTCAGAGTTTATCTAGGGTGGGTTCCTGTCCCTCTGGAACTGTCCTTCTACTCATGTGGTGATGACTGATAACAAATTTGTTGATGTGCCCTTCATCTCAAGAAATATATTTATATTATAGTGGCGCCTGGGTGGCTCAATTGGTAAAGAGTCTGACTCTTGGTTTTGGCTCAGGTCATGATCTCAGAGTCATGAGATCGAGCTTGGCATCAGGCTCCACACTCAGTGGGGAGTCTGCTTGAGATCCTCTCTCTCCCACTGCCTTCTGTACACTCACTCTCTCTCTTAAAAAAAAAAAAATATATATATATATATATACACATATATATGTGTGTATGTATATATACACATACATGTACATGTAACATACGCAAGTATATAAATATGTATATTTTATATTTTAAATGGGCCTTCTGAAAATAAATTTAATAAATGACTCTTCTAGTAGTGAGAATTTGGTTGTAGAAAACCAACAAAAGGGAATTTTGCAATAAGCCTGGCAGAAGTGTTCCTTATAACCCCAGCTACTTAAGGCTAAACTAGATGATATCTGATGAAACACATTTTAAATGAAAAAATATATATAAATAGGTTAAAAGTAAAGAATGGAAAGAGCTATGCCATGCAAACGCTAAGCACAAAGATACTTAGAATAGGGATATCCTGTCAGGCAAAATGTCAGAGGAAGGAATATCATTGGGGATAGAGACATTATGTAATGATAAAGTAGGCTATTTTCCAAAAATAAATTATAACAATCTGAAATAAGTACCTACCAGATAATAAATCTTCAAGGTACAAGAAGCAAAAATGATAGAATTTAAAGGAGAAATAGCCATATCTACAATTACAGTGGAAGACTTCCATATTCTGCCCTCAGGAACTGACAGAACACTAAGAGAGTAAAAGGGCTGCATGGAGCTGCACCTTCCCCTGATCCCCTTCACTTACCCTAACTCTTGAACCAGGTGTGTGTCAAGTTCTACGATGACCGACAATAGCAATAGCTTCTCTCACACACCGTCCATACCATCGAGGTCACAGATCACAAGAACTGATGTGTGTTTCAATCTAGACCTTTAGGTTCCAGCTCTTGTTTGGGGTCACAATGTGTCTTTGCTCTTCCCTCCATTACATCATCTTGCCTGCCTGCCTGCCCGCCCTGCTGACTTTGGCTCCAGCATTAAATGCAAAGACAGTAGCCTTACAGACACTGACTCACAGGCTCCCGTAATTGTATGAGGTCAAATCCTTGCAGCAAATCCTTTAATATATCTACATCTCTATCTACGTACCTCTATCTCTGTGTATCTGCATCTGTATCTAGAGCTATATTTCCATCTACCTCATATGTATATCTACATATCCTGCTGGTTCTGCTGCTCTGATTGAAGGCTGATTGGTACAGAATTTGGTACCAAGAGTGATTCCAGAGGGATAGAATATTTAGGATTAGTCCTCAGAAATGGTTTTGAGTTTTCTGGACTGGATCCTCTGATCAGTTTAGACTTACAGGCATTCATGACTTCATGTCCAGGGGAAAAGGGACCTTGGTCATCCGTGGCACATAATTTCACAACGATTACTTTAATTATACTTCAATTATAGACAACTGTAAGCATGTTTGCAGTGAAGCCAATGCTCTGGGAGGCGTAGTAATTGCTTCCATAGAGTATCTTAGTGAAAATAAGAAGTATACAGGTGCCTGGTGGCTCAGCCAGTTGATGGTCTGACTCTTGAGCTTAAGCCATGATCTCAGGGTTATAGGATCGAGCCCCACATCAGGCTTCATGCTAGGCATGGAGCCTGCTTGGGATTCTCTCTTTCTCCCTCTCTCTCAGCCCCTCACCCTCTGCTCATGCTCTCTCTCTCTAAAAAAACAAATATAATAATAATAATAATAATAATTTTTTAAAAAAAGAAGTATAATGGAGTTTGTTGGCTACTGTGCTGCAGAAATGAGAGAAAGAAAGTAATGAGCTCAGGGCTTTAAATTCCAAGCTTAAGGTCTGCCCAAGGGACAGAAAGCTTCAATAATTGTCCAAAGTAAACTCCTATCTCTATAGCCATAGGGAAAATACTTCTCAAAATCAAACCCAGTGTCTCATTCTGGGGATGGCTGAATTACAAATGCAAATCGAATCCCCAATTCTATAGAATCTCTATTGTTAACGTTAGGTCATTGATATAGTTGGAGTAACATCTGAATAATTGGAAAGGGGTCATACAGACAAATTCCTGTGAAGCTTGGTACTTGGAACCTCAAAATTCTGTCAAGCCTTCTTTGCCTAGAGAAGAAGACTTTTAACCTCTGCCTAATGAGTTGTTCTTCCCTTGGCTGAAGAACTTGTACTGGCTTCCCCAGACGTAGCTTGCAAGGCACCACTGATCTTCCTCGGGACCTACTCTCACCATCTCTCTTTAGTCACAGGCCTGAAACTGAACTCAAGACTCAGTAGGCCTCGAAGGACAAAGCACAAAGTATGATCCATGAGGAGATCCGATATACACAAAATAATGACTTTTCCAGAAAGCTGGAAAATATATATAGGAATAGATTTTAAAAGTATAGGATCAAGATAGAAGCAATATAAAATGATAGGGCTCACTGCTCAGAGATTCTGTATTCCAAACTGAAGGCCTGGAAATGGTTCTAACGGTTTTCTTGATTAGCCGTCCAAAATGTGGACCCAAAGGTAGCGTATGCTGAGTTAAGTTGAAGTGCCAGATTTTTGGTGTACCAAAGAGTAAGTTAGGGAAATTGAACTATTTCACATACATTTAGTGACTGTTTAATGTATGTGTTCTCTGCTCAGTACATAAAGTTGTATGTATAGCTATTAGTTTGAGCTTAGTAATCACATTATTCAACTTTGTTATTTGTGATGGTTTGTCTTCTTCACCTCTCTGCTTCTGAGAAGAATGTACTAGAACTCTCTGACCACAATGGCTTTTCTCTTTATCCTGATTCTGTCAGCTTGTTTTTTTGTGAAAATAATTCTCTAACGATAAAAAAGTTATATACTTTTTTGTGACCTGGCCTTTTCCTTTGGGCTCTCCCCACATAAAACTCTCTTTGCAAAGGAGCATTAATAAATAATGGTGATTTTATTAAACTTAACACAGGTCACAAGGAGAGGGATTCTATTTCTCAGCGTATAACATTCGTTTCAAAATTTTTCATTAATATCCCCCCCCTCCATGTCTTGGCCTCTGGACATCCATCAGGTGTCCTCGTTCCCTTTTCCCTGCTCTGCCCCTAAGCCCTTGCCTCCATCCTGTGTTACCCCAGCCCCCTCTACTCCCCACACCACTGTCTCTCTTGGTTTATTATACATAGCAATTTAGCTCTATCCCACATTCTTACTGCAAACCATACGATTTAACCCATTACTTCATTTAAGTTCAGTGTATCTAAGGCCATTTTGATGATGGGCGACATATTGATTCTGCTCCAAAAATGAAAGATTCCCCCACACCACTGCCCCATCTTCCTTAAGAGGCAATTGGGCTTACACATTTAATACTGTAATATATTTCAGTTCAAAATAAGACATTTTTTTATATTCAAAGAGGAGAGAGACAAAATTGCATTTTTTTCTGGTTATCTAAAGAGTCATGAATAACAACCCGAATTAATGGACTGAATCTATGTTTTTATGCCAGTTTTTAATCAATTTCAATGCTATTTCAGTGTCTCTTGTGGGCAGCCACTCTGACAACTGCCGGCTTGACCCATCATTTAATCCAGTTCTATTCCAAGATCATGACAAGAGAAAATACGGAAATTTCTTGGAAAATCAATGAATTTTAATGTCCTTTTTATCTCATTGAATGATTTGTCTATTGACAGTGCTTCCTCCCCACACACAGCTATGCACAGAAAACTATCTCATTTTAACATAAGTCATATAATGTTTTAGATGATAGGACATTAGTCTATGGTCAAAATTAGCACGGGGTGTTATACACAAACAACGAATCATGGAACACTGCATCAAAAACTAATGATGCACTGTATGGTGACTAGCATCATAATAAAAAAATTTTTTTAAATAAAAAAATTAATGGTTATAATTATCTAAGACCAGCTAACTCATGAGGGCAAAAACAGGTAACTTTAATATTACATCATTCATCTTTACTTCTATTTCAAGTTTACACATCTTTTCTGGTATCAGAAAATAAAAACTTAGTCCTAGGTCACTTCAGTCTTTACCAGCACTAGCATCTCGTATATATTTGCAGACTACAAACACATTCGAAGTCCAGAGCTGACCAGTTGCATTTCTCATCATCCTCACACAGCATGGAGAGGATGACATTGTATTATTCATACAAAGTGCTTCGAAAGTTGAATGTACCATATTAGTAGACCTTGGTGTACAGCCATACGATGTCCAGCAATTTGCTTTTATAGCCTCCAGCCAATTAAATCTGTGTTATCAATTCACTGTCCTCATTGCCAGCAGAGAGCACAAAGATGAACCTCATTCTGCTATTCTCCTTAATGTGCTCTAGATACTAGCCCCACACATACCTAGCCTTTCACCTGTTCCAATAACCCTCCACCCATCTTCCTTCATGGGGCCAGGTGAGTGAAGTAGGGAAAACAAGAAAGGTTTGGGGCCAGTGATGACTATCCCTGTCCCTGTGTAAAGATACTGGTTTCTACCCATTATGGTTTAAATACTCTTTTAAGTCATTTCAAGTGAGGTGATTTCAAAAGATATCTTTTGGTAGCAGCATCATTATTGCTAATATATATATTACCTCCCAAACACCTGCTTTGGAGAGTTCTACATTGTCATTGCTCATATTCCTGATTTAGTGAGAGAGAGCTTGGGCTTTGGAGTTGGACAGACTAGAAATAAATCCACGCTTGACTCGATTGTCTTGTAGACTTGGACAAGTGGCTTAGCTTCTTTGAGTCTCAATTGTTCCTCTTCTTAAAATGTTAATAAAAAGGGGGTGCCTGGGTGACTCAGTCGGTTAAGTGTACAACTCTTGATTTCAGCTCAGGTCATGATCTCAGGGTTGTGGGACTGAGCCCTGCATCGGGCTCTGTGCTCAGCACGGAGTCTACTTGTCTCTCTCCCTCTGCTCCTCCCCCTGTTCTCATGCTCTCTCTCTCTCTCTCTCTCTAGAATAAATAATCTTTAAAATGTTGATTTTTAAAAAATTTACCCAACAGAGAGGTCGTGAGGATTAAAGATTAGTGTTAATACATGCACCAGCCGTAGAGTGTTTACCACACTGTGGATCCTCAGTCCTTGGTCACTGATATCTACTGCTGAGCCTGCCCCTGGGTGTGGAGAACCCTGAGCAAATATTTTGTATAGGGCCTCTGTCTGTAAACAATTTGATTTAAAGCAATTATTATAACATTTATTGAAACAGGTAAGATTTGTTGACTTATTGATGAATATCTAATGAGAAGAAGAAAGGTCCTCACATTTTTGTTTATTGTCTGGTCAGTGCACATAAAGATTCTTTGTGGGGTTCAGATACCATTTCTTTCTGTTCGGGTCAAAGAACCACTTCTTGTGACCTTTCCTGTCACATGTACCATCCTAATTTCGTATCTCCCACTGTGAGAAAAAAGGTAGCAACACTGTTATTATAGACGATGCTGCGCTTTTCAGAATTTGTGTTTGTATTTTGTACTGAAACAAAATAGACTTCCTTGCTGCTGTAATTTCATAATACCATTATTTACTGCTGGTTCCATCATTACTCATGACAGTACATCATCCTTCACGTGGCCCATGAACACTGGCTTCCAATGATCCTCTCAAAGGTTGTTACTGAGCAGCACTGATAATGACCACAAATGCACGTGTACCCAGAGTGTGCAGGGAAATGAGACCAGTAATTTATTTCCTGGTCATGTTAGATTCATCATTTCAAATTTTGTAGCATACAATGTAGAACAGTATATCTTTCAACTGTTCCTCTCTAGACTGCAGACAATCATGGCATTCCTGGAATGTGATCTTTTTCAATGTTGGCCACACTCCCTCCTTCCACATGTTGCCAAGGAGAAGGATAAGGGAGGTATTCATGGGCAGGGTGAATAGAATATCGGTCCTTCCTCCAACATGGTTTAAGAATACTTAGTGTGCTTAGATCTGAGGCAAGAGAGGACTTTTATCTGAAGAGCCAATTGTGTTTTAGCAACAGTCCTGAAGCCCTCAAGCCCTCAGAAGAGATGGGGGTGGCCCCTCTAGGAGGACTACCAAGTCAGCGTGGTGAGCTTGCAAGCAGAGTTCATGTGACCGTCCTGGGACCAGTGGAGCCCCCTCTACACAGGGTAAAGAATGACCACAATATCCCTGCTGTAGACTAGAGAAGCTGTGATGGTTGGAACACAGTTGAGTGAGTGCTTGCTCACACACATGGCTCATGATTTGGCAGTGGACCTTCAGTGTCCCAAAGCCATGCATTTATCCCATACCCAATGTGAGTGAATGTCACCCACAATCAGCGGTTAACTCCATTCTGGAGGCATAAATTTGCACCATTTCACAAAACAGTTACCATATGGGCAGCAGGAGTGGTATACTCACGAGTCTACCCACTTGACACTGGGACCTGGCCACTGGCTCCTGAAATGATCCAACAGGCAGAGTCCTCAAGCTTTGTGGCACATTTGATCAACCTCACATAATTGGGAGGGCTATAGGGTCAGAGAGCTCCCCAAAGGAGAAAGATAGGGATTTGGATCCACTGGGTCCCTAGCTGGGCACAAGGCTTTAGCCTAGATGACATTGCTGGTATAGTCTGGTTTCAGGTTCCAGAAGGGGAGTTATATATACATTTTTGAGTCAGAAACTCTAAAGTATAGAAACCTCTGAGGAGCAGCCAGAGCAAGGCTGTTGCTTGCTGAGGTCTTCCAATTGCCATAACCAAACTTTAACAAAACTCACTGAAGGAACCAGGGGGCTAGTGGGGTCTTACGAACCATACTATGGGGCAAATGTAGGACTTGGAGATGGAGCAAAAATACTGTAGATTTTGAGAATTTGGGAACAACATTGTTGTCTGTATTTGCTTAAATCTCCAACCAAAACTTTGATGTTGAACACGTGAAACAATACAGGACACGGACAAAATAATTTAGAGTACAAAAATTGGGATTTTCTCATAAGTCTTCAGCAGTTCTATCCACTATTACATCAGGCTGCTTACAGCATGAAGCTGGAATGTCAATAAGGGGTGGCCTCAGCAAAGAGGAAGACGTTTAAAGGTGACAAACTTATCTAGGGCTTGATCTCTTAGTCTGTGCTTAGTGTAGGAAAAACCACAGTGAGGAAAAGAAGTCACCAAACAGACATACCGGTGAAGAGTAACATCAACAAAACAAAACAGTCCCATCAAGTGACCTAAACCTGTCCCCTAAAACCCTTTTGAAAATATCAGAGAACCTCTTTCAAATTCCATTACCTCAATGTCTCTAATGTTTCTAAAGTTTGTCATCCATGGCAGTAGGAGTAATATAGAAATTATGTGATGTGACATTTTATATAAAATATCATAGTAGAGTATTTGATTATCTAAGTTTATAAGATTTTGCATAGTATCTAGAATGTAGTTTAAGCCAATATTGTCAAAATGTGCTACATAGACTGCTTAGGTTAGAACCAACTGGAAAGCTCTTTTTTTTTTTTTTTTTTTTTTTTTGAACAGCTTTCTGGACCCTAACATCATGGACTTTGGAATGAGTTCTTGAAATCTGTTTTTTTAATAAACCCCGTGGGGAATACTAACAAAAAAGTCTGATAACTCTTGAATTAAGATATCAGAAATTATTAAATTAAGCCACATCTTCTGGAAGTAAGGCATTAATCCCGTTGTTTTTTTTTTTTAGCTTGATGCGCCGTATACCATGCAGCAAACTATCTCTCACCGCTAGCCCACCTGAACCCTGAAGCCAACCAGCTCCTCCCTAGCACTGAATAAGGAGTATTTTCATAGATATAAAAATCCCATCAGTGTTGTCTAGACTGGAAGATAGGCTTAGCTTTTGAGGGTCTCAGCCATATGAAGTTGAGAAATAATGGAAAGTACGTGTAGCAAAGCGTCTTAGAGACAGTAAACAAATTAGTGCTTTTTAATTAAGAACTAGGAATGTAGAAATTTCTAGAATTTTTTTTTAGAGAGAGACAGAGAGATAGAATGCACACATGCACAAGTGAGGGCGGGGGAGGGACAGAGGGAGAAACAAAATCTCAAGCCGGCTGCACGCTCAGTGCAGAGCCTGATGCAGACCTCGATCTCACCACCCTGAGATTATGACCTGAGCCGAAATCCAGAGTCAGATTTAACTGACTGAGCCCCCAGATGCCCCCAGATTTCTGATTTCTTAAATTGCCTTTTGCATCAGTTGTTCCTGAGTGCTTTTAAATGCTCTTATTATTACAATATTTCTTCTCTCTCCCTCTTGCGTTGAATATGTATTGGTAGAAATTGTTGATTTTTTGAAACAGTTGTTTAAGCATTCCCAAAATCTTTAATTTCCATTTAATATCCATTCTGAAGGGTGGATTGCTTTTCTTTGTAATACAATGTCTCCTAATGAATGTGATAAAAATAATTTAATGTTGAGTTCTGTGGTTTTTCAATGTGAAATTATCTTATGAAGATAGTCTCCTGAGATGGAAAGTCAACACTGCCTTGTTATAAATTCTTTGAGATAGAGGAATTGACCATTACAAGGAAGAAGATAAGAATATATATATAAAAAAATACTGTTGGGAATAGAAAAAGGAAAGTTCTTAAAGTGACTAAGTTGAAATGTAGTAAAAATTGAAGTTTAAAATGTAGATTCTCAGTCCATTTTGGAATACTCAGGTGCATGAAGCCTAGACTCTCCATTTATCTAGACTGACATTTCTATCATCAGTGCACAGTTAACCATAAGAAATCCCATGTGTAAAAAATAAAAGAAATAGATTAGGCATTTTATCTTCAGTCTTTAGTGTTGACTTGCTGCCCGGCCGACGCATCTCTGTTCTTGGGTTTTGCCTGAGTAGGACGTTACCTTCTGGTATCTGCCTGTCCCTGCATTACTATGGAAAAGGAATGCACAGCACAAGTCTCTCTCACTGTCTGTGACCTTAGCAATGAATGTAATTGACCCAGAATTTACTGTATATGGAGTTTGATGGTGGGTTTTACAATTTCAATTTAGGAACACAGGATGAACGTGAAAAAGTGAATAACTAAAAGATTTTCTTTCAGCTGAATGAAATATATTCTGTGTTCATTAGCCACACATATGCCTGGTGCTTTGCTTGGAGTTCAGGTGAGCCCAAAGAGAATGCTGGCCTCTGTCCTTTTATAATTTACAGGCTAGATTAAAAAACAAAAGCAAAACATACCCACATACGCATGCACACACATATACTAACAATCCCTGACTCCAATGTGCTAAGTATGAAGGTTCAGAGAGACGAAGGAAAGAGAGGATTCATTTTACATTCAGAAAAAGACAACAGCAAAAATAATAATAATAATAATAATAATAATAATAATAATGTATTCTTTTTCTATTTTTAGATTATCAGCCAGAGAGTAAACATGCTTTTTCCCCATCATTTCAGTGTATTTCATGTAGTTTCACGCTTTTTTCTAAAGAAGTAAGATACATAGAATACCCTAAAATCTGCATTTTTAATAAGGTTCATGAGTTAAATATTCTGACAAGAATAAAATATAAAACAGTGAGATATATTTTCCATCAATCTTCTTTTGTCATTGATAAGTAAAGCTTTTTTAAATTATGAAGATAAATATGCTTTTCAGGCAAAAACACATCCTTTTCTGACATATTTCTCTTTAATTAATGGATGTTATTGTCCAGGCTAAGGCTTTCAAAATATATTTCTAATATAAATGTTTGATGAATCAAATAATACTTTATTAGGCACAATTCACAAGACTGTAATAAGAAAACATTTGTTCTAATTATCTTTACCATCTCTGTCCAGGGGGACAACATTTCTAAGTTCTTTATATTACTGAATTTTCTTCTTTAATGTGATATTATTTGTACGTATCAAATGATAGAACTAAAAGAAAAACACCAAATAGGGGACAGAAATTAATGAGTTAGAGGATAGAAAAACCAGAAAACTTAATTAATAAATCAAAATATTGTGTTTTGGAAAAGATTAGCAAAATAGCTCAAAATAGCAAACAAAATAGCTAGCTTGATCAAAGAAAAAAAGGAAAAAGCACAGATATACAAAATAAAGAGCAATAAGATAGGAAATAATGTTTGAAACAGAGGAAATTTTTAAACAAGCCTCATAGCATTTTGTAGACTTTTATGCAAATGCATTTGAAAACCTAGGTCAAATGGACAATTCCCTAAGGAAATACATGTGGCACCAGGCCCATATGGTTTCACAGGTGAGTTCTACCAAATCTTCATCATTACATATAAGGAAAGCCCCTTGTGCAGGTCCCTCCTGCTCTCTATTAGTGTCATTAATAGAAACTGGCATTATTTGAGACATGTATTTTTTAGAGGAACTCAGAAAATTCACATTCCGTTTGCTACAACATAGGAAATTAATTTTTCTGAAATGCTACATTTTACTTAACATTTGCTCTTTGCTGTTATTATATCCTTTCTTTTTTTCTGAGGCGAGGTGGGAAAACAGAGAGAGTGAGAAAAAGAGAAAAAGCCCTTGATTTTATAAATGTGAAGTGATTTTGAATTTAAATAGGGGAATCTGACCAAGGGTTTCACCATCGGAAATAACACCAAGACATCTAGGGTCCCTATTATTTCCTATCCTTCGAGACACACAGGCACGATGTTATCAATGTGTAAACCACAGTGTGAAGGGCTGTGGTAGAGTGTGATGAATTTCAGTCCAAAGTAGATAGTAGCATTTGTTACAAGAGTAAATGAATGTGAGTTTGGATGGTAAGATTATACTGCTAGGTTAAAGCAAAATTGTTATGCTATTTATAAAAGCAGACAAATATATTCAGCTGACATAGTTCCCTATCATGTGCCAGGGGTTGCATTAAATTGCCTCAGTAAGAAAACCACATCTGAAACACAAACAGCAATTCACGTCATCACCTGATTAGGTTTATAATAACCCTTTGCCATTCCCCAAGACTTTTCAGTATTTCTAACTCCCCATCTGTGGAATTTAATGAGGATGTGATCAGAATGTAGATACCAATCTTGCATTTCCCGCAGTGAAATGATTTTGCTTTGAATTTGCTAGTTTGGGAGAAAGAAGAGACCAAAGGACTTACTTAATGGGTAAAGGATTCTTCCAGTTGCTCAAGATATGTATTCCAAGTATACAGTAAGGGATTTGGGAAATAACCACAAATGATGTTGAAGATCCCCTTCAGTCTGCCATAAAGCCACCTTAGCATAGACATACTTTTATCCCACTTAATGCCCATTGGAAATATTGGGCTGAACTGGGAACCTAGACCTCCAGAAAGTAATGACATTTTGTAGCCAACAGTCCTTTCTTACCCAAGAGTTTCTTTAGGAAAGAGCAGATGAAGGTGCACCCACGTGTGTTATGAGTGTCTCTCTGTCCAGAGTTTAGCTAATCTCCTCCACATATTGCTGCCTTGGCATCATTTGGTTTGGCCAAGCAGGCTGCAGTGACTTTCAAATAACACAAGCCACCCCACCTCCATGCAAGCACATACTCTAGATAATAGCCCAGAGCGTCACCAGCAAAGTTGGTGATCAGATTTTTCCAACAGTCCTTGTGAATAATAGCCTGCCCTGCCTCTTGGGACCTTCCCATTGTGTGCCTCTTAGATAAGCCCCCAGCACGGAGCTTACCAAAGCCCTCCTCTTTCAGTTTGAGTTGACCAATCTGGCCTTAGCCTGGGAAGCCCAAAGCAGTCCACCCACAGACCCTAATAAAGGTGTATGCCCCAGGTCCTGACTCTCTGTCTACACTTTGCTTGACCTCCCATGTGGCCCCCCAAGGTGTGTTGGGTACCTCCTCCAGGATCTACGAGCAGTAAATTTCTGTATTTCACTGCCTCTTGTGGTCATTGTTGAACCACAGCAACTCATCATCTGGCATCCTGTGTTCCACTTAAGTGTTAATTTGACAACTTCTTAACACTCTCCTTAATGGTACATGACCTCTTCTTTATCCAAAGTGCTCTGAGTCTTGATCTCACTCAGGAATGAGACCTAGTTAGTGGTTGGGACTTTCTAATGTTGTGACTCAAATCAGGCCTCTGTTTACCAGATTTAGAATTTGGGGTTTTTACAGTTTACGTAAGACCTGACTTTCTGAATATTTTGGTGGGCCTCTATTATTATGTTACCATTCTAGAGAATTCTGAGTGTCAAATCATTCCTTAAGATACCACCTCTTTCCACTCTTGTGCTCCATTTGCCACTACAAAGGCTCTGCCCTCCAGGTTCCTCCCATTTTTGCAAAAATCATAGAGTCGGATTTAGTACATTTCAATTGTTGTTTTTCTACTAGATTCGTGACCTAGAATGAACAACCATCAAAGTTGTTTTTAAAGATTCTAGTCCTTCTTTTATCAATCTATTTTTCATCTTAAGTGTGAAAGCCCTAGAATGAGGTAAGGATTTTTGTTTTTTGTGGTTTGTGGTTTGTTGGGTTTTTTTTTAAAGCATGGGATATTCAGTCTAGCATTTCTGTCTCTCAAACTCTTTCAACTCTATCTTCCAAATTATGTCAAGATGTTTCTGATCTCTTTTGCTACTTATGGTCTGTGTTCAGTGTAAGTAGTCTTCATGAACCCGGAAAATGTTTACATCTACATGGAGCTACCATATTTGATATAAAAACTCTGGTAAGCTCACTCATGTAAAAACTTTAGCCTAATCCAGAATTTTATTTTCATCATCCTTGCTTAAGCAAAATATTCATTTCCCCAGGTGCTTTACATTTATGAATTCCTGTAACAATTTTTAGTCTGATTTTTCATTTTCATCACCTAAGCACATTGAGATTTTTAAAATCCTACTTACTTAGAATAAGGTGCTTGAAGTTTTAGCTTTTCTTCTTCAGGGAGGTACATTTTGTTCAGCCAAGAGACGAGCAATGAAAATCATTTCAGATGGATTCATTGGTCCAATGCTTTCAAGATCTTCACAATCATCTCCAATTTCATTATTTTGGTTATTAAAAACTCACTCTTATTTGATCAAAGCTCTAAGTTTCACTTGAAAAAACTTGGGCAATGTTATTAATCCAAAGGCCATTGTAATTCAGCAACTCAAAACTCAGTCTTTCAGGTTGATTTTTAATGATCTCTAACCAAATGCTGGAGTCAATACGGTGAGTGTGGATTTCAGGACACGGATATGTGATGAAGATGTGTTGGAGCTTTGAACCTTTGGTGTGAAAGTGATAATTTAAGCAGTAGGTGTGGTTGAAATGTCCCGGTAAGAGGAGAATTAGGACCAGTTCCCAAGAAACAGCAACCTGAAAAGATAGACAGCAATAGAAGGGTTTGCAAAGAAGGCCCCAGTGAACTGTCTAAAGACAGAAAGGAATTGAGGTGAGTGCAGTGTTACAGAAAGGAAGGGGCGTTTCAATAAGAACAGAGCAGTCAACAGTAATTCTAGCAAATTCTGCCATGGGATCAATTAAGAGGGGACTTCCGTGACCTTGGTGAAAGACCTTGGTGAAAGACTTTCAGTGGCCTTATGGGGAAGATATTGGCAGAATTTACATGTAAGGGGTTTTAAATAAAGTAGAAAATGGAAAATTGACCATAGTAACTGAAAAAATTTAGTTAAAAGGGAGGAGAGAGGTGATATGGTAACTGTGGAGGAGGGAACACAAGATGGGTCAGGATTTTGTATCAGGGAATATTCATCTACCCAAGACAGTGGCTTAAAGATCTATTTATGTCATTATTTCCATGTGTCTGTCTTTCTTGTGTGATTGCAAGTAAGTTAAGTGCTCTATTTAACATCCATTTAGATGTTCTTAGCATCTGCTACCTATCTGACAAATCACAGAAAGGTCATACTTATTGTTTAAATTAATTACCTCTTTTACTGTTTTTTAATATAAAGCAGGCTTATCATTTTAGATAAGGGAAATAAAGACCTAGCTATCATCCCAGCTGAAAGAAGCCTTAAAATGTTTATGTTAATAGGCCATGGCAGCTAATTGATATCTTAGGCAAAAGGCTAACATATAAAAAAATCCTTGGGGTGCCTGGGCGGCACAGTTGGTTGAGCAACTGACTCTTTTTTTTTTTTTTTTATGATATGTTAGTCACCATACAGTACATCCTTAGTTTTTGATGTAGTGTTCCATGATTCATTGTTTGTGTATAACACCCAGTGCTCCAGGCAATACGTGCCCTCCTTGATACCCATCACCGGGCTAGCCCATCCACCCACCCCCCTCCCCTCCGAAACCCTCAGTTTGTTTCCCAGAGTCCATAGTCTCTCATGGTTCATTACCCCTTCTGTTTACCCCCCCTTCATTCTTCCCTTCCTTCTCCTACCAATCTCCCTGCTATTCCTTATGTTCCACAAATGAATGAAACCATATGATAATTGTCTTTCTCTGCTTGACTTATTTCACTTAGCATAATCTCCTCCAGTCCCGTCCATGTTGCTGCAAATGTTGGGTAATCGTTCTTTCTGATGGCTGAGTAATATTCCATTATGTATATGGACCACATCTTCTTTATCCATTCGTCTGTTGAAGGGCATCTTGGCTCCTTCCACAGTTTGGCCAATGTGGACATTGCTGCTATGAACATTGGGGTGCATGTGCCCCTTCTTTTCACTACATCTCTATCTTTGGGGTAAATACCCAGTAGTGCAATTGCTGGGTCATAGGGTAGCTCTATTTTTAACTTTTTGACAGACCTCCACACTGTTTTCCAAAGTGGCTGTACCAACTTGCATTCCCACCGACAGCATAAGAGGGTTCCCCGTTCTCCTCATGCTCTCCAAAATTTGTTGTTTCTTGCCTTGTCAATTTTTGAGCAACTGACTCCTGATTTTGGGTCAGGTCCTGGTCTCAAGGTCCCAAGATCGAGGCCCACATTGGGCTCCTCCCTCAGCAGGGAGTCTGCTTGAGATTCTCTCTCCCTCTCCCTGCCCCTCCTGCTGTGCTCTCTCTCAAATAAATAGATAAATTTTTTTTAATTCCTTAAAAATGCAACAAAATATAAAGCATTCTTAATCCTCAGAAAATGTGTATTCCTAGTTGCTCCCTGATGAGAGGATGTGTATTAAAGACGTTTATTTTAAGCCAGTGAAGTAGGGAAAGCAGAGGAGAGTCACCAACTGTGGGAGCTCTGAGAAAGGAATTGATTTTTGACTGATGTAAAGAAGCACTCAATTCATCTATGTGTATCTAGTAAGTGGAACTTTGAAATCCTAAATATACACTGTAGTTGTCAACAGTGATCTTTTAAAGGTCTATGAAGTATTAGTGAAGTGAAATCATCACAGAAAATCATATGTTCAGAAGAAAAATAAAATGAGCCTAATTAAAAGGCATGGTGATTAAAATTTACATGTTCAATTCATAATTCTTCAATTATTTTCATGACAGTACTCTAACATCTGTGTATAAAAAAATTCCATTACAAACACAAGACACACAGGAGCCTCTATAGGCTCAAAAATAAAACAAAATTATGCACAACTGAGAAATCAGCAGCATGCTAATGACCATTTGTTTTATTCATTTGTGAGATGGGTAATTGGTGAAGTGAATACTGTCTACCATAATTTTTCATTAAAGAAACATTTTTCTTTTAAACTAGCAGCTTGTTTTAAATAGAGCTGAGCCAATGACAGGTTCTCAAAATGCATCAGTAAATGGGATCCAGCTCTAATTACCGATACAAAACAGTCAGAACTAGTCAACTCTTAACTCTTTCAGTATGTGGGTAGAAAATAGAGCAGGGACTGCACTTCAACCCTGTTTGTCATGGACATCTACCACATTCTTCATTCCCCATCATCTTTGGATGGCCTTTCTCTTTGGGAGGAAATGTCTGCTTTGTGATCATTACCTTCGCAGTGTGATGGTCAGAAGGAGTTGTCAGCCTCCTGTGCAGAGAGCGTGAAGGCACGTGACCTGGGCGCCACAGTCAGACACACCTGCTGAGCCTTCTACTCGGAAACGAGCCACGGAAACGGCCGGACGCAGGACGTGGGAGCAGGGACCGCGTTGGCTGCCCCGAGGTGGCGTGCTGGGTTCCTGGTGCCGAAGTCAATTAGGGCTTCTGGCCATGCGTGCCAGGCACGCTGACTGTCTGGTATGCGGCACCCAACAGAGGCACTGGGCACAGTTTCCGCACTCGTCTAGTTCCACGTCCGGTTTTGGAGGATTATTGCTAGAAGCTTAGCTTTGAGTCTCTTCCCCCCCCCCCACCCCAGTGAATCTATTAACCTTCTGATATTCTTAAATACATCGCTTTTCTGATTCAACTAGTCAGAACAGAACCTACTGTTTACATCTAACTGCTAGGACTGAGATGCCATGGTAGCTCATAAATTGGGGGGAAATTTCAAAGTCTAGCTGTTTCTTCGAGCTATTTGAATCTTTATTGGAAGAACTTAGGTTTCTGCTCCTAAACGGTGATGAAACTGAGCAGCAAAGTCTAAGAAGAGTTGCATGACCTGCGGAGATTGGGATTTGCTTCGTACCACCACCATTACTAGCTGTGGCTAAGTGACTTAACCTCTTTGATTCTGAATTGTATCACTTAAAGTAGATGATAATACCTAATAATTGTTAGGATTAAATTGGATCCTATTTATCAAGTATTAGTGCAAGGCTTCCTACTTCAAACTGACAAAGAACTTTGATTCCGCTTTTGCTAATGCCTCATAATGTTGGTGAAATTTCAGTTACAGAGAATCTAATCCACTCAAGCCACATTACGCAGAAAGGGATTTATTTTAGAGGACTGAATCACTTCCAGAATGTCTAGGAGGGCTGAAGAAATGGAGTCGAGGGTGAGCTTCTAGCAAAGCCCTAAAGCCACCCTCAGCATATGCTGCTCTCCTGGTTCCGACCAGGGAAGTGTAGACTCAGGAAGCTTTCTGCTCACCAGGAAGCTTTTACTCAAGCTGCTGGCTCTACCAGCTGTGTTATACTCAGGACGCTACCTGCTGAATCAGAAAATCATTATTCAATCTCCATCGAGCTAAAAATACGCTTACTCTGGCCTATTTTTGAACTCTATATAAACAGAACCATAAATTATATACTGTTTTGTGTCAACAAGCCACCATGAGTTTGTGAGGTCCATTCATGCTGCTTTCTGCAGCAGTGGGACCATCTTTTTCATTGCTGCGTAGCTGGGTAAGGTTGGCAGAAGAACGTCTCCCTGAAATGTCAACATCCTAACACTAGAACCTGTGACAATGTTACAGCCCAAGGCAAAGGGAGACTGATTTGCACACGGAATGAGGTTGCTAATCAGCTGAATTTAATATGGGGAGAGTCTTCCGATTATCCAGGTGGGCTCGTGGCAATCACGAGGGTCCTTAAAAGTGGAAGAGGCGGAACCGGAGGTCAGAGCGAGCAGTCTGGGAAGGATTCGGCTGGCTTTGCTAGCCTTGGAGAGGAAGGAAATGAAAATGGATGAAATGCAGTCGTGAAAAGTGAGTGTCCTCTAGAAACTGGGAAACACAAGAAAACAGACGCCTCCTTAGAGCTTCCAGAAAGGAATACGGCCCTGTCGACCCTCGATTTTTCCCGTGGTATGGCCCGCATCGGACTTCTGGCCTACAAAACTGTAAGAGATCACATTTGTGTGGTTTTAAGCCACTGAATTTGTGGTAGTTTGTACTAGTTTGTGGTAATTTGTGATTTTATAGAAAACTAATAGGCAGGGGCTCTCATCTTCAGCCCCATTGACCTTTTGGATCAGATAATTGCCAGTACAGGCCGTGTCGTGTATTAGGTGTTACGTGTTCGGTGTGTGTTAGCAGCAACCCAGGATTTCACTCACTAAATGCCATTAGCACGTCCAGTAGTTGTAATCAACGATGTCTTCCAGACATTCAAGATCACTCCCAGGTAAGAACCAATAGTGCACAGTATTTTACTTTATAAATATGCCACAATTCAGCCAATCTATTATTTGAAGATTTTTCGGATTGCTTCTTTGGGTACCATCTATATATGTGTTTTGGTTCATGTATGTGCAGCTGACTCTTGGATATATACTGAGAAGTGGAAGCACTTGGTCACAGAGGATGCCTTTTGTACCAATCTGCAATTCTCCATGCAATGTGTGAAAATTCCTGTTGCATCCTGCCTGCCTTTGTAATGGTAGCCGTTTTCTAGTGAGTGCGCACAGCATCTTCCTGTGATTTAAATTTGCATTTCCATGCTATCTGCAAAAGTTACGCATCTTTTAAATATGTATGTTCCCACCACGATAGCCTTGTTTATGAAGTGTCTAATCAAATCTTCGGCCTGGGATTTTTTCTCATTGTCTTTTTTCTTTTTTGATTTGCACAAGTTGTTTTTATGTTCAGATACATGCTCTTTTTTGGATATGAACTTACATTGACTGGGTGACTGACCCTAATTATCTCAGTGCAGTACAGTTGTTACCTAGTGGGGTGAGATTAAGTCTGGAATCCAGGTAAAACTCTGTAGTGCCTCTTAGGTAGGCATTTACCTTCATGTTTGTATTCTCAACACTGCGAGACTGCCCGAAATTCTCTTTTCCTTCGCAGAGGCTTTCCAGTATGATTGGGTAGCCTCTGTCTCGGTACAGTTGCCCCGAGGAGAAATGCCTTACAGTGTTGCGCTCTCATCTCTGTCCCTCCCTTCTCTTCCACATCTTGGTCACCCCACATCTAGTTTTCGTCCCTCTGGAACAGAGCCCAAAGCTCCGTCAGCATCTCTGCTTCTTATCTGTAGTTCTCCACCCCGTTTCCCTGCCCACCTCCCCAGTATCCCCAACTGTAATTGTGACATACCTGGAGGGGAAAAGCAGTATTCAGGTCACTTTGTGATCTTGTTTCTCATGTTCAGGTTGCCGTGGGAACTCCCTAATACCTTCAAACACACAGTTTTGTATTTTGGAGCGGTTTTGTGTTTGGCTAACTCTTCTCAACAGGAGAGATGTTCTGCTGAATTCCTTCCTAGCTGGACGCATAAGTACCCCAGTGGAAGTTTAAGGCCCGAAGTCTCAGGTTCATTATAATCATCACAAATATCCTCCCTTTCATTTAGTATCCTGGTTCTCCACTGTAGTTTAGCCTTCCATAATACTAAACTGTTTCTGATGTTCGGCTATAGCAGCCTTTGTAGCCCGCGATAAGAGATTCTTTCAGGAAAATCATAGTCCTCTCAACCTCTGGCTGTGCCTCGTACAGAGAACAACAAACCGCGTTGGTTCTTCGCTCTCTTGTGTAGTATGGTTAGAAGCGGTGAGCCACCCACCATGCTTGTGCTCTTCGTGCTCGAATGGTTCGTTGAAGCAGCTGCCAGGTCTACTGAAGAGTTAGCCTCATTTCACATGAAATGACCATACATGAAAATTAATTGTTTTCCCATGGTCTCCTATCATTTCATGTCCGTGCAGTCCTTTCCAGGTAACATGACTTGTCCCAGCACCCCGTTTCCTGGCGAGTTCTGTGAGCTGCACACAGAAGCTGTTACAGAGAAGTGTATCGTTTTCAGAAACAAGCACTCTCTGCTTTCACTTCAGAGAGAAAGGTTGACTATTCTTCCAGAATGGTGAAGAGAACCGAAGAAATGGAGTAGGCGAAACTTCTAGGGAAAATAGATCAAAGCAATACCTAAGACTGGCCATTAAAGCACCTGCCACATCTGCAGTGATCAGCGAGCTGCAGACGCTGACGTGGCCGCCCCCTCGGTATCTCCAGAGCCGTTCGCCTCTGCCGCATCCTGGACCGTCAGACAACTGTCAAGCCTGGCTTCTCCCTCTCTTCATCACTTTTCAATCCAAGTCTTGTTAAGAGTACATCGAATTGGCAAAATCCCATTCAGTTCTGATACCTTCCCTGTGAGCCGAGGGAAATGCGGCCTCAAGTTTCCAGCCCTTGCAGTTCAGGGAAGTATCTGAGAAGGAGCTGGAACTAATAACAACCAGTCTGCAGTGCGCACAGATCCACTCATGACCTATTTCCCGGGGCATAATTGTTCTTTTTTCACAGTATTTGGCCAGAATGTCTTGCTGACAGGCCCCTTGCACTGTGTGTCAATATTGAAGTGATGGTGTCCTCCAGACCTTCTCTCCTTGTTTTCTGCTTCTGAGAACAACCTCGGCCCAAACTAGAGGCCTGATGGGCAGCCTGGGTGTTATCCATTTTTATTTCATAATAGCTTTCCAGGCCTATTTTAACAAGCACCCGGTACTGGGGATTCTGTCTCCTTAATATTATGCGTTTCATCTTCTCCATTCTCTCTGCTACTTAATTCATTTGGACTTTTTCTTTCTTTCTTTGATTATTTTCATAGCCTTTTCATTGTTCTTTTTCTCTCCTCTCTTTCCACGTACTCGTCTCCAAGCAGAGCGCATCCTCCCCACTGCTGGTGGAGCTCTATGTCGCTTTGCCCGGCCTAGTCAGGTATGCACCCTTCAGGATGCGTACGCAGCCACATAGAACGACTGATGGTTAGTTCATTCTGCATTTTTCTACTTCTTTCACTTTCATTTCTAATATTCCCTCTGCCTGTAAGTTCTTTTGCTCTCCATTCTTTTCTTAAATCCTGCCCATTCTTTAAAACTCTGTTCAGGGACACCTGGGTGGCTCAGTCGGTTAAGCGTCCACCTTCGGCTCCGGTCATGATCCCAGGGTCCTGGGATCGAGTCCCACATTAAGCTCCCTGCTCAGTGGGGAATCTGCTTCTCCTTCTCCCTCTGCCTCTCCCCCCCCATGCTTTCTCTCTCTCTCTCAAATAAATAAATCTTTAAAAAGCAAAGAGATAAACAAAAATTCTGTTCATGTGACACTTATTCCATGAAGCCTTTCTAAACTTTGGCTTTAGATGTGCATGAACTATGACAGCCTCCCACAAGCTGTTCCACCATGAAGGCTTTAGTGGTCTGTTTCTTACCACTAGACTATCAGATCCTTGAGGGCAGGTATGCCGTCTAGTAAACTTTGCTTGCCTAAAATGTAATGTTAGTAGCTGGAGTTGAGTAGTCAGATATATTTGTGGAAAAAAAAATAGTGGTAAGAGTTGAAATCTTAGTAATATTTTGCAAGGCCTATAAATGAGACGATATTTTTGAGTGAATTGCAAGCTGGAATTTGATAATCTGTTTTCCACAATTAGTAACTTCTCAGTGTTGACAGTGAGCAACAAACTTGACTAACCGGAGCCAGGAAGCTTTGTCTGAAAAAAAAAAAAATTCTCTGTTCAAGTGGGGTTCCAAATAATTTCTAGAAAATTAATGAATGCCATTTCTCATAAAATTAGAATTTCCCTGTCATTAATAGGGCATAACCATGATGTTGAAATCTTCCAAAATGTATACATAGTGGGGAAAAAAACCACCCACAAATACAATAAACTATATTAGGATTAAATTCTCACATAGGTTACTTTTTCCAAAGTATTAGAATTTTTTAAAAAATTAATTCTAGCATTGTAAGGTGAAGTAAAAAAAAAAAGGCGTTTACCTTTACTGAATGTATTATGAAATAAAACCATATTCCTTTAAAAAATTTTTCAGGAGTAACACACCTCACTGCTCTGACACACTTATTCTGAACGTAATACAGTCTTTTGTATACAAAGACCACACTACTGCCCAGGGACCCATAGAGCATGTAGTTTTCCTAAGGAGATAATAAGCATCCAGTTGTGAGTCTAAGTTGCACCAAACATGGTCCTGGAGTTCGAAACAAACAGCATGCATTTTCAAAATGTCCAACTGCAATTACAGGTTTATCTCTGCCTTAGAAGTAGAGCAAAGCCAGGTTCTGACCAAGCTGTTTATCAAACTGTATTCAAAGGAACATTGATAAGATTTTAATAGGAGTTCTTGAAAATGGCAATATGGCAAATAAACTTGGGGTGCTGCGTTAAACAAATTTGAAAAGACTTGTTTTTGTCTTTGATTGTGTTTGATTTTTGTAAGACTTCTCAAAGTCTTCATATGATAAGAATTTTGTTGATTCTCAAAGTGTTAGAATTTGCAGTGTCCCCAAATTTACCTGACCACAGAATTATCTCCGGTCTCAAATACGCACACTTTTTTCTTCTTCTCAAATAACTTGTGTACATTCTTCAGACCTCAATTAGGGAAGTGCTATCCTAACAAAAAAATAGAAAATGAGAGTTGCCAGGAAATCTTGACGATAGCATTTTATTAAAGAAAAAAATTCAAAACACAAAATTGGACACTGTGAATCAGAAAAAATTCTACAAAAATTTACCTTTGAAAAAAAATGAGTGATAAGAATAATGTCCTTCTACAGAGTCCCTTCTCTGAAAGAGAAACAATGGCTGGTTTCCAGGAAAGGTTTTTTCTTTTTTTGTTCGGCGGAATCCTACCTAAATTCTCAATAAATATTGTCAGAAATGAAGTCCTCCCCTTCGAAGTCATTTCTGTATTGAGTAGCTGGCTCGAATGGGAATAGCTCTCTTGAATCTCAACTAGTCAGGGGCAATGCTCCTGGCATGGCAACCTCGGAGAGGTTTGCTAAGTTCACTTGGAGTTTTAAAACTGCAGTACTGAATCTATAAATGAACCCATAAACAACTAGATGCCAACTAGATACCAAATTCTGCTTATGGTAACCCTAGTTCCTTTTTTGTTGAGATATTTATATATTCATATTAAATACACCATTTTTAAATGCACAATTCTGTGGTTTTTAGTGTATTTATTAACATTGTACAAGTATCAACTAATTCCAGAACATTTCCATCACCATCCTGCAAAATACCTCCTGCCTGCTAACAGCCACTCCCAGTTCCCCCCATTTGCTCACAACCACTTTATGTATTTGCGTATTCTGGAACTTCATATGGATGAAATCATAGTAAGTGACCTTTTGTGTCTGGCTTCTTTCCCTTAGCTTAATGCTTCCGAGGTTTATCTCTCAGTCCTTTATTCTTTCTTATTTTTGAATAATATTCCATTGTATGAACATAACACATTTTGTTTATCCATTAACCCTTTAAGGGGCATTTGAGTTATTTCCACTTTTTCGGTTGTTGTGAATAATGCTGCTATGAACAAGTTTTTATAGACACATGTTTAGTGTACAAGTGCTTGGGTGAGCGTGTGTTTTCAGACCTCTTAGAAATGTACCTAAGAGAAATTGCTCGCTCATATAACTCAGTGTCTAACTTTTTGAGGAACCGCCGAAGACCTTTGCATAGAGGCAGCGCGGGCTTTTCCTCCCATCAGCAGTGTAGGAAGATTCCAGTTGCGTCATATCCTCATCAACATTTGTTATTTTTCTAAAAATACAAAGAACTCTCATAATTCAACAATAAAAAGGCAAATAACCAATAAAAATGGGCAAATGATTTAAATCAGCTGTTCTCCAGATAAGATACATGCATGACTAATGAGTTCATGAAAGATGCTCACCATCACTAGTCATGAAGGAAATGGAAAGCAGAACCACCAGAACCACCGCATGTAGCCCTTTCGAGCTTGAACAGGACAATACCCTGTATTTTTTTTTCTTATTTTTCTTGAAGAGATTCATAGTTAGCTCCAAGGCAACTAACTTCGCCAAGTACTGAAACACCCGGTGGTCTTTGTCTTTCTTTGCTGTAGGCAGTGATATCCAGCTTGCCCATTTCATGATAAACCTTGCTCCATTCTCTCTTTAGTGCAGTTTCTACTTAATGCACATTATCAGAGAGAGGGTCTATATTGTTCCCTGTATGTTTCCTGAATCCATGGTAACTTTTTGTCACCATGAAGGGATTAATTTTGTATTTTTAAGAGAACACTTCACCTTTCAAACAGTATTTGACTCCATGTTCTTTCTGACTATTGCCCGCACACCTTCACTATTGTTTTCAGGTATCCTAGCGTTTTATAGTTTAATCTTTGATCCAAGAAGACTTCATTCTTAAATGGGTCATAGTTCTTTTCAAAGAGTATTCAAGAGCCTCAATTTTAAAACACAGTTAAATATAACAATACAGCACTGGATAGAAGTACAAAGGTGATATTTTAGAGTGTATCAGACATGATATTAACATTTTGTATCTCAAATTCATGAAAATTATAGGATCGTCTTCACAATTATGGGTGTTTTTGAGAAGTGCTTCTAATATATGCACAACACTCGCACACAGACTTCACATGTTTCTAATGAAATACTGGCAGAAAACCCTTTAGAATAGGAAGTAGTGACCTACTTAGTTTTTTCCGAATGTTCTATCTTTGAGGCCAAAAATTTCACAGGTAAAATTTTCATTCAAAAGGTAATGCGAAGTACTTAGAAGAATCACTCTATGTGCATGTGAAAACCTTTTCTTCATGACAAGGCATAATAAGATCATTTTAATATATAAGCCTTGCTCTTTTTTTTGCACGCCAGTAAGAAAAATACTACATCATATAATTGCTTTAAAAGAGGTCATTAAAAGTGAGAAATATATCTTTGTACAACATTTCCACTTTTACAAAACTGCTTTATTTCCCAGTCCGGAAGAATTTGCTGAAGCGTGCACATAGATGCTGGAGAATAAATTATGAGAGACCATATTGGCAGTACTGACTTCAGACGCTTATGTTTCTCAGTGGAATTTTGATGAATGTCTTCAATGTATATTTATGCATATTAACAATGTTTGAATTCCTCCTTGACTATAGTACTGCCTCTGAAATATTGAGCTTTAAAGCAGACTTAGAAGGTTTCATTAAAGGTGATGTTTTTCACCTAATCTATGGGCATACACTTGCTGTTCCTCCTCATCCGAGGTGGCTCTGCATATGCTAAGGAAAATGATGTAAACTCTAGCTCCCTACTTGCAAATATTCATAACTCCGGCAAGGTTGAAATGCATTTTCTCTTCCTCACTTGCATCTTATTTTCTTCGACAGTCATCTGCATTACATAACCTGTCTTGTTTCGGGGCACAAACTTTTCATTTTCCCGAGAATCATTTCACAAGGTAGGACCTGTGCCTCCTTAGGAACCAAGGCGTCCTGTGTGAGGTGGCCTTTGGTTTGTAATCTATTCTCGATCCACCAGTCAGTCAGTACTAGGCAGAAATCTGCAAGACCGGTATCCATGACTTGAACATTCAAAGGACTTCTAAGGCAAAATTTATTTATTTCATTAGAGGCTACATTTTGCTCTTATGTATTCCATCTCAACATGTGGTCCTCTATTAAGTATGCTGCCTTGCGATGATTTACATTTAAAAGGGCATGCAAAGTAATTTTAAAGATATTTTCATCTCCTCTCACTGCTAACAGATTTGAAAAATGAAATGTGTTTCCTCTATTTCTGATTTTTATCGCTTTCCTTGTGGCAAATGCAAGTTCTTATCTCTTGACTTTTAATGCACATGTCGGCATGTTCCTGTTTCATTTGCTCTCTCATTGAGCAGAGAGCTAAAAACTGATGGCAAAATGTGCAGTGGGATTCCAGAACTGTCCACGAACTGCGAGTTCCTCTTCAGCGTAATCCGTAAGCATTAGACCAATTCTCCATGTTCACATCAAGCCTGACCATACCCTGGATCTCTGGGGCTACAACACGCCTCTCATCCTTTGATCTTTCTGAAGGGCTTCTACAATACAAGAAGAGAAAAAACTGTAAGGACCAGTGGCCATGGACCACTATGGGAGCTATCTTCAAAATTTTCGCGACTTTCTGAAGATAGCCACTGAACCACTAACTCTATAACACTCTGTCCATGGAGATATTGATGGGATCCAAACATCATGGCTTTCTGGGATCAGTGCTTTTTCCATGCCTTCTCAACTCATATTTAAAAAGCAGGCACTTTTTCAAGGGAATTTTTAAGAAATGTAGGTTTAAAAAATTACATGCAAACAATGAATCATGGAACACTACATCAACAACTAATGATGTACTGTATGGTGACTAACATGACATAATAATAATACCATCAAGGAAAGAAAAAAAATTGGAAATCAATATCAGAAAAAATCAAAAGCATTGAAGTGAATAGATGAAAGAACACAGATTTTATGTTCTAATTCAACTATACTTGATAATATTTACTGAACTCTCATTGGGTATAAGGCCGTGTCTTAAGTGCTCTAAATGAATAACCTCATTCAGTCCTTACAACAAGCTAATGGAGGTAGATAATATTATCATCCCCATTTTATAGGTAATAAAAGCGATAAGGGGTAGCATGCCCAGGATCGTATGCTAATAAGTAGTACTGTGATTAAGATTAAAAATCTCTCTAAATTGACCCAGCTTCAAGCAGAAGACCCTGGGCTTCTTAGTTTAGCCTGTCTACTGAAACTAGATTCTAAGCCATCTTTGTTACTTGTTGAGTAGTTAATCTTCTCTGGAGGGGATAATCTCAACTATGAACTTCAGGTTGCACATGATTATGAAATTTTGCATAATATCTACCCTCTTCAATACAAAATCATTGTCATAACAGCCGAAATAATGTAAACTGTAAAGGAACATAAAGCTGTTAAATTGTAAATATTCTTAAGTGTGTGTGTGTGTAGAAACATCCATTTCTCATAAGAAACCTTTTTGGTAGGTATAAAACGTAGGTACATTTGGATAGGCAAAAATTATAGGAGAGTGAATGGACAGTAAATGAAAGAGAAAGGCATTTCTTCCCACTGGAAATGGGCAATATTTATGAAGAAAACCAATGTCTGTAAAAACACGATGAATAAATATTTTGTATACATTACATAATCTTGAATGTTGCAGCTGTAGAAATGGAGAATTATCTGAAAACAGCAACACAAGTAATAGTCATTCTTGAGCAGAGCATCTTGGGACAAGAAGAGGTGGCAGAAACATAAGAAATCCAAGCCAACCTGACAGATTAAAGAAGAGGAAACTCTCCCAGAATTCAACAAAGAGAATTATTAAAGCACTAACTTAGTATCCTAACTAAATTCGGCAAAGAAGAGTGAAAAGTTTATACTAGAAATTAGCTGTGTATGATGAGTGTCATTTAGGCATTTGTGCTAAGCTCATTGTGTAAAAAGATTGGTATAAGTATCTTCCCCAAAGTTAAAGGAACCAGCCCTCCAGGTATTCCGCTGTAGGTAAAAACCTGGATTTTATCACAATTAAGATTAAGCTGTCTGGCACTAGTACTAGAAATCTTGGGGATGCGGAACTTGGGTGACACCACTGAGGGGATGTGTGCCAGAAGTACTCCCTTGTGGCAGGCAGAAATGGACAAGAAAGACCACATTTCTGTGCCTTGCATTTCTGTGCCCTGCAGGTTGTAGCCTTCATGATGCTGGGGCTTGGAGTGGGTCGAGGAGAGAATCTGACCCACCTGCAGGGGCTGCGTATGAACCCATTGGTTGAACTCCTTTTCCATCTGCCTGCAGGAAGCGCTTTGGAAACAGCTTGCTCTGAATTCCTTCTTGTGTGTTGGGTTAGTACAGAAGAAACAGGCAAAGAGGTTAGGTTTAATGTCTTTTGACACGCAAAAGGCAGTACACTGTAGGAGGATGAAGATAATTGGTCTGCTGGACTCAAATTGAGGATCTGGAAGTCTAAGTCCCAAAGACAGATGGATCACTGATTACATGACCTTAGTACCATGCTGCTTTGAGGCCCTTCTAATCTGGAGGCATCGTGTGCCAGTCCTGTCCCCCAAGGACAAACTTCATCTGTACTATCGCCATCACCAAGGGCAGCCATGTGGAGAAGAGCTGCAGTGGATTGCTCAAAATTGAAAACGCTGACGGAAAGTTTGGCAGGGAAAGGAGCATGTGAAAGGGACCTATGGCTCTTAATCATGTTTACCCCAGGAAGAATAAAAAATGTTGAGACATTTCAAGATTGGTCAAAATCACAGAGCAATTGAAAAATACTGAAGATGCCAAGATTCCCTAGAATCTTCTACACCAGCTCAATTTCCAAGTAGCAAACACCAGAACGTAGTAGATGAAATCCAGAGGACCAGCAGTTTATAGGGGCTGATGGACAGCAATCTAGTTAGTACTCTCTGAGGCTTTCCTTTAAGATGGAGCACCAGTTTAAACCCAAAATATCCTGTAGGTCCAGTGTGGAATTAAATTTTGCTCCAAGGAGATAGGAATAATTAATAATATTAAAATGCAAGAAAATAAATAGGAAGAGGGTATAATAGAAATTGATACTGAATTTTTCCTACATCTGTATTGTTTGGGTTTTTTTTTTTTAAGATTTTATTTATTTATTTGACAGAGAGACAGCCAGAGAGAGAGAGAGAGAGAGAGAGAGGGAACACAAGCAGGGGGAGTGGGAGAGGAAGAGGCAGGCTCCCAGCAGAGGAGCCTGATGTGGGGCTCGATCCCAGAACGCCGGGATCACACCCTGAGCCGAAGGCAGATACTTAACGACCGAGCCACCCAGGCGCCCCCTGTATTGTTTTTTACTCAAGATGAGAATCTGTTTGAAAAATCCTGTAAGAGTGCTACCAAAAATTTAAAAAGTTAATAAAAAACATATAAAACCAGGAAATAACTGAATCAGGTAACCTTCTGTAACAATATACTATCATCATAAGACTCATTTTTATTAGGAGATGTTATACCAGGGGATGCTGGTATACAACATTCTTTCTCTGGTAAATAAAGCAGACTCATTCAGGGTCACTGCTAGTCCAGAAGCATCTTTTGTGATAATAAAACAATACCCGCTTGGGGCAATACAGCTTTGTGAATATTCAGCATGGAGAGCGGGCTATGTCTTTGGGCTAATTAAAAACTGCAGCTGTCCCTGTGGGTGAATGCAGCCCCGTGATGGGCTCCTATTGGCAAGGGAGCTGCAAACTGGATTTTCGCTCCTGCTTGCTCCCTTGGTAAGGTGCTGTTGTGCAGTGAACTTTCTGCACAACCATATGTACAATGATGCCTGTACTTTGATAATCACATTTTTATAAACAAAAGTACAGGAAGTACATGTATGAAAACTGGAAAGCTATGTTAGCCTTTGAACAGAGTACTGCTATCTCTGGATTTTGGAATTGTGTTATTTTTATGCATTTTTAAATTATCTGTAATTTATAAACGATTCACAACAAACCAGTATCATTACTGAAATAAAAATAATAGTAAAAACTATTAATTTTCAAATCCCTTCTCATTTGGAGACTTTTCTCTCATACCATTATTTTTGTCATTTGTCTTCACTTTCTATTACTGTCTGTTGTTCCAGTTGTTATATTTTAAGTGAATTGTGATAGGCGGCGTTTGTCTGGCTTTGTTTAGTCACTGGCACTAGATATTTCTTCAAGTACTGGGGTGTGGAGGAAAGCAGACTTCGAATCGTGGGTCTAACCCTTTCTAATTTGGTCATCTTGGTCATTTATTCTAAATCTCTAATTCCTTATCTTTAAAATGTAGTATTAAGTAGTAAGAGTACTAAAAGGGATAACAGTTAATGCACATAATACAGCTATGCATAAGAGGTTTTAATAAATTATAGTTACTATTACGTCTGAATTTCTTCAAAACTGATTATGCCCTGAGTAAGAATATTAAAGTCTCCAACAGCTCCCGGTGGCACTGACTGGTCATTCATCTTAGGTGAAACTGCACTTGAAGTAATTCCTAAAATACCTTGGTGTCAAGTAATCGATTTCATTTCTCCTGACTCTATGTAGCTGAATTTCTTGAGGGTTGGGATGAGAATCAGCTGAACTATTGAAAACAGGAAAGAAGTGTTTGTCTAAAGCATTGATAAGCGTGAGCTGATATTAATAGCAGGGATAGTTTTGCTAAGTGGCAATTCCACAGAGAGGCAGCAGAAGCAGGAAGTAGAGGGGGTAGATGGGAGGTAGAGAGATGCCGGCTGAGACAGCCTGTGCTACCTACCGGACACCTAGGTGAGAAGAAGGAGTCAACCCCTGGTCTCTGGGTTGTTAGCGCACTTGGAAAACAGCTCAGAAAACAGCTGAGAAATAACCTTGTAGAAAGAGTCAAAGGTCTGGTTTCTAGAGCCAATTCCACAATTTCTAACTTCCCCATCTTTGGCTAGTCTCAAACTTCCAGATTGCCAGTGTTATTTCTAAAATTTGAAAAAAAAAATTATTCGAATTGACTGAGGATCAAGAGAGACACGTTTACAGAATGCATTTTTAAACATTTTGCTTATGTGTGAGTTAGTATTACTTAGAGTCACATTGGCAGTCTTCCTCTCCCTTTGACGGAGGCTTCCCGGGTGCTATGCACCAAGAGGAGTACAACCAAGCCCAAAGTTGCAGGGCATTTGCTAGGATGTTTATGCATTCATTGATAAAAAGAATGTTTATTCACTACTTACTGTGTGCCGGAAACACAGAGTAGGTAGTGATACAGTGTAGGCCTACAGTGGTAAATAAGCCAAGATAATATCATTCCTCATCACTACAAACTATGCTATGTAAATTCTAAGAAGGGACTTGTAGGCTGCTGTGAGATGGGGCATGGGATCTGGCCGGTTAGTTCTCAAGGAAGAGACCTGTGATGTGAGAGCCGAATGACAAAGGGATGTTAACCAGTCAAAGAGAAAGAGAGAGAGTCTTCTAACAGGGAAGAGTGTACAAAGGCCCCTGAAATTAAGGGAGCTTGTATATTGCAGGAACTGGAAGAAGGTCAGTGAGGTTGAAACATGGAGGCAAAAAGAATGAGCTAAGATTGAGATGTCTGAGTCTATGTAGCCATGCAATAGCTTGAGGCAGAATGAAGTAACCATATATTCAGTTGGATAAGGCTAGTGGCATTGGCGTATGAGAGAAGGACATAGAGAAAAGATATTTAGTTAAATCAATGGATTTACTGAGCATTAGATATATATGGGTAATAGAGTTGGGGGCATAATACATATTTTCCAATTCTCTGCCTATGTATTTTGATGGATAATGGTCCCATTTACTGGGTGCCAGATTTGGGGGAAAGATCATGACTTCAATTTAGGCATGATGAGTTCAAAGTGATCTTGAGATATCCGAGGGGATGTGCGAAGTAGGTTAATGGAAATTCAGGTCTGGCATTCAGAAGAAGAGATCTGGGCTCAAGCACAATTTGATCCTTACCCAAGAATACAGGGGTTAGAAGCCGTGGGCATAAAGATGGAATTACATAAGATAAAGAATACAATTAAAAGGGAAGAACACTTGTACCAAGCCTAAGACAAAACTGACTGCTATGTGAGCTACGTGGACCTTGCTTAATCTGCTACATAATTTAAATGATCTCTGAAGAACAAATGTCCATAAGTTGTATAGTGGGATGCCAACCAGTCCCTGACTCAATTTTCAGAAGCAAATTGTGTCAATTATACTTCTTTTATAGCTTGGAGATACTCATGCTATGATCATGCCATGTTTTTTAGACAATCTATTTTGTTGTTATTTGTTACCACTTTAGATTATTAAAAAGAAATGTGGCCTGTTTTAGAGCAAATCCCTTACTAAAATCATGCGTTGGTGCCAGAAATACCATTTAGAAAAATAAATGGGAAAGAATGCAAGATTCTTTGATGTAAAAACTTAGGAAATAGTATAACAATTAGACAACCCTCTGAATACTTTTCTAAGGTTAAAAATGGAATCTCACAACTGATTACAAACTTTCTAACCATTAGCATTGGAAACTATTTCAATAAATTGGTTCTAACATTGCCTAACTCACTATTCAAGTTTCACTCGGTTCATCTCACTGCCATTCTTTCATCTGCCATAAAACAAAGTCATTACAAGGGAGACCATGAGAACCTGATGTAGAAATGACAATCTCAGCCTGCTTGGGTCCATGATCAACCACACCCTTTCATTGGCCCAGCCAGGACCAGATAGCAAGCAATAAATGTCTATTAAACTGGGCCATTTTAAATTTGGGTTAACTTGTTATTGAAAATTAATCCTCCTTTAATCCTGAGTGAGAGTGTTCATTTGTTGATTTTTTCAATGTAAGTTACATAATCCTGGTGAACCATCAAGAGAGATGACTAGTCAAGTTCAGTTCAGCCTTGTTCCAAAGGAAAGGTTGTTAAAAAAACCAAAGGAGCTGAGCAGTCATTTAGATCAACCAGTGAGACAGTTGCAATGAATTAATACTCTAAAGAAAGGTGTATTTATCGTGACATTAAGGATACGGTTTTGGAATATTTTGTCAAGAAATATTTCATGGAGATTCTGGTAATCCAAGGGATAGCGTAGCATTCATGTTACTACTATCTATTTACGTACTTTTCTGCTGTTTGATCGATGGATTAATCAATGATACACGTAGAAAGTTAGGTTCTTTCCCTCCAGCTTCAGCTAGGTGAGGTTTTTGTATGATTCTAATGACAAGGGCACACCAAGTACACCAAGTGATAGAGCAAAAACCAACCTCTTAATCTATAATTGCCGACATTGGTAGATAATAGATAGTTGCTATTTATCATGAAATGTAAGTATTTATAAGTTTTATCATTCTAAAAATTTGAAAAAAATATAAAAAGTGCCAAAATTGCAAAAATATGCATAATACTAAAATCAGCTGGAGAAAAAAAATAGAGATCTTCTTAGAGATCTTAGAAGTATCATCAAGCATTTGTATGAGATGAAAATATAACCGTACAACCACAAAAACAAAGAATATTAGAACAACGGAAAGGAAAACAGATAGTATCAGATGTGAATAACAGGCATTAATTACGTTGTAGGAGCAGAACATTATAAACAACACAGAATTAAAAAAAAAAAGGAAAACCTAGACATTATAATGCAAAATATATGGGATAGAGAGTTAAGCCCATTTAAAAATAAGATTTTTAGTAACTGCGAAATTGTCCTGGAGATAGATGTATATAGTTTGGTGGGCGTATTATGCGGCAAGTTATTTGGAGACCAATATAGAAAGAATACCTCAGCAGTGGAACAACAGAGAAGTTATTTGTGGATGATACCAGTCCCCCTCCGCCAAAAAGGCTAATCTTATTTCTAAAATGCTTCATTTTGACAATATAATATTTACTTTTTAAACAAATAGTGAAAATAGGAATAAGAGGCTATGGAGTTTAGAATAGTAGTTGGGGAAAAAGGTGAAAATAGAGCTACCCTACGACCCAGCAATTGCACCACTGTGTATTTACCCCAAAGATACAAATGTAGTGATCCGAAGGGGCACCTGCACCCCAATGTTTATAGCAGCAGTGTTCACAATAGCCAAACTGTGGGAAGAGCCAAAATGTCCATCAACAGATGAATGGATAAAGAAGATGTGGTAAATATATACAATGGAATATTACTCAGGCATCAAAAAATTGAAATCTTTCCATTTGCAATGACGTGAATGGAACTAGAGGGTATTATGCTAACTGAAATAAGTCAATCAGAGAAAGACAATTATCATATCTCACTCATATGTAGAATTTAAGAAACAAAACAGAGGATCATTGGGGAGGGGAGAGAAAAACAAAACAAGACAAAATCAGAGGAGGAGACAGACTATAAGAAACTCAGCTATAGGAAACAAACTGAGGGTTGCTGGAGGGGAGGGAGAGGATGGGGTATTTGGGTGATGGGCATTAAGGAGGGCACGTGATGTAATGAGCACTGGGTCTTATATAAGACTGATGAATCACAGACCTGTACCTCTGAAACTAATAATACACTATATGTTAATCAATTAAATTTAACAAAAAAAAGAATAGTAGTTGGGGAAAAAAGAGAAAAAGCAGGCTCATTATTTATTGATATTAACCAATAAAATTCTCTGACATACACATCCTTTAAAAACCCACCCTTAGGAAAGAATGAATTTAAATGGAGGTTGATGTTCTTTCTGATACACAAACCAAAAAACAAGCAAGGACACATAAGGCCAAAAATATTTGTAATCATCAATATATATTCTTTCACTAGATATTGATTAAAAAGTATCTTTGGATTTTGAAAAGTAAATATAGGTTACAAAGTTAATTTGGACTTTACCTTAATGAGAAATAGAGATCTGAATGTTCCAAAGTCAGGAACTATTATAACTCTAATACTGGCTAACATTTATGAAGGGGTTTGGGTCAGGCACTGTGCCAAGGATTTTACATGCTTTCGCAGCAACTATAATTAGACCAGATTTCTACAGGTGAAGAATCTGAACATAGACGTTGTAACCCAGTGACCTAAGGTTGCTCAGAAATGGAGGCTGTTTTCAAATTGAACAGTCTGACGCCAGAGCCCACAGGATTCCCCTCTGGGCTGAATTCGGTGATACTAAGAAGAAAGAGACCGGAAACGCAGCTTAGAGCCCTACAGCACTGAACTGCTTAGACCTATGTCAGAAAATGTCTGGCTCCAATTGTATTGTATTTTATTTTTTTGAGTTTGAAATGCATAGAGCAGGAAATTCAGAAGTACTAATCATAACGCTAACACAGTGGCTGCATATACAGGACAGGCAGGCTTGAGGAAATTCGTAAGTTAGCTGTCGTTTGCCGCCAAAGAACGTGGAGCCACCGTATCCATAAAGAGAAAGACAGACCTGCTTTCCCATGACATCCAGAAGGAATTGTCTCACAAATCATCATATCTAATACTAATCAAACAACAGCAACAATGACAAAAATAACAAACCCCAAGTAGGATTTTCGTGAAACAGTTTTAGGGAGACAGAGGAGGGAGTTAGCATCTCATGGTTCAGAATCAAGTTCTCAACAATCAATTAACCATCTATCTCTACTCTTTTCCTAAGACCCCTGCCAGCATTCTAGCAAGCTCTCAGTGTCTCTCCTTGCCTTCTCTTTCAGCTCTTTTCAGGACCCCTCTCACCTGTTTCTGCTTCTTCCCTGAACTCTGCATCTTCCCCTGAGTGTTTCTCTTTGCCTATCTTCTGTGGCACAATGCGTCCCTCTCCAGGATCCACAGTTTTGTAAGTTCATCTATCATCTTGCTCAACAAAAAGCATCTCACAACTGACTCATTTAAGGAGGTTCGGGGTGGTGGGGAGGATACGTCACTACTAATAATTTACCGTATTTTCTCTAGTCACACTTGGGACTTCCAGGATCTGAATGGATACACGTCACCTCTGCTTACTCTATTTCTCATGCATTTTGTTTCATTCACACTGGCCTCTGTGCTGCCCCTTGGACCTGCCAAGCACACCTTTGTTTGGTTTTCTCTCTCCGAAATGTTTTCTCTGAAATGTTTCCCACGTGGTTTACCTTCTCACCTTCTTCCTCTTTCATCAAGAGTGATCTTCCCAGTGAGACCCCAAATTTCAATCTCTGACATTTCCTCCCACCTTTCTTCGTAGCACTTAGCCCTCTCTCACATAGTATATATTTTACTTATTTGCCTATTTCATATCCATTTCCCCTTTAGAATATAAAGCATAGGACAGTAGGAACTTCTGTCTTCCTTTTTTACACTATCTTTCGAGCAAAGAATAGGACCTGACGTGTAGTCAGAACTCATTACATATTTGCGGTCGAAAAAATTGTATCTAAGTGCCAACACATTGGTGATAGATGAATTTTTCAACTAATGACTGATGGACTCACTGAAGAAATGAATTAACTTGTATGGAATCAGAAATTTTAAGAATTCAGAGAATTGAAGTGAGTAGAATTTGAGAGTTGAGAGATCATTTGCTTCAACCTTCCAGTTTCACAGATAGGGAGACTGGGGCCCAGATCGTAGGGATTTATAGATCCAGTGACTCTCCCACAGGTGAGAAATAAGGTCGCAATGGTAATCTAGTCGTCTAACCACTAAGTCCGGTGGTCTGTCACATGTGGAGATAAATTTTAGTAGAAGAATTAAATATATTTCATATTATTCTAAAGTTTAATTTATATACAGATATTGATCAGAGTATTCGAATAAACCTCCCCAAATCTTAGGTTAGTGTCACTGTCATTCTCAGGGCTTAAGCCTAGGTAGCTTCTGGCTTTAGGCTGGTTTATTGTCAAAGCCCCTGCAACTTGTCTTTCAGCTGCTGGATATTACTTCTCACTGTATAAGCCACGGGTGATCTTTTTAATTTCACTAAGCTGCTGAAGCTAATAAAAGTAAAGGTCTTTTTGCCTCTGGAGCAGTCCTGTTGATACAGAAATGCCTTTCCTATGTTCTCTTGCACTAAATCCTCTTGTTTCTTAATTATCCAGAGGATGGAAAACCAAAAGAAAAGAGCATTGTGCCCAGCCCCTACTGGAACAGGGGGAAATAGTTTCCAAACTATTTCTACTTTTAAAATAGATTTAATAAGTTAAAGAAAAAATCTCTTTAGCTTCAATCTTCCTACGTTATTTGCCATTTAAAAGTGATTCAGAAACCATCTTTGTTTTTGGAATAGGCAAAAGAGAAATTCTGGGCTTTTGTTGTTTACGTTGGTGCTGGTAATGGATCATTTGGTAGTTTTTTTTTTTTTTATATATATATACCTTACAGCAGAATGGAGTATTTTTTAAAAACAAAGTGTAATTAATGGTTTTAGCCTAAGAGACATAATGGTAGCTCAGTAATTTGGTCCATTTAGAAATAAGGAAACAGGTAAAACATCTTGTCTGAGGGCACACAGCTAGAAACTGGCATGATTTGGGTTTTAATTCAGATCATTCTGATTTCAATATCTAAGCACTTTTGACTATGTTATGGCCCTAAAAGGAGAATTGTCATTCCCCTGAAGAGTAATATCAACAGTTCCTAAACTGTTTTTAAAGAACGTTTATATATTTTTAAACCTTTAAATTGGATTGGATTTTAGATGCACAGATTCTAAAGTCTGGAAATCTCTGGTGTCATCTAATCCATCCTCCTTCTGGCAGCTTCAATCTCTTACACCATATCTGGGCAACTGAGCATCTGGTCTCTTACTGAACAACTTAAGGGATCGGGGACTTAGTCATTGCATCCAAAACAGGTTTCAGTATAACTTTAACTATTACAATAGTCATTTATTTTGATATAGGTGCTACATCACTAAAATTTTGAGTTGTGGTCTTTAGAACCAAAATTTCTCTAGTTCATTAAAAATATTTTTTCTCTTATTTATCCACCTTCTTTCAGAGTACAGAATCAGAACAGAACACAATACAGTAAAACCTCAGTGGAATGTATCTGGGGAGGGGCGTGGTCCAAAAATGAAAATGGTGGTCAGTACTGTTACCAGGTTAAGGAAATTTAACCACGATGAACCTGGAGTCCAAAGGTCTGTCTCCTAATCCAAATCCACCTTGATCCCTGCTGTGCTTTGATGCCACCTAGTGGTGGATCTCTGCAACAGCTACTGTGATGTGTGCCCTGGGTACTCAGTTGATTAGGAAAAAGACAGATTTGAGCAATGACACAAAATAAGCTCATGATAACAAACTGGTAATGTCAAAGAATAAGAACGGTGATAAAGAGAATAGAACAAAAAAAAATTCATGGAAAGTGGAAGTGAGGAAAAGCCTCTTTAAGGAAATGGCATTTAAAACAAATGATTATAGGAGTCAGTGTTATGGGCAGTTAATAGAAAGGGAAGAAGCAGGTACAAAGAGCGTCAGGAATACAGAAACAATGTGTTTAAAAAACGGCAAGAAGCTCAGTGAGGCTGACAAGCTGTTGGTAGAAGGAGCTGTTAATAAGAGAGTAGTTGTTAACTGCAGAAGGAACTGGAAACCTGAATTTGAAGGATCTTGAAAAGATTGGAGGTTCTCAGACTGCAGTGGGAAGCTGTTAAGGCTGGGATTGATATTATTTAAGGGAAAGCAAGAATAAAAGCCAGGAGACCAGTTAAGAGATTATTTAAATGGTTCAGGTGAGCAGTGCTTGTGGCTTGAATTAGCATGGTAACAATGGATAGGAATAGATATGGTGGCCATTTGTTGGGAATTTCCTTTCTGTTGGTTTCATTTGGTTTTCTCTTTTTGCACTTCTGTGGTTTGTGAACATGCCCCGCATTTTAGAATGAAGAAAATGAGGTCATTGTAAGTACAATTGGTTGAACTAAAACCGAAGTTTTTTGGGTTTGTTTTGGTTGGTTTGTTTACCTAGATAGACTGTCAGAGATAGTTCTCTAAGTTGCAAGTGTAGCCACTAATACTCTAGCATTATTTGTGTAACATTAGAAAATAAGAGGAGATTGGGACACCTGGGTGGCTCAGTTGGTTGAGCATCTGACTCTTGATCTCAGCTCAGGTCTTGATCTCACCATTGTGAGTTCAAGCCCCATGCTGGGTTCTGTGCTGGGTGTGGAGCCTACAAAAAAAAAAGAAAAGAAAGAAAGAAGAGGAAGAAGAAGAGGAGGAGGAGGAAGAGAAGGAGGAGGAGGAAGAGGAAGAGGAAGAGGAGGGAAGGAAGAGAAGGAAGGAAGAGAAGGGAGGAAGGAAATAAGAGAAAACACTCTGAGGTCTCTCATGTCAAATTGACCATCAGATCTCCAAGCAGTGCTAAAGAAGAGAAAGGAAGTAGGAGCTTAGAAAGGATCATTTCTTCCTTCCCTCTTCCACTGAGTTGTTAAGCTTCCTCTCAGATGTGAATAAGGAAGGTGACACGGAGGCAATAGAATTTCATGAGTAAGAGCACCGGCTCTGATAAAGACTGCTCTCTTTTTTTAATCTCCATTCCAGTTCTACCACTTATTTGGGCAAGTTACATAACCTTTTTGTGCCTCAGTTCTACATCTATAAAATGGAGATAAAAACAGAACCCATTTCATGGAGTTGTTGGGATAATGAAATGAGTAATATAAGGTAGGTGTTTGGAAGAATGTCTGGCATATCAGCAGTGTTAAAAAAAAAAAGTAGTAGCTTTTAAGTTTGTGAAAGATCGGTATGTGGTTATTAAATAATTTGAAAATAAAATTGTCACCAATAGGAGGGTTATATATTTAAAGTAAGAATAAAAGGACAGTGTTTCAGCTTTTTCTCTCTGCTACCTGGAGATGAGTCACGTAGTGGAAATACTTTCTTGCCAACGTGAACACCCAAAAAGTCCAACATCAGCAAAAGGATAAAATAAGGGAACATCTAGGGTTTCCACTTACATCCCCTTTTCTACTAAGAATTTGAAGGGAGAGGCTCTTGGTGGATGTTCTCTATTTTTCCAAAGATGGAAATTTTTTGGAAGAACCTCTGCACTTAAGAGCGTTTTGACACCTCTGATCTGTATTGTTAATGAGGAAGAGAACAAATAGGACAATACACTCGAGACAGGTCACACACTTTACAGTGACTAACCTTAAATATAAATAAAGACATAAGCTCTTCACTGCATTTTCTCTTCAAGAATTTTAAGAGATGCAAAAACAAAAACAAAAAAAACAAAAAAACTTTGTCTGGATAACTGAGTTGGATGATAAACAACAGTCTGCAAGAGTAATATTTCCCAAGATGGCACTCTGGGTTTTTTCTCTTTTTTTTGTAAACCAGCAGACCGCTTTGGCAATAGCCAAAACATTCAGGAATAACTGTTAATGACATAGCCAGATGTGCCTTAGAGAATCAGCTGTCTGGCCAAACCACCAAATTCTACAGAAAGGGAGAATGAGCTCAGCAGGTAGAAAAAATTCCATCATGCATGATATATGCTAGGAATATTATTGCCACGCAATAGCATAGTCTTTGTTTCCTATTGGGTTTAAAACTCTTTCTTAAAGAAGCCAGTTTCTCCCAATGCTACTGCAAGATAGCAAATATACCTTCCTAAGTCATCCTACTGTTCTGAGAGCATTCACGGGTGTTCCAGCAGGGATTGATTCATTCCCAGGACACGCTATACTCAATGGAGATTCTTGCTGATTATTACAGAAAAGCAGCCAGCATTAGTCATTCAAATGTATTATTATCTAGTGAGGTGTTATACTATGGTTTGTGTATCAGGAATTGATCTGTTTAAACAAATTGCAATTCAAAGGGAATCCTGTAAAGAAAAACTGGTTTATCCTTCTGGTAGCAGGGAACACTTTCTGACTGCTTCACATCTCCTCATGCCTCTTCTTGAGGTTCTTTAACAGAGGAGGTCTCTCCTTGCCTGTCTCTCACTCCTTGGAGGACGAGGAACAGGATTTATCTGAGAGCTCCTTAGGGGCAACTTCTTTGTCTCTCTCAGTCTCTGTCACTCTTTCTCCCTCAATTCCAGCTGGATGCTCGTGAGAAGATACATTCTCATCTCTACCTTGTTCCAGAAGAGCTTTTCTTCCCTATAGGTGTTTTGCAATCTCATCTGCTTTCTGTCATGCAGTAACTTTATCAGATTAGGTTGTCTGCGGGTGGGGGGTGGAGAAGAGAAGGGTCTGGCAGTTTATTTTTGAGAGGGGAGTAAATTCAGTTCAGAAGTCCACTTGAGCTGTTGATGCCAATGGGTATGTAATTGTTAGTGGAGTGGGATAGGGCTAGCGATATCTCAGGGAAAGATGGGGCAATTATAATTATAAGGGCTCTAAGGCTGATTAGTGGCTGCTCTGTGCCATTTATGCACCAAGGGAAGAAAACAATAGTAACAGATGAGTTAACTCTTAGGTCAACATATGAAAGCCAAAGACCTCTATGGTACCACTTAAAGACCTCCTCATCTCCTGAAGGCATAGGACAGACTATTGTAAAATTCAGTCCCAGGACCTGGGGTTCAGATGAGCAACTTTACAAAGATGGTTGAACCAACTAACAGCCCTCAAAAGTTATCTTGGTTAATGTCAAAGCCCTGATGAAGAATGAGCAAGATCTTGAGAGATGGGATGAGAACATGAAGCTGGATGTCCTTGAGAGCCAGACTCTCAGGTCTACCCTGAGCCTTCTAAGTCAGCAGGACTATCTCCTTCCCCTTGCTGTCCAACAGCTTCCTCTCCTTGCATGGAGACAACTTATAGTCCTCAGGTGAGATGTGTGCCTCATAAGATGATTCTGGCCTTCCTCAAAATCTGCCCTAACTTCCCTCATGGCTTCTAAACCATGAACTAGATTCGGTCTCAACGTGGCCTGACCAGGAAACTATTGGGAGGAAATAGATTATTCATCAAAAATATCACAGGACCTGACTAATGCACACTGGCAGGGACCAAAAGAGCATGCTGGGTGCCAGATGAGGATACCTATGATTTAGGGTTGAATGTCTATACTGATATGGATCTGGGTTCCCTGAAGGTAACGGGATTCCAGACTAGCAAAGGCCAGGTGGCAGAACTTCATTATCAGAATTAAGATCAATGCAATTACTGTAGTGGGCAGCACTGTGAGGGGCAACCAGGAATCCCTGACCCATAGGGATCAGTCCATGGTAGTGGCTTATAGAATATGGTGATCCTAGGGTCAAGATAGATGGGCAACCAGCAAGAATATTGCTTAAGGTTGATAATAAAAAATGATCAAGAGTACAAGAACAGAAGGCTTATTTACGTCAGCCATAGCAAAGTCATGATCCCTTGCCAGTTTCCAGACCTGAGCCTATTCTCAGATCTGGAGCTCATGGATTTAAGGAAAAAACTAAGTTCTCTTGAGGAGAGATTCTCAAATGTCTATGCAATGTTTATATTGTGATTCTCTTAGTCCTCTTTCTGGGTAGCTATGACCATTTCCTAGGTAACATGTATTCAAAGGGGAAAGGAGAATAATACTCAAATATTTTAGGGGTAGTTTAATACAGGGTCTGAGAGGACTCTGATACAGGGTACAAAAACGTCATCATGGCTCTACAAGAGCGCAGGGAGGCCAGTGATAGTGTCTTGGCTCAAAGTTTGTCTCACGGCGGGACCAGGATGTCATTGCCCTCATCTCTGAGTGCTCAGTTGGTATGGATATACTTGGTAGCTGGCTGTACCCTCATGCTATTTCCCTGGCTTGTGAAGTAAGAGCCAGAAGGGTAGAAAAGGCCAAGTAGAAGCTCTTGAACTTGCTGACTCTGGCCAACATCGTAAATCAGAAGAAATACGTCATTCTATGTGGAATTACAGGGATCGGTGCTAACCTCAAAAACATGAAAGGATACAAATTACCATTATATCCCCATTTAACCTGCCAGTCTGGTACCTGCAAAAGAGAGATGAATTGTGGCAGATGATGTAAAGCCATTTATTGGGTAACATGGAAAGCTGTTAGTTTTGAATGGGGCTCCTTAGTACATTCAGGCTGCATTAGCAGCTCTGCTGCTGCTTAGGCCATATGTCATGGCAGATCCCATGTGCTACAGATCTCTTGATAAGGATGCTGTGTACATTTTCTGCAAGTACCAAAAGAAGAGGCATAGCACTGACACCCTACTATTCTGGAGCAAGATGATGTCATCCACCACAGAAAACTATTCATCTTTTGAAAAGCAGCTCCTATGGTGCTACTAGAGCGTAATAGAAGTTTGGCATCTGACTTCAGACCATCAGGTGACTGTATGATGGAGATGCATCCATATCTGGGTTTTGTCAGACCCACCAAGTAATAAGATTGAAGGTAGAGCATAAGATGGAAATGATACATTCAAGTTCAGGCCAAAGGGAGCCTGGAGGGGATAAGAAAGTGAAAGATAATCCAAATTTCCTCTCCCAGACACCTTTCTCTATTGCACTAATGCCAATCCCACAGATGACACTATGGCCCTGTGGGGCAGTTCCCTGTGACCAACTGACATGATGGATTCCGGCTGTCACGTTGGTAAAATTCAAAAACGTGTTGCTGCTCTGATCCCACTCAAGGTTGCCCTGAAAGACATAGTGAGACAAAACCCTCCTATGGAAAGAACTTTGAATGGCATACCCAGTCATCAAGTAGCTGTGGAAGGGAAGTGGTCTGAGCTAAGAATATGCATGTGCCTCTATCCTTGACACTCTGACTACATCCATGGCAGGACAGTGCTTGAAGAATTGGCCTTGGAGTATAAAGAACACCAAGGATAACAGTTTGCACACGTATGGCAAAGGCTTCCCAGGTATTATACAGTTACTACCAGTGCTGGATTTCAACCAATCAAAAGAAAAAATAAATGATGTTCAACTCCCAATATGGCACCATTTTTCAAGAAACCCAACAGCTCTTGGTGGCAAGTTAAATAAATCAGATCTCATTCAGCCTGGAGGGAACAATAGTTTGGATTTACAGGGATGGATACACATTTGAGTATGTTTTTTTTCCCATCCTTTCCTGTGTTAAAGAGGCAGCATGAGTCTATATGTCTGCCCATCTAGAAAGCTTCAGCTCACTCCCACCTATTACTTCTCCCATGGACTCTGGTAAAGCTGGAGGAACACATCGACATTGTTTGCCTGTTCTGCTCACTGACGAGACCATGGCCCACCCGATGGGAACGGTATTCCTCTGCTATGCCTCATGTCTAGTTAGGTTAGGTTCAGAGACCAAAGGCTGCCTAGGGTACTATTGTGGACCCAGAGGTTTGGGTCCACCATGAGTGGGGAGCAAAATCCTCATCAGTTCTTTCCAGTGCTTGCTTCTGCTGAATTTCAGATTTTGTACCGCTTCTCCACTAAGATGCACATGTAAAGAACGTCTGTGGGAGACCCCCCGTGCCTTTACAGATGCATGTTTCCCAAGACCAACTTCAATTCAACTGCCCTTTTCTGCTAGAACAAATAGGTAAAACTTAATGACATAGAAAGCTTGGTGACATTTTGCTCCGGCATTCCCAAACTGAAGAAGATAGTAATTAAGTCATTTCCTGTATAATAAACACAGCAAAATATAAAAGTGAAGCTAATCAGCCAGGGGAGCATTACTAAAAAGGAAGGGTGAGGAAGAGGAGATAAATCACCGGTGGGTGCCATCGGGAGGAAATAAGGCAAGTAAGACTTGAAGTTTGTATTTGATAATATTCTAATTACAGCTCCTCACTGTGGTGGAGAGTAAATTTAATTTTTATTACCCCAACTCAGCCTTCTGTTCTCATTCTGATAAGCATTACCCTAAGAACCAGCTTGTGGGACTCAAATGGATTGACTTTTGGACTGGGTGTCCGGAGGTGTCTTAAGAACTTCATCCCCACATTAAGGGGAGTACAGACCAATATGTGGATGGATGAATTATGGATGGCAATGCAATGGCAGATTTGGGGGGATAATATTTTGCTTTATTCTATTTAAAAACTATATTTGTTATAATATGTTTCCCCTTTTACCTTTTCTTCACTTTTGCTGGATTAATCAGGTTTCCCCCCTCTTTACTGTCTTCTACTGGCAAGTTGATATTTCTCACACAGAGTTCTACTTTCTAAAGGCTAACTTCCTATTTCTAAATACTGACATTTCATTCTGTATTTCTCAGTTGATGTAACACATTTGAAGAATATTACTCCAGATAATGTATTCCCTAGGCATCAAAGAGATTGCAGATCTGAAACCCAGGCTCCCCTGACTGCACAGGTGTGAGGCTGAGCCAGAGGGGACATGTGTCACGTGAATATTGTTGGGTGAAAACTATCCATTCCTTGGTGAGAATGGCCCAGGACAAACATAAGAGTCAGTGACTCAGACTGCCTCATTTCTTCTGCTTTCATTATTTGCATTTTCATTCAATCCCTGTTGCACTCTCTTATCTTGTGGCTATTGATAGGTTCTGCTAAAAAAAAAAATATTGAATTTCTGGATGTGTGGCTTTTTTTTAAAGGTCATTTATATCACTTTTTTGGAATTTCAGAGTTTTCTAATCTTTTAGATTTTGAGACCAACTTGTTCCTGTCTGCTTTACATTTTTCAGGAATTCCCCATTTTACTGGTCTTGCTGTGCCAACCTTTCCTGTAATCCAGGACACCTATGAATTAGACTTGATATTTGATCTGTCATCGAAGCCGCATTTTGCGAGGAAGACAAAACCATCACATACGTAGCTATTGTGATCTCTGCTAAAATCCAAAGGAAAGCCTTGATTGAGTGAATGAGAATACAGTAAATCATTGGGGTTTATTTATATTTTCTTTGTGAAATGCCATAGATACCTAAATTTACCAAAAGTTTCTAGAGGCAGTATGTCACAGATGAAATTTGAAAATCATATAACTCACACTCAATCCTTGGCTTAATGCAAAAACAGCACAGATATTTAGGTTTTATTTTAAAATAACTCTTGCTGTAAGAATCATTCAAAGGAAAGATGTTAATCCTTATGACTTCCTGCATTTATAAGTTTTATTCTCCTAGCCACTTGCTCTTCCTTTTCTTTGGAGTAAAACATGCAGTGCCTGTCAGCCATGAATCTGCCTTTGCTCAGTACCTTTTTTGCTTCCCATGTTGGCATGATCCACTTCGTTCTTTCTCCTGGGCATTACTGTGTTGCAGGCTAGTTGTTAACAGAGAGCATGGTGCATACCCAGTGTGTGTTTACCCAGAATTTCACCACCCACTGTTCCTTGTCATTAATTGAAAGAGAAAATAGAAGCTCACAGGAACCAGAGTTGATGTGGCTTACAAAGTTAATGAAGTGGAGGAAATATGAAGATTTGGGACATGAAGGAAGATGCACCCCATGAATTGCAGAAATAACTACTCTGAATTGAATAAGTTCCCAATATTTTTTTGATGCAAAGGCTTAAGATATCTAGGGCTGTGTACAAAACCACAACGTAATTAGAAATCCAGAAAAATTAATGGAAATAGATTCACTTTGCCACAGAAGGAAGAGAATCAGGGGTTTGGAAAGAGTTGATTATGAAAAGATAGTTATGCGGCGGGGAGAAAGAAGATTTGTTAGGAATATGATTAAAGAGAAATCATAGGGAAGAGAAAAATTAATGTCTCAAAAGGCTATTACGGTGTGATGTAAGAGGTCATTATTTCAGTGTGATAAAATTATATAACTAGGAGACATCAGCCAATATATTAGCTATAACCACCTATGCATATAAACCTAGACAAAGCCATTTCCACTGATGTAACGCTTTAAATATGTTTTTATTTTTTCTTTTTAGCAAATAGCACAACAATTCAAGTGTAGGAAAAACAGCTTTATTGAGTAAGCTGTTTTGATAAGCTTATTAAGGGGGACCAAAGCATTTCAGATTAGTTCCCAGATGAAAGAGGAAGCTGATCTGCAAAATGAAATGTGGGGGAGAGAAGTAGAAGGATTCTCTGTGTTGTCCTAAGGGTAAGGAAAATGGTTAGCATGGCTAAGAAAGGCATATGTAATGAGAATTTACCAAATTATTTGTTAGTGATTTTTATTTAACTCTTAACCTTCCATCTCACCTAGAAAATTTTCAACAAATTCTTAATTGCTCCCTGATGCTTTCTGTTGATGGATTGTTTCCATGGGCAAGCAGAGTAAACTATGAAGAAAATCAAAATACTTTGGGAAGCCAAAAGCTTGCAACCTCAGCCAATCTGATTTTTGAAATTTAGAACGCCTTAAAAATATTTCTTTCAGGGCACCTGGGTGGCTCAGTTGGTTAAGCGTCTGCCTTCGGCTCAGGTCATGATCCTGGAGTCCCGGAATCAAGTCCCCCATCGGGCTCCCTGCTCAGCGGGGAGTCTGCTTCTCCCTCTCCCTCTACTCCTCTCCTGCTTGTGCTCACTTGCTCTCTCTCACTCACTCTCATTCTTAAACAAACAAATAAATAAATAAATCTTAAGGAAAAAAAAAAAGGAAGGAGGTTGTGGAATTATATGGAAGTGTGGGAGTTGATGGAGAAGCAGTGGCCGCTGAGGACTGGAATGTTGGGGTTAGGCTGGAGTAGAATGAATCCAAGAATTCCAAACCCACAAATCTCACAGAACTCCCTTTGCCAGCGGAGACCACTTCTCCTGCATCCTCCGATGAGCTGACTCTGCCTACTTAAGACCCAGTAAAGACCTTTCTGAAGTAGGCACGTGGGGATGGATTTTAAAAGTGCTGGATCGGAGAGGAGGGGACATGGCATTAGTTGGGCCATGTCACACACATTCCCTCGATTTCTTTATATAATTTAGCAAAATCATACAATTCTTTTCCAGTATAAGTGGTCTCCTGGGTCAGACTTTGTGTTTGTCCCCTGATCTGTGCTTTTCCATGGCTGCTAGAACGAAATTACCACAGACTTAGTGCTTAACACGCAAATTAATTCTCTTTGAGTTCTGGATAGCAGAAGCCCTTAATGGTCAGCAAGGCTGAGCTCCTTCTGGAGGCTCTAAGGAAGAATAGTTGCCTTCTCCAGCTTTTAGAGGCCGCCTGCATTCCCTCACTCAGAGCCCCATCCTCCATTTTTAAAACCAGCAGTGTGGCATCTTTGAATCTCTTTCTGACTCTGACCCTCCTGCCTCCTTCTGATCACAGTGAGCTCACTCAGATAATTTGAGATAATTCCCCCATCTCAAGAACCTTAATTTAATCACACCTGCACATTCCCTTCTGTAAGATAACCTATTCAAAGGTCCCAAGGATTAGGATTGTTAAAGTAATTGAACAAAGAGGCCGTTTGATGGAGGTGGCTCTAATGCTTAGGGAGCCTGTATAAATTGAAACCTAAGCCAAAGCCAATTCCTGTAAATGCTCTCATACCCCAGAAAACACATTTAAGAACACCCAGTCACAAACGTTTGGAACCACGAGGTCTCTAAGGAAGACACAACTGGCTTTGAAAGAGTCTTTTTAGGCAGTATGATGAGGCTGATTCTAGAAGTGTTGGGGAAAAGATAAAATTGATGCCATCGTTACCACAAAATGGGACACAGCTTCCTTTGTTGGAAATGTTTTTAAGAGCATTGACAAAATCGTTGTGCCTGGGTGGCTCAGTCGGTTAAGCATCTGCCTTTGGCTCAGGTCATGATCCCAGGGTCCTGGGATCGAGCCCTGCATCTGGCTCCCTGCTTAGCAAGAAGCCTGCTTCTCCCTCTCCTTCTGCTTGCTGCTCCTGCTTGTGCTCCCTACTCTCTCTCTCTCTCTCTGTGTCAAATAAAAATTTTTAAAAACTCTTTTAAAAAGGGCACTGATAAAATGATGCTCATAAGACCAGGAAGCAAACAAGAAAGAAGCACAAAGCAAACAGGATGGAATAAGTTTCTTTTCCCTCCTAAGGCTCTGAGTGTTCCTCTCTAGTGCCAGCTGTGAGCTCGACAAGAGAGAGCCAGCGCAAAGCAGCAACGTGATTTGCGGACTTTCAGCCATACTGTGTTAAAATGAATATGGAAGGATGGGTCTGGAGCTGAGAAAGAATAGCTTAATAACTAGCAAATTGACCTAAACTACTCAGTATCCATATTAAAACTTGAGGTAAAAATTTGAAATTCCCTATTTCTACCCAACACAGTTTAACTATCCCTCATACAGATGGAGATGTACTTCTGGTCCCCTGAAATGGGAAGCAAATTTCTAATACTCATTGAATCCATCTCTGGAAGACAGCTGCACTGTCCCTTGCTGGGATATGTTAATTAGCCTCCAAATTCAATCATGAGTCCAACTGACTACTGTCTTACTTTTATACAACTTTTATACAACATTTTTATAAAATCCGAAAAAGAAGGAAGAGATAGTGCAGGGGGAGAATCCCCTCAAAGGATAAAGGCAAGTTGCTCCATTAAAGAGTCATCATGGTGCTTGCTTCGGCAGCACACATACTAAAATTGGAACGATACAGAGAAGATTAGCATGGCCCCTGCGCAACGATGACACGCAAATTCGTGAAGAATCCCATGTTTAAAAAAAAAAAAAGTCATCATGTTTGGTGGGCTTTTTCATTTTTGCAGGGAACATTCCACACCATTGGAGCATCTTCCTTGGATTTGCTTACCATGTTAAATTACATTTTTGGATCTAATAGTTATTTATGTTGAAAAAAATGTCTTAAAAATGGGTTATAATAGAGTACATTTTTGAAAGAGATTTTATTTATTCATTTGACAAAGAGACAGCCAGCGAGAGAGGGAACACAAGCAGGGGGAGTGGGAGAGGAAGAAGCAGGCTCATAGCAGAGCAGGGAGCCCGATGAGGAGCTCAATCCCAGAACCCTGGGATCATGCCCTGAGCCGAAGGCAGACACTTAACGACTGAGCCACCCGGGAGCCCCTAATAGAGTACATTTTATCTAATATTTTGTAGAGTATAAAGAGTTATATTTCCAAAATTCTCGGATCATTCTAGCATCTCTCATACATCCTCCAAATATATTCATTCTCTTCCTTTTCTGTTTTTAGACAGTTAAATTTATAGTACAATCAATATTATTTTCCATACCATTCCATAAACCTTCATATCTCAACATATTTAACTTGATGTCATTACTGATCATAACAATACAATTAATACTTCTGCATAAAGGAACTCCTGGCTTGTTCTAATTGAATGGTAAATGACAGATTTTTAAATACATTAGTGTATTTTTATCCTTTAAAAAATTCCTTTTTATGCGACTCTTCTTCATCTTCTATAAGTATTATTTTTTTTCATGACAGATTTTAGTTGTTATAGGAAGGATGCCAAGAGGAAGATGGAGTCAATAACATAAAAATAAACTTGAAAGAGAGGCTTTGTTAAGAAGAGGATTTCATTAACATTTCTGGGGCCAAGCTTGTTGATCAGATCATAGAATTTTATCATAAGCCAAGAATAGAACAAAATCAGAGTAGAGTGGGGCAGTCCTTGTCATATAGAGAGGAGACAGAGAGATCACGCCTGATTGACCTTGAATTGGGGGAAGAAGGCCACACCCATCATGGAGGTAAAGATCTCTGTCCTGTGTTCTATGTTCTTACTTCCTCTTTTCCAGGCCTAGTGCTCCAGGAATCACAGGGGCATATATTAGATATTTTCTCAAGGAAGTACGAACCAGAACAGCTTTCACCTTGTTTTCTATTCAAAACCTTGGTAGACCACACCCAGGTTGACCCCTCCCCACCATGTTGGGTTGGGGGGGTGCTGTGGATAACAGTATGGATGGAGAGGAGCTGAGTGCAAAATGCTAAGGCACCTTTACTGGCTCTGCATGACAAAGGCTGATACAAGGACCACACAGGTCTAGGGAAACCCTGCCCCATGCCTTAAGGACTCCAAGTTTCCCCTATACCCTGAGTTCAGTTTCAAAAGAAAAGTGGAAGGGAGAAATCCCTGCAGTAGGTTTAAGTGTAGACTGAGAGAGTGTTAATGCAGTAAAGCTTTTTTAAATTGAAAGACATTGTGCGAAACGAAAAATAATGAGCTATTGTTAAAATTTCCCTCCAATTCCAGTGGCTGTTTTTCCTTGTGGGTAGTTTAGAAGAACTACAGATGATAATGGATGCTTGCATTCTTTGGACATCTGTGTAGTGTATGTGTGAATTTAATTTCACAATAATTATCTGTTGATTTAAAAGAGCTTGGTGATAGGCGCTGTATGCACGTAATTATATATAATCTAAGTCACAGGCATTTTGGAGACAGAACTCCAAATAGATAAATGTAGGGATTATACTGTTTCAATATTTCTTTTAATTATTTGGCAATGTTGATATTACATCGTAAGAAGTGATTAGTTCTAATAACAGTCAAATAGGTTCACTCGTTTTATGTAAAATTGTACAATTTTCAGTCTTTTGTGATATTTTGCTGTATTTCCATTCTAGAGCATTCTTACTGGGTACATGGGAGAGAAAAACTAATAAAAATGATCTTATTATTCATAAAAGACCAATATTCACAGAATAAGTGGTTGCATTTATAAATTAACAGCTATGAAAAATATATGTTATAGTTAAAAAGCTTGAGGATTTGTTCTATTTTTTTTATATTATTTTTTATCCAGCTTACATTCTTACATTTTGGCTTAAGCCTAGGAATTGACTAGCTGTATTAAAAATGAGACAACATTTTAATACAAATTATCATTTTAATAATTACTGCTATATAATTTTTCTTATTTTAATGCAGAATAATTTGATTTTAAAGTGTTATCATTTTATTTGCTTTATACACTAATTAAAAGCCTCAGACTGGAACCACATTCCATTAAATATCTGTTACAACATGTCTGTAGAAATGTCTGCTCTATGTGTATAATATTCTCAGGAAACTGGAAACGAAATACTCAAGTTTTATATAATTCTGTTAACACCGCTCTTAGAAAAAAAATTAAGGAAAATTTACAACTAAGGTACTGAAATAGCTAATAAAAATTCTGCCAATTTAGAATATCTGCTGGTCTGGTGCTATCCATAGAGTTTTTGTTTTAGTGTCAGAATCAAAGATTCCATTTAAAAAATAAAATAAATAGAATGTCTGGGCCACTGGTTGGCAACTTTTGATTCATGGATTTTGTGCTGCTGGTGTCATCAAATACAAGAATTTATGTCTTCACTTCTTTTTTTTTTAATATTCCCATTTTTGCTGGGAATTTCCTTACCTTTCTTTGAGTGCCCTCTAATTTCAATGTGTTATGTTTTCTCTACCTTTGCTTTATTTCAGTGTTGTTTCCAATTTCTGTACTATGACTTGGTTGTTTTAAATGCATCTCTTCCCACCCAGGTAATTTGTTTTCGGTGCATATGCTATTTAATGTGATGATAATAGCTTGCAATTGTTGAGCACTTATCATGGGCCAAACATTGTACTATAATACAAAAACACACACGATCTCAATTAATACCCCCCACTTAAAGAGGAGGAAGCTGAGGCACAAAAAAAGATGAAAGTAACTTGGCCAAGGTCACAAACCTGGCAAGTCAAAGAGCTGAGGTTTCATTGCGTCTGGTCTGACTTTGAAGCACACTTAACAGTATTCTAGTGAAAATTCTATTAGTCATGAGTGACAGAAATTTATTGGAAATTAGCTTATGAAAAATGGCATAAAATGCTTTGCATACCTGAAAAATCCCGGAGTGGTTTTCCAAATACACTGGATTCAGATACCTAAGTAACAGCAGTGTCTCCCTTGTCCCTTTGGCTTCCTTCTCTTCTCTCAGACTGCCTCTGTGTGACTAGAAGGACTGCCACCAGCGGCTGCGGCATCACAAGGGCCTTGCAGCCAGACATCATGGAGGAATGAGAGCATCTCTCCTGCTATCTCTAGCACTAATCCTCGGGAGGGCTATGATTAGTCTTGCTTGGGTCACATGCTTCAAGCTGAATTATGGTTAGGACTTCTAAAGGCAGCTATGGACAACAGTCAGCCCTATCTAAACCATAAAGACTGAACAGGATTACTGTAGAAGAAGGGTTAGATGGGGACAGAAGAAGGATATTAGGCAGGCCAAAAAAAAATCCATTTAGCATCCATTAATGCACAATGGCCTTAGACTCTTTGAATTACAATGACTAAATAAAACACAAACACACCACACAAAACTTTAGAAAAATACTGTTACCTTCATTTTTTCAGATAAGAAAAACAAAGACTGATAAAACTTGCCCAAGTCCACATTATGTGTAAGTCATCTGACTTTTTTTTTTTTGGAGAGCATGCACACAAGTGGGGCGGGAGGCAGAAGGAGAGGGAGGGGCTTGATCTTACAACCACTGTTCCATGACCTGAGCTGAAATCAAGAGTCAGACACCTGACCAACTGAATCATCCAGGCGTCCCCATCAGACTTTTTAAAGATAATTATGTATCTGTCACCTGAAGAATCATGTACAGAATTCAAAACCTAGACCAAAATGTCATGGCATCAATCTAAGTATCAATTTTTTAAAGATTAAATATATTGAAATGGATGAAATTAAACATTAGTCTGACTTAGTCCTTCAGTGTTTGATGATAAATAATCTTTTAAAGATATTCTAATGTCCTGTGCATCCTTTTACTTGCATTTCCTGGGGATATAAAATTCAAGTGGAAAATTTCTATTGGATGAATGTCAGCTTTATTCACTTCCTTTAGTTGAATAAATGTGATAGTTAAGAGCCATACTTAATAAGTTCAGAAGTTACACGAACTTGAAGCAACAGCTAGTATTTGATTAACATTCTGTGTAAAACAGAAATGTCATCAAGGAAGAGAATTTGTTTTTAATATTTGTAAAGGTCATTATTGCCTAACGAAGGGGAAATTATGTTTGTTATGAATCTTTATATACTTCATATTCATGCATATATTTCTTTATTTTTTTAAGTCATCATAAGTCCATCTCCAACCCTTTCATTCGGAGTAGATATTAAGAAATTAAACCTAACACATTGCTGGTTTATGCCCGCCATGCATGGTTGTCTAAAATCTAAAGGTTGCGTGCAGTATCGAGTATCCCTGATCCCCTGGAAGTAATGGGTTTGCAGTGTTTTATGGCGATACAGACATCATACCACTAAGCACAGTCCCCTCAGTTCAGTGGCTGCTGCTTCTCTTCTCTTCAGTGCCCTCTGTCCTTGTAGAGACTGAAACCACTGTGTCCAGGGTCCATGCTCCCTGGAGGCTGCTACACAGGGGGAGTCAAGGGACCCCCAAATCTTGGTCCCCTTCACACATTCTGGAAATATCATCTCTCTCTCTTTGGCCTCTGTGGCCTCATTCTCTTCTCCCCTCTCTCCTTATCTGCTGGGACAGCCAAAATGATCTCATCCATGAGCTAATAGTTCTATAAAAGATAGGAATGGCTGTTGTCCTTGAGATGATTCTACTTCCAGCTTTGTAAAAAGTCCAGGAGCAAAAAAATACAAATGGCCTGGCTACCAACTTGAAACAGGAGGAAGAGGGAGAACTAGGAGATAAGCACAAACTCTGGTCTTAGAAACACTGTTCTGTCTTTTGTATATATCATCAGGGTCCACAGCTTGAATTGTATGGAGGTTCATCAGGGTTTCACCTCTGAAATAATATGTATAATATTATACATAATAACATGACGAGAAATTCTCATTACCTCTAGCCATCTTGAAGTACGGCTAATCAAACACATCTCAGCTCCTGTGAGCTGGTGATTATGCCTGAAATGGATACCAGCAGGATCCATAAACAGCAGCTGGGTGAAGGAATGAGGAGATGCCATTAGTAGGGTAAGCAGAATAAATATTTAAAAACTGTTGGAGCATAGTTAAAGAGGTCAGGCAAAAATACCTACAGCTAGAAAGTGAAAGTCTACGGTCTATTCTGAAACTAAGGGATATAGAGAATTTTGGTATTGGGAGTCTTTAAACTCCTCTAACTCAGAAGTTATCCATCTATATTCCGTGGGTCCATGGAGGGGCTTGAAGGTTTCTTGAAATATTTGATTGGTGTTCCATTTAAAAATAGGGGGTTGGGTTTTTTTGTTTGTTTGGATTTTTGTTTTTGTTTTTGTTTTTTTTTTGCTATTTTTAACACTGTAACGAAAAACAGAAAGTAAACCTAAAAGCGTTAGCTTGTGAAGGGATACCAAATGGGTGTGTCAATTACAACTTAATTTGAGATCCTAACTTTCAGTAAGATGGGACTCCATGAGCCCCATCCTGGAGGAATGTGTGTTAAACTTAGGGGACATTACGCCCCCTCCTCTGTCCCACATCTACAGTCGCTCCCCGTCCCACTTGAGGTGAAGCCTTACATTGACCAACAGGTGCTACAGGACACCTTCCTTACCTTGATAACCTCATCTCTCACTACATTCCCTTTGCTCACACCTCAGTCTCCTTGCGCTCCTGGGACATATCACCCTTGCTCCTATCTGCCTTCAATCTCCTTTCCACAGGCATCACTGTATTGTGCTTCCTCACCTCCTCTAAATATTTGCTCACATGTCCTCTTCTGAATGAGACCCTTCCTGACCACTGTGTTTCAAAATTGCCTCCCCGTCGCTAAGTCCCTAAGCCTCTTCCCTGACTTCTGTATTCATCCGTTTTTCACCATCGTACATACCGCGCAGTTTAACGTTGTGTTTCATTTTCTTGACTACCACCCCCAACTAACGTGTAAGCAAGGGAATTTGGTTTGCTTATGATACCTAGGACAGCACCACACAGAAGGTGCTTAGGAAATCATTGTTGAATCCGTGAATAGAGGGCTAGGTGATCAGTGGAATAAACAATCACATATTACCTCAGAAAGACCAGAGTAAGTGATCAAATTTTCTTCATACATTTGTGTGTGTGTGAATGTTGTAATGCTGAATGTGTTAAGAAATATACATAGACACCTTTCTCTCTTATTCCAAACTGTCATTGCAGTTTCTTTTATACAATACACGCACCTATGCATTTATTGTTCACGTTAATTATATATATATATATTTAATAAGTTAAATATAACTTAAGTACATACGTATATACACATATATATGATTATTCATATAATCATGTTTAACTCACTTGATCCACCAAACTACCTGCAAAGCTATTAAGGCGTCTCAATAGAAGTTAAACCCTGGAAGCATGGGGCATTCTAGAATTCTCCACCTACCCTCTACTCACTGCAAGGGTTTGACAGGTTATCTTAAAGGCAGAATGTCCCCATATTTGAGTAGACTCTTTTCCTTAGTTTAGTTCAACATCCTCAACTTAAGTGGCATCAAACCCCTCACACGGGGGTTTATATTCAAGATCATGTATAACCTACTTTATAGGCAAAGAAGGAATTACCAGGAGTAATTTTTACTCAACCCAATTTTCAGCTTATTTTCTAATCCAATCTCTCAAAAATGTAACTTCGGTTTTGTACTCCTTAACCTCACTGTCATTGCAAATTACCTGGTTTCTTTCTGCTTGAACTTGAGAATAGCGCTTCAACGGCCGTATTTGTGCACATATCTCAACATTCTGTTAAGCAATCCTGGAACAAGAAGGTGGTTGTTCTTCTCCACTTCCCTTAAAATTCAAACTTGCTTATGTCCACTCAAATAAAATTGCAGCAGCGAACTCCTCTGCTTTGTCTGTTCTTCACAGCACGGCTGTCAGTGGTACAGGACAAGAAAACACTGCAGGTGTTAAAATATAGAGACAGCTTTATCTCCCATCCCAAATTGTTGGTGCTTCTGTCTGATTGCTATATTTCGATTATGAGAGCTTTTTTTTTTTTTATGTTGTACGTAAAATCAAAATTTCCTACTTCTCTTTTAAGAATTCGGATCAGTTTCATTTCAGAGCATCCTGAGTTTGCAAGGTGAACTGTTAAAAAATCGCTACTATTAATAACCACTTATCTGCTCAAAACAGGACTTTATTTTTGAAATCATCCAACAAAAAATTCACAGGAATAAATTGTAGGTTAAATCCTCTGTAAGACTAATTGTCATCTACAATCTCCAGTGTCAAAATTGTTGTTCCTTCCTTTAGTCTATCATGGTCATCAAAGCAGCCTCATTGTTCCCGATTGAATTTTTTAGCAAGCAGTTATTTAAAAATTTAAATTAATTTAAATAAATATACACTTGTTTGTTTTAAGCGGAGGGTTTTGGAATAAGATTTTTTTCTCTCTTTTCAAAGTTCTGTGACTGAAAATAGTTTGACAATGACGGCTGTAGCCAAGGGGTTGGTGAACTTCTTCTGCAAGGGCCAGATACTAAATATTTATGCTTTGCAAGCCAAGAGACAAAATTGAGGCTATTATGTCCTTACATAATTTTTAAAATGTAAAACCATTTTTAAAATTCAAGAATCATTCTTACTTTGGAAGCCACCAAAAAAAGGTGGTGGGCTGGATTTGGGCCTCTGGGCTGTAGTTGGCCAACCTCCGTACTAGCCCAGTATCATTCGTTTTGTAGGTGAAGAAATACTTAGCGAAACGAATTTCCTGTGGGAAGGTTCATAGATACCGTGGCAACATGAAAAAAAGAGCATGAACTGCACTGTGGGGCCTCTCGGTGTCAGATATTGCTGGATTGTTAATGAAAACTTGAGAAGGAAAGAGGCCCAGATGAAAACATCGAAAGACCCAAAACCGTAGGTGAAAACAAAACCACACTGAATAATGACTACATAACACTGACTATATAAAAGAACCACGTTTAACAAGTTTTTCCTTCCCCATATTGTACCCTCCTAAACCCATTTTGTATGCAAAGGAACATTTCTTAAAATTCTTGTATAATTCCCTATATAATAAACCAGAAATTCCAGATAGCTAGGTAATATATACACATATGTAAAAATTCATTTCCTACTCTTACCATCACAGCCTATTTGTTTCCAAATTTTAAAATATCAGAAATGCAATTTAATGAATAGAGAGGTAAAAAATAGAATAAAAGGTAAAAATAGAAAAATAGAGCATCTTTTTCTTCTCATAGCCACAACTTTATGTCTTGATGTAGCAATTAGAATATTAGTGATAATTAAGATTACATAGCAGAAAATGAGTTTGCTTCTGGGAGGAATGAGCTTTTGTGTTTGGATTATTTCAATTAAGTTTTACCAAGCAAGACCTTCTAAGGAACTGAGGATAGATATCTTAAATGTTCAGCAATCTTTTAAAATCTCTGGATCATCCAAAATTGAAGATAAAAAAAGAACCATTTATGCTGTCTTTACCATGCAGATTATACCACAAGATAAGTTTTCTCATAGAAGTATTCCAGTTAACAAAGGAAGAAACAATGGTGAATTAGAATTATTACTACTTGTAACTTCCAATGAATGAACAAATCTAGGAATTCATTATCAACAGCAGCTTATGTCAGAAACAGAGACAAATATTTTGGGTCTCCCACCGAAAGAACACAATATCATCTATTGAGTAGTTTTGTTAAAAAAAAAAAATTTGAACTTGTATCTGGAAATTCTTTAGGTCTTAATACCAATTTACCAATTCACAGGGCTAACAGAAAACAGAGAAGAATGTTAAATGACACTATAGGAATGGAATCTACAGATTCCAGATGGTAGAAAACCCCATAGTGCAAATGATCCACTTTTTTTAAAGCAAATATAATAGAAGGAAAATAAGAGCTAAAGGCAGAGCTTACCAAAGAAGCTTGAGAGGTGCCTGAGTGGCAGAGTCAGTTCAAATGTCCAACTCTAATTTCCTCGAGGTTAAGATCTCAGGGTCCTGAGAGCAAGCTCCAAGTTGGACTCTGTGCTGGGAATGGAACCTGCTTGGGATTCTCTCTCCTTCCTCTGCCCCTACTGTGCTCTCAATCTCTCTATCTAAAAAAAAAAAAAAAAGAAAAAAAGCAACAGCAGCTTGAGAGACATATAAAACAATATTGATAATAAAAAAAAATACTAGTGTGAAAATGCAATTGGTGGGACTGTTGACAATTTGAACAATCATTTGATATTTGATAATATTAAGGAATAATTGTTGAATTTACATAAAGTGATGGCAGTTTTAAAGTTTTTACTTTTTAGAGCTGTATATTAAAATATTTATGGATAAATGGTGTCTGTAGTCTGCTTTTAAAAATTCCAGCAGGAGCTAAGTGGGAAAGGACACAAATAAAACAAGGTTGGCTATGAGTTAAAAAGTGTTGAAGCTGGGTGATGGGTTCAGGAGGCTGTAGTCCATGCACTTTGTATATGTTTGACATTTTCCCTTGCGAAATGTTTTAAAAAGATAGTCAAAGGGAATACTCAAAATCAAGACACAGTAAAATGGTCATTGTGGCCCTCCACCAAGAATTCTAGTAATTCAACAGGGGAGAATAAGGAAAACATCAGCAACTCCAATAGCCCCGTAAGAAGATTGTTTATATAACATACATTTCTCAGTGAAAAGAAACCTAAATTTGCAAAGCACGCTTTTTGACAATATTACTCGGTGTATTGTTGCTCACATGGTTTGTGTCTATTGTAATATGGAAAGTCTAAAAGTCTGGCATTGGGAGTGAATATCACTTTAATCTGTGGCTTAGAGCAGAGGATGCCAGAGTCCTGCCCACACCTTGTCTTTACCACATATTTGGGGCTGGAGAACTTAGAATTTTAGCCATGTATTCATGTTTTTTTGAGGGTGGTAAATGTCAGTAAAAGGATATAACAATTCTCTTTATGTTAATTTAATTTGATGTATGTTCTTAGGACTTTGAATTATCCCATTTATCAAGGAAGATTAGAAAAGTAGGTTACAAATTTTAGTATGTTTAAGAAATGCTCGGGTGTCTTGTTATAAATGTGGATTCCTGGTCCCCTCATTGATTCTGATTCAGAAGAACTCCAGATTTGCTCTTAATAGTTATGCACATTAAAACATTGGATATACCTACATAGGAGTCCTGAGGATCCCACTTTGAGAAACACTGACCTAGGTGCTATAATTTTAATTATTTGCAGGAGGTCATGGCCAGTTGGTTCTATGTGCCTATGAGAAGGTTTGATCTGACTCTGATGGCTTTACATGTTCTGGAGTCCCAATTCTATGCTGCTAATGCTAAAACCTAAATTTAATTTTAATCTGGTTCAGATGGTACTGTGACTATTTCTGTCCGTTTTCTGTAAAGGTAGACGTGGGAAGTGCAGTTTGGAAGAAAAAAGTGTGGTGTCGTATGAAGGGTGTGGTAAGCAGAACTGTAGCGCAGGTCTTAAAAATGTGGTGCTCCACCCCTCACTTATTTCTTGGGTGTGCCTTACTTAGCCATGCCTTCTTCTGAATCTCTTTGTGCCCAGTTGGGAGATGAAAGCAAAAAGCATTGCTGGGAAATCACTTAACTATGAGGCTAACATTTGCTCTTAATCTTCTCTTGAGATTCTTCCTCTCACCCTTTTTTACCCAATTAAGATTCAGAGCTAAGGCCACAGGCACCCAATGAGAGAAAGTACCACCATGTCCTGGGACCCCCCCCCCCCACCTCCCATACTTTGCATCTAGAAACAATTCTTATAGCAATTTCCAAGCGATGAACTTTTATTTCATTTATGAGAGCCAGTTTGCCTTTTTCAATTAGTTCATGCAATTTTATTTGGATTTTACATTTTGCCTATTCTTAGAGCTGCAATTGGCTTCGAAGGGCAAATAGTTGCACCTGCAACTTTATTGGTATGGCCATGTTATCTTCCTTTTCCTCACTAAATTTTATGACTCTCCACCTCTGGAATTAACTTACCCTGAGACATTTTCTTTTTTGGCACAGTAACACAAAATGGTTGGAGCCTTGGAATGATGTATTGTCCTGTAGTTTCTTTTTGCAGAAATGAAAGTATGCTCCCAAATTTGTTAAAGATCCTAATTGTGACTTGATACAAATGAGAATTCGAAATGTCTGAATGATTTAAATTCTGCTTGTCTTGGAAGATTCATTCTTGACATTCCCTTCCAGTGGCAAAACATGCCAAAAAAAAAAAAAAAAAAAAAAAAAAAAAAAAAGCTAAGGTACTGGATTCCAGAATGCAGTAGATGTTAATCTGGACATATGGAGGCAAAAATGTACTTAGAAGCATGTCAAAGCTTCAAAAATAGAAATTCAATGATAGCCAGACTCATGTCATCCCAAACTATTAGAGTCAGTGTTCCATCAGGTGGAAGGCATTCTGACTCTTAATTATTCCTCCTAAAAATATTGTTGCACTATTTCCAGGGGAAGAAAAAGATAAATGAAGGTATTTCCTTAGACCACTGTTCTCAAATGTTTTGTTCCTGGGACCTCTTTACAGTCTTAAAAATCAATGAGGATCCCAAGTGTTCATAGTATGAGACATTAAAAATTAGAAAAAAATTAAAAACTCATACAGGAAATAACAAACCTACTATATATTAACAGGAAAAATATTTTATGAACATAAGTACATTTTCCAAAACAAAAACAACTGTAAAGAGGGGCAGAAAATAAAAGCTCTGCCCTCACACTGCTAATACTTTATTGAAATCCATAAAACTGACTTTCAAGACTGTTTAATGATTATTAGCTTACTATGAATTTAAAAAGAAGTCCACTAGTGGATGCAGCAGCCTTAAAATGAATGGAAACTCCACCTGCCTCACTCTTTCAAAATGCAATGCCAATGGGTTGAGAGAGATGATAGTCAGTGTGTCTTCCATCTTAGCAAAATAGCCTGAAATTGAGGCATGATAGAAAAATCCCTCTAATCTCTCCTCTTATGCTTATTCTGTAATGGTAGTGTGGCTGTAAACAAACAAACTGTGTGTGTGTGTGTGTGTGTGTGTGTGTGTGTATGTATTTGCATGCATAGGTATATATCATATTCATGTATCCATATGCAAAGTATTTGTATACTGATACTTAAGAAAGCAGCACAATAAATCCTGTCAGTGTTCTGTAATCCATTTGTCTCTTTGTTAATCAAAAAATGAGCTTTAAGACTTAATAGTCAGAACTGGATATACAGGGTAAAATAAGGTGTATTATTCAGATTCATGGCACTTGTTTTTACTTTTTAGAATGTGGCTCTTAGAAAAATTTACATTACATATATAGATCGTATTATATTTCTTTTCAACAGCAGTTATCTGTAGGAAAGGAAAAGACACCATGTAATTTATGGGGCTTTTAAAAATTAAAAAGGAAGGAAGGTGGCATGTGCATTTTAATTTTTTGGTAGATTAAAAATATTGAATTGGAGCTTATTAATGTTTTGGAGAGTAGTGAAAGAAAATTAAAAAACCTTTTTAGAATAAATTCAGATTAGTGATTAGGAGCTCTCTGAAGATTTTATGGCTCACTGCTTAATCACAGATTACTACTACTTAAAAAGAAAAAAAAAGTCCTCATCATAAATAGTCCCTCTTTATTTGTTAAAGCTTGATTGGGTGTTTTGCTTGTCTAAGAGACTGTTGGAGCCCTGTGGCAATGGAAGAAGAAGTTTTAATTCTGATTTCGTTCCCTCTTGAATCTTTCCTAAGTGACAGCAGGAGTCTTATTTTCTTCTCAAAATACATCGATGATTTGGACAAAGGGACTATCTTATGCTCAGATAAATCTATAGGAAATGATATGTGTGCTGCGTTTAAACAAAATACTTACTTTAAGCGTTTTATTACAGAGAATTCCAAATCTATCCAAAAGTAATCACCCAGCCCAGTCATCAATACCTGGTCATTCAGACTCCACCCACATCACTATCCACTTAGCACCTCCCTCAATCTTACATTATTTGAATCCCAGACACCACACCAGCTCACCTACAAAGAGTTTAGTGTGTAATTCTGAAAAAATAAGGTTTTGTTTTTTTTTTGGAAACATAGCCACAATACCATTATCCTATCTGAAAAAGGAATAATTCCTTAGTAGCGTCACATATCCAGTCAGCGTTAAAACAAAAAACAAAAACAAAACTACAACATTTTCATGTTGATTAAATGTAAGTTAGAATTAGGCTGTAAAACATACATAGTTTTATAATGTGCTCTAAATAATTACCTTTTCATATTTCAGTATATGAACTTCTATCATTCCCTCATGTGCTGATTTCTGAGGAAATAAACATACAGCTAAATGGTCATCTTCTCATGCATCTATGTTTAATTCCCTATTGAGATTCCTCTAGCTATTGATGGGGGATGTCAAAAATATCCTGTAACACAATCTACCCCTTAGAAACAAGCTGGATTACATTATGATTATTAGCCACTAGATGCCACAGTTGCTTCACACAAATGAAATCAACTGGGCCTTGCTCTGTCAAGAAAAAATGATAACTTTCTAAGTATTGGAGTAAAAGACCAAATCAGAGCGTCAGTACCAGCCTAAACTTGCTTGCACCCTATAGCACAAGTGTATGCTGAACCATATATTTATTTACCTTTAACTTCCATCTCTGAGTAAACTATGATATCCACCCTTTTAAAAGCATCTGTGTCTTTTTCTGTGATTTTGAAGTTGCTAATTCTTTCTAGTTAATTCAATCACTCATTGTGGTACCTTCCTAGAAGTCTGCTGAATGGCTGGCTGTCTGTAACTGTGTCTGACTTGATTTAGGGGTGGTTGAAACTATTAACAGATTGAGAGAGGACTGGGAATCAGTTTTGCCTTTTTTTTATTTCTGGAAAATACCATAATTTTAAGAAGCTTTTGTTGGTACTGTTTCCTCAAAATCTGTTGAGCTGCTTCATAGAAATTTTATCAGGCAGTTCACAAGTATACCTATGGAAACATTCTTGTTTAGGTAAGAACAGCAATCCTATCAGAAACGCTTGGCCAGCAGTATTAGCATTACCTACACTTCTGTATGCTTTCCTCCAACAATGTATTCAGATCTGGCTCTATTTTAGTACACATTTAATATGTTTAATTTTATTCCATGATAAAAAGTTTCCAAATTTGTCACTTAACACCCCTCTTGTCCAAATTCAGTTTTTCTAAACTTCTTCCTAGAATGTATTACTTCATTTTTTGTTTTAATAAAATACTTAGTCCTTGGTGGAGATTTCCCAGAAAATTATCTACCTGAAAACTCATGTATCTTCAAAATTAAAGTGAGTATGAGAAAATTACTTCAATGACCTTGGGAAATACCAGATAAATAGCTAGAGGAATCTCAATAAATATGAAATTAAACTCTTAGGAAAAACTTTCTCAACACTTCTACTTAATACAAATGAGGAAGAGGTGTAGACACTGTGTTGGAAGAAGTCATGGAGGTCACCTCAATAATGCTTTAAATGCTTTCCCTGATTCTACCCTTGTCCTTTTGCTGGCTTTTTCTTCCTACGGGAGCTAGAATCGTCCTTGTAAAACATAAATAAATAAAAACCACACCACCGCTCTACTCAACACCTTCATTGTCACTCAGAACAAAAGACCAAGCCTTTACAAAGGTCTGTAAGGCTGAAAATATGTACTATCCAGTGTGGTAGACACTAGTTACGTGTGTCTACTGAACATTTGCAGTGTAACTAGTTTGAACTGGGATGTGCTATAAAGTGTAAAATACACAATGGATTTCGAAAACTTAGTAATGATAGAATGTAAATTTTCTCAATAATTATTTATATATTATATATAGTTTCAATGATATTTTGGATATATTGAATTGAATAAAAGATGTTATTTAAATTAATTTCACCTATTTTTTAAAAAATATGTCTACAAGAAAAAAGTTAAATTACATGTCTTATATTTCTGGCTCACATTCTAATTCTGTTGACTAGCACTAGCCTAAATGACCAGCAAGTCACCAGCTCCCTCCCATTTCCAACCCACATTGGCCTCTTAGCTATTCCTCAGTATAAGCATGTATATCTCAAGCCTTTGTGTTGGCTATTCTCTTCTCCTAGAAAATCTTCCCTCAGATATATTTTTTAAGATTTTATCTATTTATTTGAGAGAGAGAGAAAGTACAAGAGAGACAGCACAAGCTGGGGGGAGAGGATGAGCAGACCTCCCCTGAGCAGGCAGCCTGACACAGGCTTGATCTCAGGACCCCAGGACCATGACCTGAGCCTAAGGCCGATGCTTAACCCACTGAGCCGCCCAGGAGACCTTCTCCGAGATATCTTTATGGTTCATTTCCTCACTTTTTTTTGTTCTGTGCTAAAATTATCAGAAAGAATTTCTCTTACCAATCAATCTAAGATGGCCTCACCCGACACTTGTACATACCCACTATCTCTATGTTTTCAAAACCTGTATCACCGAGCATATTATATGCATTTGTGTGTGTTTGTGTGTGTGTGTGTGTGTGTGTGTGTGTGTGTGTATAATCTCTCCTTAGTAGAATAACCCCCATGATGTTAGGGACTGTGATTTGTTTATTGCTGTTTCTCTAGAATAGTGCTTGGCTTTTGGTAGATACTAAATAAGTATGTGTTAAATAAATCAGAGGATAAATATCATTAAAAGTAAGTAGAGTGATATCTAAGGGATTTTATCTTGAAGGTTTGGAAAATGAGAAGAATTAAGATTTCCTGAGTGCCTACTATGAACTAGACACTGTGCTAAGCACTTATATATAATATCTTAATAAATCCTCACAGAAATGTATTTGCAAATTAGAAATCTGAAGCTCAGACAATTTAAATACTTTTCCCAAGGTCCCTTAGCCAGTATGGAACATTATTTCAGTACGTTTCCTTTTATTTCAATGTCTCCAAGTATCTTCCCTGACTTCCAGAATAAATCAGATGCTCTTGTAAATACTTTCTAATTATTTTCCCTTCATATCATATGTCACCACTGTAATTGTGTAAGGTGGTGCTTAATGTCTGTCTTCCCCACTGCACTCTAAACTTCATGATAGGTGGCAGTGAATATCTTGTTGACATTTCCATGTCCAGAGACTTCCACCCTCATGCTTAATCTCTAGTACATATTTATTGAATAAATGAATAAAGTTAACTTTATCTCGAAATATTGTAACAGCTGATGAGTGGGTTATTTGTGGCCAATGAGAATTAATGGTTTTGTAGATCTAAAAGAATGGCACCTATTAGAATGAAGCCCTGTTAGATATTGCAGGGGAGAGTATGCTAGCGTATAGGTGTTCTTCACACTTGACCATAAGGAATAGTGCTCCACGTTGTGAATTTCCTCTGGAAGTGTGTTGTCCAACATGGGGCTACTTAAATAAAAATTAATTAAAATGAAATAAAATTGAAAATTCATTTCCTCAATTATATTGGCCACATTTCAGGCTAGTCGCTGCCTTAATGAAGAGACAGATAAGTAAAATTTCCATTATAGGAAGAGTTCTATTGAACAGCACTATTCTAGAAAGTTAAAAATTCCTAGGAGGATATATTTTCAAATCTGAAGGGGATTGTCCAATTAGTTTTGTATTCTAACTGAAATTAAACTTTGAGAAAGAGCCCAATAATCTGTATTCCCAAGTGTTTCTGGGCAAGAGGGAGACATGGAAAAGCAGCTTCATTGTCTAGAGGATGAAACATTTAGTCAGACGTGCTCATGCACAGCCAGTGGCTGGTGTGGAAAGAACCACTCCTCCAAGGGCCCTGGGCAGGCCTACTGTTCCAGGGATGCTGCCAGCACCTGGCTGGATTGAGCCCTCTGCCTAATGCTACTCAATACCATCCCTTTGCATTTGATGCACAAAACAGAAGACTGAAATTTGAAAAGGAAAGGATTTGGAAGGCCAAATGCACCTCAAACTATTAGATTCACAACTTCTAGAGAGAAAGTTTCTTAAATGTCACCTTCCTCAAAATGTGACATATCTTCAGGTACTTTCTTCCTAATGTAACTTTAAGTAATTTTGGCCAATACAATTTATCTTTGAGATTCTATCGCAGAAGACCTTTTCCCCTAATTGAACACATAAAACATTTCCTGTCATTGCCTTAGAAAATAAAAGTTTATAGAATAAATATATTTTCTATTTTATTTTTTAAGTTCACTTATTTGGGGGGGGAGGGGTAAGAATTTCCTTAAATTGAATCTTCCGGGTATTGGCTCTATAATTTGTTCACATTTCTCCATCGTTTGCCAGTCCCACTGATTCAGTCTTGAGCAAGACTGAAAATAGTTCATGATTCTCACTTCTAGACAACAGAGCAGTAGGAGAGCTGAGGCGGGGACCAGTAGGCAGCCCCACACTTCCCAACTCAACAGGTGGGGAACATGGGATTCTTTTGTTGTTGTTCTTTGGGGATTGAATCCCCACTCACCGTGTTCTGTCAGAGGCAGTATTTCCAACGCCTATGAGATTTTCTTAGCAGAAGGCACCCGGTGACAGGGGTGCTTCTGCGTACGCCTGGAGAGCGGTGGTGAAGGATGCAGGTGGGACTGGGAAGTTCGAAAGGCTGGGAGGTGGGGCGCTAGGATGGGACAAATGGTTTCCCGAGCTGTGCGCGGGACGCGGAGCTGAGAGCGGAGACACCGAGTAGCAGCGGTGAGAGAAACGGGAAACGCACCGCAAACGCGAGGAGCGGAGCGCGCACGGACCTGGGCGGGGCAGAGTGGGGAAGGGTCACGCCGGGACGTAACCCGCTGTGGGCCGGGGGAGGCGAGCTGGGCGGGAGCCGCGGGCGCCTACCGGGGGCTCGGAGACCCGAGCTCCGCCGATGAGGTCAGTGGAGCCGAGGCGCCGGGAGGAGGGCAGGGGAGCCCCCGGACGCGTGTGTTGCGAGGCCGGCAGAGGGGCGGGACGGGACGGGACGGGAAATGGGACGGAGAGCTAGGGCCGTGGGAGGAGGGACGAGGGGGCGTCGGCGCTGGAAGCCGGAGGCGGCCCGACCAGGATCGTTTCCTTCCGGAGAGGAGGCCGGCTCTGGACCAAGGCGCGGACGGGGGGCGTCCAAGGGCGGGTGACGGGGAAATAGCGCGGCTCGCGCTTCTCCCGGGCTGGCAGCGGGGCTGCTTGTGGCTCCTCCTCGGGGCCAGTCCCGAGCCGGGCGGCGGGGGGAGCGGGAGGCGGAGAACGAGGGCGGGGGCTCGGGAAGGAGGGAGGAGGGAGGGACCAGGCGCGCCAGTGACAGGGTGGCAGCTTAGGAGCGGACGCGTTGCCGCCGCTGCCGCTCCACCTCCTCGTCCTGCAGCTCCTCTCGCTGCTGCCGCCGCCACCGCCGCCGCCGGGAGAAGTTTCACTCCCGACCCTCGCTCGGAGCTGGGACCCAGAGCGGAGCGGGGAGCGCGGCCGGCAGCTGCAACCCGCAGTGGGCCGGGCGCCCGGAGCGCTCCGACCCTGAGCCGGCGTCGGCGCCTCGGCGGCTGGCAGCGGCCGGGGCTGGGGGCGCTGAGGCGGAGGAGGGGCGGGTGTGAGCCGGGGGACCCGCGCGCAGCGCCACAGCCGCTCAGCTAGCGTCCGCGCCGGGGCAGTCGCGATGGCCGTGCGCTCCCGCCGCCCGTGGATGAGCGTGGCACTGGGGCTGGTGCTGGGCTTCACCGCCGCGTCCTGGCTCATCGCCCCTAGAGTGGCCGAGCTGAGCGAGAGGAAGAGACGCGGCTCCAGCCTCTGCTCCTACTACGGCCGCTCTGCCGCCGGCGCTGGCGCGCAGCAGCCGCTCCCCCAACCTCAGCCCCGGCCGCGGCTGGAGCAGTCGCCGCCCCCCGCGCGCCAGGAGCTCCAGGGGCCGCCGCTGGCAGAGGCAGCGCCCGGGGTAACCAGTTTTCGGAGCAGCCCCTGGCAACAGCCACCTCCGCTGCAGCAGCGGCGGCGAGGACGCGAGCCCGAAGGCGCAACGGGGCTGCCAGGCGCCCCCGTGGCGGAAGGGGAACCCGAGGAGGAGGACGGGGGCGCGGCTGGGCAGCGGAGAAGCGGCCGGCCAGGGAATAGCCACAACGGCAGCGGGGACGGGGGCGCCGCCGCCCCGAGCTCCCGACCCCGGGATTTCCTGTATGTGGGAGTGATGACCGCGCAGAAGTACCTGGGCAGCCGCGCGCTAGCGGCGCAGCGGACCTGGGCGCGCTTCATCCCTGGCCGCGTGGAGTTTTTTTCCAGTCAGCAGTCCCCCAACGCCGGTATGAGCCAGCCCCCGCCACCCCTGCCTGTCATCGCGCTACCGGGGGTGGACGACTCCTACCCTCCCCAGAAAAAGTCCTTCATGATGATCAAGTACATGCACGACCACTACCTGGACAAGTATGAGTGGTTTATGCGCGCCGACGACGACGTCTACATCAAAGGTGACCTCCCAGCGCCGGCTGTCCCGCCTGCCCGCCCCCTCTCCTCCCCCCCACCCCACTCCTTTCTCTGCAACCAGCGTTCCTCCCAGCCCAGCCCCTCTCTGCTTCTCTGCCCGCAAGTGCTCAGGGCTCCTGCAGCCCCCAACCCGCAGTCCCCACCCTTAGCATCCGCCCACCATTCCTAGTCCGCTCCACCTCTTCTCCTGCGGTCTGGACTCTCCTCACACCTGACCGGCGTTATTCGCCTTCCTCACTCTTGCTGTTCTCGTTTCCGCCCAGAGCTTGCCCCGACTCTGCTGTGTGGGAACGGTGAGGAAAGGGGCTTGGGGCTTAACCGAAGGCTCTTCCTTACTCCGTCCTGCTCTGAAAGCCCCGGGTGGTAGTAGTTTCCCACATCGATCCAGAGGGGCGTGTCCTCAGCGAGGGAAGGGAAGACCGAGGAAGCGGGCGAGAGCCAGCCTGGATGGAGATGGGTGTCCTAGCTTTATTCGAAAAAGCCCTTTTGTTGTAATTGGATCTAACGCAGTTTCGGAACTGGTGAGATTAAAGAAACATTTTCGCTGTTGCGGACCGTTCCCTGTGCGTTTCCTTCCCTCTCTCACGACCCACCACGCACCGGGAGTCCTTGAGCACCCCCACACCGCTCCACCGCTCACCTCGTTCCAGTCACTATAGTGCAGCACCAGGTCCGCCCTTAACACCCGCTCCCCTCCCCCCACCCCCGCCCGCCACCCCTGTGTAAAACCCGGAGGGGATGAGTGTATTTTTAGGAATTGGTGGTGAAGAAGGGGATAGCGCCCGTGAATTATCGAGACCCCAGGAGCTCCAAGCTGTAGACACTAGTGTGGATCCTTTCCAATCTGTTTTGGTGGCTGCGGCGATAAGCAGAGGCTGGAAGTCCTTCCCAAAACCACGCGTAGCCACTTCAGGAGAAAACTTCGTCAGTTTTAAAAGAGGCGCGGTCCTTCACCCTGAGTGTGGGTGGCTCTGGCCAGAGATTTCTAAACTCAGCAGAGAAGTTGCTACGAGCGGGAGTAAGTCTTTCCAGTCCCGCCCGTTGCGGAGATGGATTGGTCAAAGGGGGGTAGCTCTTCCTAGTTTATACCTCTCTCTCTGTAGCCTCATTGCTTTCTCCTCATCGAGGTAGTCTTTCACGTGATTCAAGGAAAAACAAGATCTGCCCCATTTTGGCTCAGGGAGTGAGTGTAGAGTAATAACTAGAGATTTCTTGGGGTTAGGTTAGGTAGCGTGAGATCTTTCCATTGGTAATTCGATACAAAAATAAACCATTGTGTATCTACTGAATACAGTAGATTTAAGATGTATGGATATCTATACCTGTAAGTGATAGATCCCTTATCTTATAGTCCCCTTGTCTTCTGTGTCTCATTAAAATCAGGTTTCCTGGCAGAAGTTTGCCACACTTTGCAGAGAATTTCTGAAATGCATTAATAGCATCTATTTCTGTCGTTTTTCTTAATGCTTTGAAAGATTGTCCTTCAGAACATTGAAGTGACATAGTCTTTCCATTTCTATTAAGAATGAGATGCATTTTGTATTAAGAACCCAATAATAGTCAGCCTAAACTCATTGAGATCCAAGGGGCGAGGCATGGGATCAAGATAAATGACTGCAGGTGCTGTGCTCATCAAAAAATTATAGCGAAGATGCTGACTGGGAATATAAAGAAGGTGACTACCTCATTGTATCACTTTGTAGAATAGCTAATGTGTTCAAACTGTTTTAGCTACAGAATTTTACTTTTAAGTAGTTTTTCTTGATGAACTTACGTACTGTCAGGAAACCAGTTACTTAATTTTAAACAAATGTTTATTTTTTCTGAAAAGTGCTTTCCAAAGTTAAATTCCAAAATAACTTTATCCTCTCTTTTTCTCTCAACTTTTGGGTTGTTTGCGACTGTTTAGTAATGTGGGGTTTAGGTAATAACAAAACACAACTTAATCAGTAATCAGGAAAAAAATACTTATTGAATATCAACAGTGCCAATCAGTGCTAAATGTAACTTATTATTTTCTGAAAATGTTATGAGTACTTCAAACATGCTAATAAATTTGTCATTCTCATCATTATCTCACCTTTTACAAAAAAAAAAGTCTGATGATTGCTAGCCTTCTTTAGATTTTTCAGCGATCTTGACTAGAAGGTTGATAACATTTTATTAGGATTTAATTAGTAACTGAAAATTAGTAGTTTTAAAATAACTGAATATTCAGAGAGGTTTTTCTTCCTTTCAGTTGTATTATGTCTTTGGGGGAGTTTGCACACAATGTTGGAAGGTCTTTCCCTTACTTTGTACGTTCTAAATAATTATGAAATCAGAAAGAGGAGTGATTGTTGCCTTTCTCTTTGTAGGTGATAAGTTAGAAGAGTTTCTTCGATCACTGAATAGCAGTAAGCCTCTCTACCTGGGTCAGACTGGCCTGGGGAATATTGAAGAACTTGGAAAATTGGGGCTGGAGCCTGGAGAGAACTTCTGTATGGGAGGACCTGGCATGATCTTCAGTCGAGAGGTTCTCAGGAGGATGGTGCCACATATTGGTGAATGCCTCCGAGAAATGTACACGACTCATGAGGACGTCGAAGTAGGAAGATGTGTTCGACGCTTTGGTGGGACTCAGTGCGTCTGGTCTTACGAGGTAAGTCTGTGATGAAAATGTTTACAGGTTACAGGTGCGTGCCAATTCATAGCCTGGGGCAGTGATTTTCTTTATTCTCTCGGCATCTTTTTATTTGCTTGAAAATGATAGAAGCAGCCAGGTATGAACACAAGGGTGATTGTGGGAGATAACTTTCTTCACAGAGCTGAGGCCTGTTGGAGGTTTTCTTTATTAGTATGACTCTTAGCTTTAAGCAGAGCCTGTATATATAGTCAGGTCTCTGGAAGAGGCTGTTTCCCCTGTATCTGCGTTATTGGTGTTGATATACATGCTTATCCATTTCCTGTCTCTAACAAGAGGACTAATTTTATTCTCTTGGGTTGTTGCTTTTAGCATTTGGTACTTGGTTGGTTGTTGCTGTTGTTGTTTTGGTTAGGTATATAATTGCATCTCTTTGTTTCCAAATAGTTAAAATCTGAAGTTTCTTGGAAGATTTTCATGTGGAAATTGAACATGTTATTTTTTTAAAGCATAGGAAAAATTAACTGATATCATTTATGATAGATTTATTTACAAAATTAAGGGAATTAAGTTACCTGGAAAAACAGAAGTAGTTATGAAGATGTTAAGTAGCTGTTTACTATTAAGGTTGATTGCCTCAAATTGGTCTCTGCCTGCTCTTAGTCCATTTTCCTGAACAGCTGCCATTACTTATATAATCTGAGTTATGAACTGTTCTTTTATTGTGATAGTTTTATGAAACACTCTGGGATTTTTTTTTTCCGTCAGAAATTTGTTTTGAAATGAAATACAATTTTATTTAAAAAGATAATCTTAGTAAACGTCGGATTTAATATTTAAATAGTGTATTGCACTTTTCAGAAGTTTGGTTTTTCAAGTGTTTGGGGATTGATACACTTCAGCTATCCAATGCACACACATTTGTAACTTGTAACTGAACTCATTTATTTATCTTTTCAAATTTTTCATGTCTCCTGGTACAGAAGAAACATGAAAATATGTTCCTTGTAAAGTCATGATACCTCAAGATTACACAGTCCTAATCATTCTTCTTTTGGAGGCGTAATGCCACTTCAGTAAATTTTGCTTTATTTTTTATACTTTGTAGTATTTACACTTTGGGGTAATATTTCTTCTACTTATTACAGAAAGTAAAAATTATCAGTAACCATTTATTTGGAATATGCACTATGCAGATTTAAAATTATGATATACCTCATTCCTTTTGATAATAAAATAGTAACTGGCCTTTTGTTAAACAATGACTACCCTATAGAGTAAAAATTTATGCACGGACATTATAGTTAAAAATAGGTATTTGAGAACAAACTAACCGAAACATATTTGTGTTTCTCCATTTAATATAAAACTAAATGGAAGGCGACAATTAAATAGTACAGAAAACATATTAGGTTGGTTTTGTTTATATGAAGATATTATTTTGGAGACATTTGCTCTGTATGGGTAAGTAAACAAAATTAACCATATTTAAAAATAAAGATGGAAATTTATTATGTTTTATTTGGTACTTTATTGCCTTAACATCACATAGAAAGTTTTAACAAACCTTTGTTTAAATCCTTCTCTTCGAGTTTTCATTGATTCTGCTGTAAGTACAGTCTTCACCTAGCTGGGTACTCATTCATGTTCCAAGACAGTGAAATATGCTCAGGTAACCTACATGCTGAAGAATTGATTTAATATTCATTTTCAGTATAGGCATTTGTTCCGATTAAGGTGAAGGGGAATTCTCGTGGATGTTCACGCTCTGTGTTAATATAAGTGGAATCTTAGATTTTACCATAAACTGACAGAAAAGAACAGACAAACCAAGAGATTTCAAATCTCAGAAGATGTAACTTCATGATCACAATATTTTCATTAACTTTTCAAAATACATTTGCATTTAGACTCATACTAGGACATCACTGACATCACGATCTATGTAAAGACAATCATTTCTACCTTCTTACCTAGCTATAGAAAATATTATTTTCTGAAGTTGTGCTGTTGACTTTTTTTTTGCTAAACAATTGTATACAATTTACTTTGTTTTGGAAGTTCAGTTTTTAAGGAGTATTTAAACAGTATTTATTTTAGAGGAGGCATTAATTTGGTAATACAAAGTCTCAAAGTCTTATTTAAAAGAATAATGGAAAATTTCATTACCAAGGGACATATTAAACAACATCTTTTAATGAATTCAGTAAAGATAAAAATGCAACAAAGTTATAATTTAAGCATTTTAATATTAAGATGTTGTTCTCTGTTTCATGAAACACCTGATTAGGTCAATTGGATCACAGCCAAACTAGGATTTTCCACTTTCAATTTTAGGTTAGTTCAAATGATGTCCGTTCTATACTACTGTTCACATTATATGGAAAAAAGTATTCTGTACATTGGCGTCCTTGGTAAAGGTCAGAGATTTTACATCTGGTCATACAACAAGCTATGAAATTGATCCTTAAGTTTGTTTTCATACTTCTTTTAAAAGAACTATCTGTGATGGGATTCTCTTAAAATCTTGAATTTCCTTTATCTATACCATTCATGGATTTCAGGATTCTGTTTGGCTTTTCTTCCTAGTAAAAATTCTAGCTGAGTTAAGAGCACTGTCTGCGATTTTTGAGTTTGAATATATGAAACATTCATGATGGAACGTTATCTTTTCAAAATGATGAACAGACTTGCAGATCTTTCAGGAAGAGAATTGCACAAATATATTAAGCTGTATAGACTAGGTAGCTTTATTATACATCATGGTGGTTTTTTTTTTTATGAAACCTAGGACTCTTCTGGAATTCTTTATGGCTCAATGAAAGTGTACTTTCTTTGTGTATACTATAAAGCATATTTGAGAAACAGAGGGTAAACTTGAACTTGGGTTTGAGTTCTATTCTCTTTTGTAAGTTACTTCTTTGAGCCTTGTTTAATTCAGCTGAAATTGGAGATTATAACTGTGTCTACTGCATACTTTTTGGAGAAGATTAAGTGAAGTGGTGAACTAATCTATGTAAAGCCCTTAATATAGTGTTTGGCACATAGTATGTTGTCAATAGGTGTTAGCTAATGTTGTCATAATTGTCACTGAATAGATCCTGTACTATGTTAAATATAACACGGATTCATCGGTATTTTACTTCATTTAGTAGCTATTAGTAATGAGTGGTTTGTCTATATCAAAAGAGGCAAACTAGGGGCGCCTGGGTGGCACAGCAGTTAAGCGTCTGCCTTCGGCACAGGACGTGATCCCAGCGTTATGGGATTGAGCCCCACATCAGGCTCCTCCGCTATGAGCCTGCTTCTTCCTCTCCCACTCCCCCTGCTTGTGTTCCCTCTCTCGCTGGCTGTCTCTCTCTCTGTCAAATAAATAAAATCTTAAAAAAAAAAAAAAAGAGGCTAACTAAAAATAAGCTGAATCTTTTCAGGTAAAGAATCCAAGTTTAAGATTTTTGGCAAAGAATGAGAAATCAGTATGTTTGGGTATTATAGAAGTATGGGGAGTCGAATGTCAGTAGAACTTATTATAAAACATGGAAGCCTTCATGTTTAAATGATGCATTGTAAATATTTGCTTCAGTCTTTGAACACTGTATTAGTAGCTTACCTTAAGGAGATAGTGTAGAAAATATTATTTAACAAGTGATTATCTAATACACATATTTAAGGAATCCCAAACAGATCAGACTCTATATTAAAAAAATTACTGCATAGATTTTTAGATCAGTTGGCAGAACAATAGCCCCTTTTTCTGAGTTTCTTTGTAATTTTTAGTAGGAAAGGAAGCTAGTAGTATCTCATTCTGCAGTCATCTTATATGAATACCCAGGAACTTGTCTCTCAAGTAGCTGGAACCTCTTTCTGATGTTGCTCACTTTTTCAGGAAATGATGGACAGCTTCTCTTCCTTCCCAGGGTACGTCTAGGGTGGTCTAGGAAAATATGCCTTGCCTGTGAGCTTCTTGCGTTGTTTCTTTCTCTGTCATCTCCTCCCCTTGTACTTTTTTCCGTTCTGTACTTAATGATATGTAAAATAGATGACAAATGGATTTTGATAGGCGCTGCTTTTCATCAAGTTCTCAGTAAAATAACGTGCTTATGACAGATCAATCCTAGTATCGCAAGAGGTCACAGGATGTGTGCCCAGATCACACTTAGGGCCCAGGAATCATTTGACCTCTTCTGAGTTAAGAGGCCTTTGGTTGCAGGTGAGCCTTCCATGGACCGGTTCTCTGTGTGCCTGAGACCATTGGACAGTCAGAATTAGGATTCTCCCTTTGCTACTTGGAGGTAGAAACATCTAGATTCTAAGGACATAGGGTAGATGTTAATAATCAACGCATTTGATGGGTTGCTTTGGTACTCATTTATACCTCAAATTGTATAAGTAAAGTACTAACTGAAGCATGTTCGTGAGAAATCATTCTATTTTGTTCACTCTGTGAGTGTGAGAATTTATTGGCATCTACTGACTTTTTTGGTAGAGCTCTGTCTTGCTAGTTATCTGAGCTACAATCTGGCAGCTTGGGAGGCTGCATATGTCTCTTAAACAATGTTTGGCTCATAGAGTGTTTTAAGGGTTTCTGTTTTTGTTTTTTGATGCCTTTAGCAGAAGCCAGCAGTCTTCAGTCCCCTTCATGTCCTATTTCGAACGCCATACTCTCCTTGCATGTTTATTGTAACTCCCTGGCCCAGGTATACGTAAGAGTCCTGGTATTTTGAGCCAGATAACCCACATGTTGAAATTTTTATTAAAATATTGTCTAGAAAATGAACAAATTTTCTAGCGAGAATGAAATGTGTACTTTAAATACTGTAATTTACAGAATTGTGTTTTTCAAAGTTGGCTGTTAGAATTGTATAGTATAGAATATAGTTATACTTTTTTTGTTGTAGGTATGTTTTTAGTAACTAGGAAGTCCTCACTGTTAAAAAAAAAAGTTTAAACAGTTCACTTTCAGCCTGTGTCTTAGCAGATTTGGAAGTTCTGTTTCTTTGCTTTTTGTTTTAGTACAATCTTTTATATTCAAGCATTAAAGTAATTTTAATTTCAATGATTCTTCTTCTCCCTTTGAGGGAGTTTTATATGTCATCATCTAAGACTCATCTTTAGAATAGTGTGTATTTATCTTTTTAATGTTTATAGTTAAATGGAGCCAGAGAATATATATATCTTTATTTCCTTCAATTAAATGTTGTTTCAAATAAAACACAGCTTTATGTTGATAAATATATTTTTCTATGGGTTTGAAAAACCATTTCTTATGACTAAACAGATTTTTTATTAGATTCCTTAAAGAGTTAATTTCAAGCCAGAATGCCTTATGTTTAATCTTGGCCCCCTCAAAGCTATAAACACCCTAGAACATTCCATTATTTCACAAAAGGATATGTTCCGCAAGTGTTTCTCTGGGCTTGTAATACCAGAGCTATACCATAAAAATCTGAAGTCCATATAACTTCTTCGTAACATAACCATTAAGGTTAAAATATCTGTGCCATTCTTAAAGGGCCATTGCACATCCTTCTTAGCATCTTGCTATTACTTATGGGCTTTACTCTTCTGTAATGCTAATTTTGCTCCATCATGAACATGGTTTATGCCCCTAAAGTATATTAATATTTATGGAAAAGCCTAAGTGGGGATTTTGATCTAAAATTCAGTCTTTCAAACTTCTTTTCTCACTTCGTATTCAGTCACAGTTTAGTTCTTGACTAAAAGCAGTCAGCTTCTCCCACCTACTCTTCCTATCCCCATTCTGCTTGTCACATGAAATCACCATGCATCGGTTTTAGGCAGTTTCTCTTCTGCCACATTGTTTTCTTCCTTGTAGAAAATGAAGTTGCATTCCAAGTTGAAGGAGAAACATGGTATGGTTTTTCATATTTTGTAATCTTAGCTAGTTTATTTTTTATTGTTCAGTAGTGCCTTATGACCTGAATTGTGACAACATATGCTTTTCAAGAACATGATTCCAACAAGTTGTGAAAAAATACTGTTAGGAAGATGCCACCACACAATTTGAAATAAGTTCCATGATGGCATATAAATACTATTTCCGTTTAAAAACTTTGTCTATTCTTTCTCCTTACTTGATCACAAGTATACTAACTTCCTCAAGAAATTCCAAGTCAGTTTTTTTTTGCTTTCACTTGCTTTGTTTTGGTCTCCAAAAACCTGTTTTGAGAAACATTTACTTCGGTCTTTTTTCTACCTAGTGAATTAGAGCTCATCGTACAAAGAAATGTGTTCAGTCATATAACTAATACAGCATTTTACTTTGATTGTATCATGTTCCTTGTTTTGCACAAGGGTGTACCTTTTAAGAATGGGGTATTTGAGCTAAACTTCATTAAGATAAAAAGAAAATCAGTGTCTTCAGGCATTTGAGTCATTATTGGATATTATTAAACAATAAGAAAATCTCAGTAAGCTGAACAGTTGGGGGGTTGGAGTTCCTCAGAATTCTAACATTCTGTTCATTTACTATCCTAACTATTAAACAGCACTTAGTTAAGGCTTAACTGCATGTAAATCATTTTGAGTCATGACATTTATTTAAGGTCACCCTTCTTGCAAAGGTGTTGGACATTTATAGTACAATAAATATGTTATAAATTTCTCAATTAACTGGATCAAAATAGTACTAAAAAATCAGCATGCTTTGTTTTGGAGCTAACTAATGAATGAAGTGAATTTCTTAATTCCTTGAGATTCTAAAATCTTTACTCACCATTCATAATTTTGAAAGCCGTGTCCATTCTTCACTGTTAGTAGCATCTGAACTTTTCATTGTTTCTTTCAGTATTATTCATTATGGTTTAGAGCTATTTATTTCTAGAGTACCAGTACATTAAAAAGTGATAGTCTTAAAAATATTTGCATATTAATAAAAATAATATACAATAAAATTAAAATGTGAGGAAATAACGGAAAAAGAAAAATGTAAAAGAATAAGAAAAATAATCTTAAAAAATGTATGCTGGGCTCCTGTTTAGCTGGCATTAAAGAGAACACACTAACTTATCTAGATACTGAGACCTGAAAGAAATCTTTCCCATAGAACAGAGAGTGGCTCTGAGGGATCACAAAACTCAGCACCCCTTCTGTGAGTATAATAGCATGATTTGCTTCCACTTTTCTTATTAATCCCCTCATCATAAACCAGGAATGCAACACAGAAGGGCAGTTCTGCACAAGGAGTTTTACTTGGAGACAGTGAAATTATGTTCAAGTGCACCATTGTTTGGTGGCTTACTTGATTTTAAAATTTAGAATAGCCTTCAGAGAGCCCTTCGTGGATATTACTTCTCACTAAGATGTTTTATATTAGGTTGGCCGACAGGAAGTTTGAGTTATGCATGTTCTCTGGTGAGAACCCAGAGTGCATCTGTTGTGTCATTGGTTAAGCGTAGATAAATGATTATGTTTTGCTAATCACGAGGATGATAGAGACACCAGCTCCAAATGGAGAAATCAAACCAGATCAAAGACCCAATGGCCATCCCACCTGAGGAGCACAGCATCAGACCCAAGAGCATTCCTAACAACTTTTGGCCTAGAATTAACAGTGTGGTTACGTAGCTGTTGAGTTGATTATTAGAAAAACCTGTTTTCATTTAATAATTTATCATATAATCATTATATAAATTGTATAAATATTATTAATTTTTATATGAATATAGATTAGTTTTAAGGTCAAATTTGCATGCACAAATTAACATATCGAAAGGTCAGCATTTTAATGAAAAGTATATTTTAATATACAATTTATTATATACAATATACATAAATATTATGTATATATGTATAATATATATTTTATAATATACATAAAATACATTTTATATAAAATAAAAGTATTACACATGATGAGTATTGTGAAATATGAGAAAAATACAAAGTTAAAATAAATTAAAAAGTCTGCCTTGGAATTCAGTCATTTCATCTTCTGTAGCCAGCTGATTTCATTTACTTAAATCTGTTTTTTGAGCACTTATTATCAGCAGTGAACACACATAGACCTTCCTTGTCTTCATGTAGCTCCCAGAGAGAAGGAGTCTGGTTTCTAACCAATCTTTTGCTTTCACATCTGTTATAGAGTTGGGTTTCCCATCTTTGTCATCCTCCTAAATTCTTCTTTTTCATTCTAAGTCCTAAAAGCTCCAGTTGGGTTGTGATGCCTGTCTTGGAACTGGGATCGCATGATCCTTATTTCTTCCTCTCTCATTTGTATTAATGGTTCCTGAAGAGAAGTTAAAGACATTGTAGTGTTTTATTTCATATTAATATATTTTGTACCTTTTGTAGAGCACAGGTCAGTAGGATTTTGGTTTTTGACGAGACCTAGAGCTAGAATACTTGGCTTCAAATCCCAGCTCTGCCATTCACTAGCTATAAGGCCCTAGACAGTAATTTAACTTCCCTGTGCCTTTCTATCAAATCGTTACAATCACGGTACCCACCTCTTAGAACAGTTGTGAAGATTAAATGAATCAATGTATACAACAGCACTCAAAATAATGCCTGGCAGTGTTCAGTATTCTGCAGCTGTTAGCTATTTTTGTAGAAGCAGAATGGTATAAAATAGTGCCAACTTTACAGAGCCATTGTGAGGCATAAAAAGGTCAATGTATTAGAAGCCCTTAGAATAATGCTTGACACATAATAAGTCCTGTATAACTCTTAACTACTATTAATGTTTTCCAGTTTACAACGTTCATATTCTTTTTTCCCCTCATGGGAAAGAGATAACGTTGATTGGAAAAGGTTTATTGCAATTGCTTTTGGAAAGATGGGCTTTGCTGTAACAGGGAACGTGCTGATTCAGTACTTCTTAGCCTGACTGCACAGTTGAATCCCCTGGGGAACTTTGAAAAAAATCTAATGCTGGAACCCATCCCTGACCCATTATATCAGAATCTCTTATAGGTGAGTCTTGCCACATGGGTAATGTTTAAAGCTCCCTAGGTGATTCTAATGTGGCTCTACGGTTTAGACCTCTGTATAACTTTTTTTTTAAATTACTTTTTTACATACAAATATCCAGTCTATTCTTTATTCCTTAAAAATTACCTTTTTTTTTTTTTTTTTCCTTTGGGGGACATCATAGGAGAGGAATCAGCACTCTGCATTTCTGTCTCTGTTTGTTACTCATCTGTTCCAAAGAGTTTGGTGAATGGAATTTAACACAAATTTAAAGCCATCACTTAGAACTGTAGATTTTCTTATAGTCTGATTTTCATGATTCGTGTATTACTCTTTTTATAAAAGAAAAATTAAACATAGGTTTTAAAATATTCTTAGAAAAACTTTTTAACGCTGCAAAGCTTGAGTTTTTATAGCTCTTTTTATGTAATATGTTTGAGTAACGTATAGTAAGAGAGTTCTTAAAATTGTAGGTGGAATGTTTTCATTGACTTGATTGCTTTAACACTTGACTGTTGAATTGGAGCTCAAGAGAAAGAAGGATATCATGGTTTCTGTTTGATTGCAGAAACAATAACTTATTTAAAAGCTTACATGGGTAAATTTGTTTTTACCAGTCATTTTCAACAAATATTTCCCTGTCCATGCTATGGTCGACTCCTGTAATGGAGGAAAAATATAGGATACACAGGATTATAAGGGAAGAAGTCCCCAGGGAGAACAGAAAAATGCAGTGCTCTTTCCAAACTGGAAGTCATGCATAGGTACAATGCCTGGTAAGTCAGGACGCATGGGAAGGCAAAGGTGGAAGAAGAGCATGGTGGCAAATAGTGTGTTTGCTTCAAGCATATCTGGAAGTAGGAGAAATGAGGCTCAAGGCTCAAAAGCTGTTGATAGAACTCAGGAAAGGCCTTGTACCACACCCTCAAAGATTTAGGATTATACCTTGTTGATCACTGATTCTTAGAATCACCTGGGGAGATGTCATTGGTTTAGATACTATGGTTGTGATGGAGCCTGTGCATAGTATTGTTAAAAAATCTTTCTGGGTGATTCCAATGAGTAGTCAGAGTGGAAAATCAGTTCCATAAATAATGAGTAGCTTTGAAGAGTTTTTCATTGGTGAACACCATGATCAGATGACGCAGTTAATGGTTGTAGCGACGGAAGGATGGATTGGTGGCTTTTGTCACTAGGATAGTGACAAAAAACAGGATGCTCTTGCACTGCATGGGTGGGAGATGAGTCTTGATGAAAGAGTCATAGTGGAAGTAGAGGTGAGGAGAGAAGATTAACAGAAGTAGATGCTTGATTACATAGAGGGGTAGAATGGGGGAGAGTTTAAGGTAACTCCTTGGTTTTCGATTCAGATAATAGTACTATTCCTACAGACCCAGAATAAAGGAAGAAGACTAAGTGTGGGTGATTGGTGTGTTTCAGGCACTGGCAGAGGGTGAGAAAAGTTGAGTTCCATTTTGGATACATTGAGTTTTGTTCATCATTCATTGATTCAACAAATACTAATTGAACAACTAATATTCCTGGCACTTTTCTAGTGGGAAAAAAAAGTGGACAAAAGCCCCTGCCTTGTTTTCTGGAGGGGAAAGACAGTAAATCAGCAAGGGAGGGACTAAAGAACGGGGGATAGTGAGTGTGCAATTTAAAATAGGGTGGTTAGGTGAGCCTTCCTGAGAAGATGTTATGTGAACCGTGCTGATACCGAGGAAGAAGCTTTCCAGTCAGAAGCAGTCAGTGGACAAGTCAGGAACTCGCCAGAAGGCAGAAGGGAAACTAGAGTTGAATAAGGGACCAGGAGAGTAGTAAAATGTGAGATCAGAGAGGAAAGAGGGTGAGAGATGGGGGCAGGCATCATGTTCAGCTTTGCAGTCCTTCGTAAGTACTTCTTGGTAGAAAAGTGTGTCCCACATAGCTGTTGCTTTCTCAGATTAGGCAGGCAGGGGGATGGCTCCATTGTAAGTCTTATCAGATTATATACATGGATTTAAAAAAAAAGATTTATTTATTTGAGAGAGAGAAGGAGCATGAGTGGGAGTGGCAGAGGGAGAGAGAATCTTAAGCGACTCGACACTGAGCACACAGCCCCACATGGGTTTGATCTCAGGACACCGAGATCACAACCTGAGCCGAAACCAGGAGTCAGAGGCTCAACAGCTGCAGCACCCAGATGCCCCAGTGAATTTGTTTGAAGCAAGCTTCACTCATGGGTGGAACAGTTACTGTTTAAACTGTAAAAAGAAAAATCATACTGTAGCCATAGGATTAAAAAGTTGGTTTAAAATTTAATTTATTAAGATTAGTAATTTATTTTTTAGTTATTTAAAATTTAAATTTCATTTTGGGTTTGGAACCGGTAATATTCAAAAACAAAGCATAAAAATAGTTATTGTTAAAAATCTTTCAGTTTCTGTCCTCCTTCTGCCTGGAGAGGCCTTCTTCCTACCAGCTGTCCACTCTTTCTTCCAGAGTTTCTTTTGCATGTCAGACTATGCATGTACAGTATTCCCTACCTCGCCAATTTGTGTTTTTCACAAGAGGTGGCATATGATACACGTTGCTGTGAATGCTGCTTTTTCATTGAATAATATTTCATGGAGTTACTCTTCTATTATTACCTCATTCTCATTAATCTCATGCTCATAAAATTTAAAAAAATCCTCATTCTCTTTAATTTTTTTTAGAGGGGGGGAGGAAGGAGATTTGAAATTATTTTAAAAATCGGTTAAGTATCATACAACATAGAATTATGTTACAAAGTTTCTATACGATACAGCTTTTGCTTAGTGTTCAAATCCCTTAAGATGCAGGTCTTCCCTGCGGCACCTGGGTGGCTCAGTCGGGTCCTGGGATCGAGCCCCGCACCGGGCTCCCTGCTCGGCAGGAAGCCTGCTGCTTCCTCTCCCACTCCCCCTGCTTGTGTTCCCTCTCTCACTGGCTGTCTCTCTCTCTGTCAAATAAATAAATAAAATCTTTAAAAAAAAATATGCAGGTCCTCCTTTGTGAAACTGGAGTTTAAGATTTATGAACATACTGTCTTTTTTGTATCTTAATTGAATTTTCGTTGCTTCAGCTATAAATAGAGCAGGATAACCGTAGATGAATTACTTAGCATATAAATCCACTGTCCTTGATCCTACCCATATAATTGCTTATATTAAGATTCATATGTTTCCTTTATGGTTGTTTAAAATTCTGTATTTCTCATAATTAAACTTTCTCTTATTTTGGTTGCCCATTTTAATTAAATAACCTTGAAGACTTAGGAAATTGTGGTCAATCAAATCATGGCAAGAATGTCTACTGACTTTGGAAAGTCTATGGAGAGAGACCCACTGTAATCAAATAAATTTTGTTAATCAGTATTTGCTTTTCTGACGATACATTTTATAGTAGTGTTTGTGCATGTTTACTTTTATTGATTGTAAGCATGTTACTGATGATTACTCTTGCACATATTTGTTACAATAATATTTACATATTCACTCCAGTAAATTCGGCATATAGATTGTCTAATACTTAATCAATTTTAAAAATAATTTTAAATCCATTCAAATTGATATTTTTTTTATTTGAAGAACATTTCCAGTATACCATAAATTAGCTTTTTGAAACCTAAGCAATAAAATAAATGGTAGTGTATTAATTGAAATACAAAATATGTACATAATTATAAAGTGATTATGACACTTTTATAATAAAGCAAAATTACTTGAAGCACACCCTATAAACGTAAGTGATTTCATCAGGTCCTGTAAGGCCCTGATGTAGATACGTTTTAATTCTTGGTCCTTTTTTCAAGAAAATCAGCCTATTTCAAAAATGATACCTTAGCCAACACATACAGCCACATTGGCCTAATATTATTGACACATTGCGAATTTTGATTACACTTTTCTTCTTAAACTAAATTGCTGTTTTAAGAGAGAAAATGCATCATCTTATTTCAATTTTGACACTTTTAACGTAAGGTCACATGGTTTTGCATTCCTAGATGCCAGAGCCAGCCTGGCAAACACCCTCAAACTATCCAAAGCTTGTAGAATCTAAATCTCTCTTGGATTAGACCAAAAAGTTCCATTTTGCCAAGTACATCATTTGAAGAATTGCTTGAAACAGTGATAATGAGTGGAATCGATTTTATCAGCTTTGACAGATAGTTGTAAAATGTGTCTGGAAATAATGGAAAGCAGATCTGTCCCATTGCTAAGTTTTACTTTATAGCAATTATCAGTTGTGTAAAGTATGTAATTATGCTGATAATTACTGGTTATGTAAAACATTTTGCTTTTATTTTTTTAAAGAACAGCCGCTTTCACCTTATTCCTTGTCCAAAGATTTGTGACTAAAAACACTATGTGAAAAAAATATTTTTAGAAATTTGAGTGGTGAATCCCTTTTTTTGGTTTTCCATTTCTGAATACTGGTGTTAAATTCCATTTTACATGTGTGACTTTCTGGGACATCTAGTTTTCCATCCAGTTTCTACAACTCTTATGTAAATTGAATAGAGTGATTTTAGCAGTGTATGAGTCTCAGGACCACTGTATACACATTTATTAGTCACAGATTTTGGAGTGATAGAGAATTGTGAAATACTTTTTTTGTTAGTACATTTGCTGTACTTTTTTCTGTAGAGTAGAATTAATGTGGTGTGGACAAATTAATCTAGATCTGGATCTAATAGATTTTCTTCTGTTTAAAAAATTGGTGGATAATGCATCATTTTGTAGAGCTGTTTTGATCAGATAGGTTTCTTTTTTGTTTTTTTAAGTGTTTTTTTTTTCCTTACAAGTTTTTATTTAAATTCCAGTTAGTTAACATATAGTGTAATATTAGTTTCAGGTGTAGGATTTAGTGATCAATCACTTACTTATAACACCCAGCGCTCATCACAGCAAGTGCCTTCCTTCATACTCATCACCTGTTTAGCCCATCCAAACCCCCCCCACCTCTCCTCCAGTAACCCATAGTTTTTTCACTATAGTTAAGGGTCCATTCCTTGGTTTTCCTCTCTCCCCCTCATATTCATTTTGTTTCTTAAATTCCAAATATGAGTGAAATCATGTGGTATTTGTTTTTCTCTCACTGACTTTTTTTGGTTATCTGGATGTCTTATGCCCATTTTTTAACGGGATTATTTGTTTTTTGGGTATTGAGTTTTATAAGTTCTTTATATATTTTGTATACTAACGCTTTATCAGGTATGTCATTTGGAAATATCTTCCCCCATTCCATATGTTGTCTTTTAGTTTTGTTGATTGTTTCTGTCACTGTGCAGAAGCTTTTTATTTTGATGAAGTCCCAATATATTTTTGCTTTTGTTTCCCTTGCCTCAGGAGACATACCTAGTAAAGAGTTCCTATAGCCGATGTCAGAGGTTACTGCCTGTGTTCTCCTCTAGGATTTTGATGGTTTCCTGTCTCACATTTAGGTTGGTCTGCCTTCCTTCCTTTCTTTTTTTTTTTTTTTTTTTTTAGATTTTATTTATTTATTTGACAGAGAGACAGCCAGGGAGAGAGGGAACACAAGCAGGGGGAGTGGGAGAGGAAGAAGCAGGCTCCCAGCAGAGGAGCCCAATGCGGGGCTCGATCCCAGGACTCCGGGATCACGCCCTGAGCCGAAGGCAGATGCTTAACAACTGAGCCACCCAGGCGCCCCTCACATTTAGGTCTTTCATCCATTTTGAATTTCCTTTTGTGTGTGGTATATATAAAACATTTCCAAGAGCCCGAGAGCATGTCAAATAATAAATAATAGATTGTTAAATTAACCCAGATTTTACCATTTCTGTTGATCTTCCTTCATTACTGATATTTCAAGTGAACTTCTGGTATCATGTCCCTTCTGTCTGAAGAACTTCTTTTACCAATTATTTTAGAGCAGGTCACCTGTCAAGGAATTCTCTTCATCTGAGAATGTCTTTATTTCACCTTCTTACCTGACAGGTATTTTTATTGGCTATAGAACTGTGGGTCTATGTTGTTGTTGTTTTTTTTTTTCCTCCAGCACCTTAAAGATGTGATTCCACTTCTTTCTGGTCTCCACAATGAGACTTGTCTCCTTCTGATGATAAATCTGAAGTAATTTAAATGTATTACCTATACTGGATTATTTATTTTTTGAGTATTGAGTTTCATAAATTCTTTATAGATTTTGGATTCTAACCCTTTATCAGATATGTCATTGCAGATATCTTTTCCCATTTCCCATGCTTTTTAGTTTTGTTGATTGTTTCCTTCACTGTGCAGAAGCTTTTTATCTTGATGAAGTCCCGAAAGATCACTTTTGCCTTTGTTTCCCTTGCCTCTGGAGACAAGTTCAGTAAGAAATTGCGACAGCCGAGCTCAGAGACGTTGCTGCCTGTGTTCTCCTTTAGGATTTTCATGGTTTCCTGTCTCATATTTAGGTCTTTCATCCATTTTGAATTTATCTTTGTGTATGGTGTAAGAAAATGGTCCAGTTTCATTCTTCTGCATGTTGTTGTCCAGTTTTCCCAGCACCATTTGTTGAAGAGACTGTCTTTTTTCCATTGGGTATTTCCTGCTTTGTTGAAGATTAGTTGACCTATAGTTGTGGGTCCATTTCTGGGTTTTCTGTTCTGTTCCATTGATCTATGTGTCTGTTTTGGTGCCTCTAGCATACTCTCTTGACGATTACAACTTTGTCATATAGCTTGAAGTCCAGAACTGTGATGCCTTCAGCTTCGCTTTTCTTTTTCAAGATTGCTTTGGCTATTCATGGTCTTTTGTGCTTCCATACAAATTTTAAGATTGTTTGTTCTAGCTCTGTGAAAAATGCCGGTGGTATTTTGATAGGGATTGCATTAAACGTGTAGATTGTCTTGTGTAGTATAGACGTTTTAACAATATTTGTTCTTCCAATCCTTGAGCATGGAATGTTTTTCAAATTTCTTTGTGTCCTCTTCAGTTTACTTCATAAGTGTTCTATAGTTTTTAAGAATACAGCTCTTTTACCTCTTTGGTTAGGTTTATTCCTAAGTATCTTATGGTTTTTGGTGCAGTTGCTTATTATTGAAGTAAATCTAGTTGAATCTGCGCATCATTTCAACAGTTAAGACATATAGCCCATGGGAAAATGGAAGCCAGGCAAGGATTTGGGTAGTGTAAAAAGCAGTGTAGACAACTTCATCAAATGCTGATCTATAGCTTAGCGTGGTTCTATACATTTTACCTTACCTCTTGAAGAACCAAGATTATGCAGGGAAATGTCTGAATCAGTCTAGTGTTTGTTATTATAAGATGAGTAATTGAGCTTTTTAAATTGAGTACATAAAATAATAATCATCATCAAATTAATTTATACTGATATATAGCTATAAAAATAACTATTGATCATTAGTTACATACCAAGCACTGTACTGGATGCTTTAACATATTCTCCGGGCTGTAAGGGAGATTGAGTGAAACTGTCCTTTGCCTTAGGGTACAAGTAGGCAACATGCTCAGAGCGGTTTAGTAACTTGTCCAAGTTCACACAGCTAGAGTTGAGTCTTATTTTGAACTCTCGTTTATTTGATTCCAAAGACCATATTCTTCTTGTAATGTTACATTGACATTCTGCCTAAACTTTCAGAGAATGACATTTCATTTTTATTTTAAAACTATGTTGTCAGATTGGAATAGACAAGTTCAAGTATATTCAATATGGGGAAATTGGAAAGAAAAGAAGTAGGCTGCAAAGGTCAGACATTAAAACCCAGAATGGAGAGCTGCTGCTATCAGTTTTAGCATCCCTCCCACATCCTTTCCTGCTGGAGAAGAACAGTTTCTTCATCTTTCTGGGAGAGACCTATAAAGACTGAATGAAAAGGACCAAAAGTGTTAAAGTCCTTCTGGCCCTAAGCCTGTATGTTTACAGGAAAAATATCTAACAATAAAGTTTTCATTTTCTGTAGAAACAGGAAATTGTATATTTTACTCTATCTCAGAGCAAGAATAAAAATGTAGGCTGTCAGTTTTATCTAAATTGTTTTTCTTTCAGCTGCACTGTGTAGGAACAAAGTACACACGGGCATATGTCTCATGCTGGACTTTCACTTATTGGGATATATTCCGAGAACTCATGATTTATCTTAAAAATATTCCTTGTCTGTTAATTAGTTTATGTTAGAGTGAAGATTTCTTCTTTACTTCTCAGAAATGCATACATGTAGAGGAAAAATTTCAGAAATAGTTAAATATTGTTTTTTGAAAAGCCAAAACGTTGTAGAAACTCGTATTGTTTCGGAGATTTTTAATACGAGTGTTCATAATTATTAGTTTCTGGGAGTGCCTTTTACATGAACTTATAATGTTAATAAGTTCTTGTGAAAATCCCTGCGGATAAATGGGTTTATTATTGTCTTTATTAAAATTGTTATAGTAAGCAGGCTTGTGTTGAGTGCCAGCCGTGTGCTTTGCTCTTGATAGAATATGAAAAATAAAGATGGTACTTCAGATAATAGCTTTAGAACGGTTCCGTTATTTCTAGAGTTTAAACAAAATGAAAAGTCATACAGTAGAAATATTAGAACAGCAGCCTCTGTCTGAGTGAATGTATTTCAGGCACTTACCCATATAAGATCACATGTATTTTTCCAAATATGTAAACTTCTGAAGAGTTGGAAGAGTAGCTAGGATAAAGGATAGATAAATGAGAATATAAGTAATATGGAAGTGAGCATGGAATTGATGAATCGTCATCCTCACTGCAGTGGTTTCAAAAGGAGCCATCCCTGGGGGTATGAAATTTGGCAGGAAAGCTTCAGGGAGTAGTTGATCTTAACTTTGAATAGTAGGTAGGTCAGTTTTCCAAGCCTAGAGAAGAGTCCCCTGAGGGCAAGGTTGTTAGGATGGCCCCTCTCCTAGGTCAAAACTGTAGAAGAGGGGGTCACAGCACCAGGAGAGGCGTTTAGGACTTTCTGCAGTCATAGGGCTGACTATGTCAGTGACTACCAAAGAGCCACACTGTTGGCAGAAAGCAGACCAAAGACGGCAGGCAAGAGATGACAGAGGAGCCCTGGAAAGATTGAGTGAGAGTCCTCTTTACCACCAAGGATCGAGGATCCTTCTAAAGGGCTTCCAGTTAAAATAAGGTTTTGAAATTCTGGCAACCCTTAGGCCACTAGGTTAACTTAATCTCTTTGAAAACTGCTTTATTCAAATTATTCTCCATTGTGCCGCGATGTTTCCAATCCAGTTCATTTTAAATTGCCTCTGTCTCAGCCTCCCTGATCTTATCACAGCCTCCCCATTAGCAACATTTGTAGGCTCACATATCATGCTAACCGAAATTTTTTTTTTTTCATTTTGAAAGATCCACTGAAAACATCTCCTATTTAGTACAGCTTTATAAATAATTTATAACATTTGTGGGGCATCTGGGTGGCTAAGTTGGTTAAGTGTCCAAATTTTGATTTCACCTATGTCATGGTCTCCGGGTTGTGAGATTGAACCCCGGGTGCAGGGTTGGGCGGGGGGAGTGCAGGGGTGTATGCTTGAGAGTATCTCTCTCCCTCTGCTCCTCCTCCTACTCATTCTTTCTCTCTCTCTCAAAAAATAAATCTCTAAAAAAAATGTAGATTTGTGAAAAATGTCTCTAGCCTAAAATTGTGGCTATATTCTTACACTGTTCTACAACCATTGGTACCTAAGGACAAACTGACTACCTCGGCTTGCTTTATGGCTTTCAAATGATTGGCAGAGCTGATTTCTTCCAGCATAGCTGTAAATGCTGTAAATGAAGGGCCTTTAGGAAAAGACACTCATTATTTACTCTCCCACATTTTAAGTAAATCATTAAGTGCTTAATAAATTATACCTGGGATTTTAATATTTGTATTTAAAATTTTTTTTTGACCTTTCTCTCAGGAAACGATATACCAGCTTAATGAGATAGGTTTTTGGGTAGGTATGTATAAAGTCATTTTATGAGTTATTGTGTCACACAGAAAACCCCACACTGCAGACGGTTTGGCTACAGTGCCTTTCATCAGTTTTTCAAAAGTATAGGTGAGTAGGCCATGACTAAGTAGATGCTAAATGATATCATGATGGTCCAGTGCTTTTACTGTCCTTCTTGTTCTGCCTTTGCTTAAAATGTGAGCTTCTGTCCACATGCTTATAGATTTCAGGTACTTTTAAGGAGCTAATCGTAGTTCCAGGTAGGAAGGGGAAAGGCTTTCTATTAGCGTGAGTTTAGTCCTTTCTTCAGGGATGGATGTCCTCCCCCATGGACTTCTGCTCACATATCCTTGGTCGGAATTATGTCATATAGCCATCTGTGGCTGCAAGAGAGGTGGGCAAATTGGTACTTCTAGCTTCCATGGCAGAAAAAAAGGCAAGGAGAAGGGGCTTGGGAATAGGTGTTAGTAAAACTAACCTACTGTATTAGAAATCTCTGGAGAAACAGAACCAATAGGGTGTATGGCTATCTGCTTATCTATATCTATCTATCTGGAGATAGAGATATTTTAAGGAATTGCTGCACATGATTGGGTGGGTGGGTGGGTGGGGGTGCTGGCAAGTCTAAAGTCTGCAGGGAAGGCTGGCAGGCTGGAAATTCTGGCAAGAATTGATGTTGCAACTCAAATATAAAAGCAGTCTGGAAGCAGAATTACTAATATCGGTTTAAACAAGGGAAAGTCTTTTTTAAGAAAAATAAATTTGAGTCTTACTTAGTTCTAAGGTGGTAAATGGCATACAGCATTTTAACCAATAAGATTACTTTTACCTAAATGGACCAGAGAATGTTAGGAGGGACAGGGGAATGCTGACTGGCCAGGAAATGGGGAGACCTAGGTTTTTATATTATTTCTGACATCAGCTAGTTCATCACCTTGCCCTTCTGAGCCAGGTATAAAAGAACCACCTAATGATAGCTCCCCTACCTTTCCAACTGGATTGTGAGACTTACATGAGATAATGGATCTAAAAAATGCTTTATGAACCATAGAGTGATAAAATATGTGAGGATAAACCAGAATATAAAGATAAGTGTCTTGTAATAACCTCCTCTGTGCTTGGAAGACAGCATGGCTGATGAGCTGTCAAATGAGGGTTAGAGCTGAAAGCAGAATCAGAAATGATCTGGTCCTCACACTTAGAGGGTAAGCTTTAGCCTAGAGGGCCTCATCCCATGAAAGTGTGATTCTGTGGACAGCAGTAGGAGGGCCTTTTCCTGGCTGAATGAGGAATGTTTTGAAATTCGCATCAGGCTGTTAGGGTTGGTCAGCAGGACAGCTCTTTCTAACCGTGCTTGCTGTACCCTCTCCTTTGGGCCCACACGACGGTTGTTCGGCTGATATTGAGAGAATATAATTTAAGAAATACTTCATTTTAAGAACAAACTTCTACACGTAAATAGTAACTTCAAAAAACCAAAGAAGGGAGTCACAGAAGAGATTACCCAGTGTTGTATGTATTGAGAACAGCCTGTAAATAATCCCAAGTGATGTTGTTTAAGTTAATTTTACTTGTAGGTAGGATAAATAGGCACGACTAAAAGTCATTGATAATTTCTTCATTCATTCAGTCATCATCTCAAGCACATGAAAACCAGCTGAAATTCCTAAGAGTTGACAATAAATATACCTGTGGAACAGGATTTGCATAACCCTAACTATATTTACCATTACCTTCTGACTTCTTTCGTATAATCCTAAATGTCTTTCAAAGAATGATTTTGAATGTGTTTGCATAGGATATCAGCTTCTTATTTATAAAATTTAGAAGGTTTATCTAGCGATTTAATTCCTTTCAAAAATACTGATTTTGAAATTCCTCAGCACTAGCAGTTGGCTTCAGGTGTTCAATGTTGGTTACAGGTAATCTGTCTTTTGTCCTCCCAGTTTCATCTTCTGTCATTTACTTTAACGGACGTAGAGCTTATTAGATTTGTATGTAGTGTTTGGTACGTGAGACAGCCTAAACAGTAGAGAAAATGGTTAAAGTACTGTGCACCCATATAACAGATTTATAGTCACTAAAAATGGTTTGCTACATATACAATAGGAAATAAAATACTTAGGATGTAATGTGAAAAGAATGAGATAAAAATGGAATATAAATCCTTACCTCAATTCAATATATAAATTATATATTGCAGTATAATTAGGACTTTGGAGATACTACATTGCTCTCTGTTATTCTTGGTAGGAGTATATTAATATGTAAAGTACTGTGAGTCTTCTGTTTAATGAAATTGAGACTGCTTTTGTATGTGGGGGATGCAAAAAACAGACATGGTGGGTGTATTGACAGATGATGGACATGTAGTCAACATAGAATAATTTATTTGGATTTTATGCAGTAGGCATTGTCATGTTCTTCAGTAAAGTTGTGTGATTACCACAGCCTTATAAGAAAACTCAAGTAGCAGTATGTGGAAAATTCTAGAAGAGTGACTGGATTTGAAATGGGGATGGGAAACTTTTGTCATTCAGAATAGGTTGTTCATTGGTAGTTGGGTGTGAAAAAGGCTCAGGATTGCTTCTTAGAGAACATGAAATTAAACTTCGATATCTTGATTTTGTTTTCAAAAAAATAATACCAACATCTTTTTATTTCCAAGAGAGGTCTGATATGAATAAGACAGGAGAAAAGAGAAGAGAAGCATTGGGGAAACAGATTGCTCTAAGGAGGTTTGGCTTCACTGCTAATGGTTAGCCTACGTGGGAAGATATTGTACTAACTTAGGAGTCCTTAGGTTAAAGGTGGCACTTAGCAATACGGAAGGAAATTCACACTCGTAATAAGAATTAGACCCTAACATTAAATCAGTCCTACTAAGAGCTGGGCTATTAAAGGAAAATGAACTATTAAAAAGAGCTGTTTGTAATTACTGTGCCAAGAAGTACATTTCTAGTAAAGATAGGATTTCCTTGGTTGCAACATGTTTCTTTTGTGCAGTTATCTTTTTGAATTGTAAGATAATTTTAAGTATTCAAGTTGACATTTCTTCAGATATACTTTTCTGAAATATTTTGTTTTGGGCAGTTCCTTTAATGTTTAACCTCTCTTTTCTTTTCTTTTCTTTTTCTTTTTTTTAAAGATTTTATTTATTTATTCGACACATAGAGACAGCCAGCGAGAGAGGGAACACAAGCAGGGGGAGTTGGAGAGGAAGAAGCAGGCTCCTAGCGGAGGAGCCTGATGTGGGGCTCGATCCCATAATGCCGGGATCATACCCTGAGCTGAAGGCAGACGCTTTAACCGCTGTGCCACACAGGCGCCCCAACCTCTCTTTCTGATCACAACCATGAAAGAGATTGTCTTGTTAGGTATCATTTTTCCTCCTAATGGTCATATATAGTCATATATGAAATATGAAATCAGAAAATCAGAGGATATTTTTATTTTTGGTACTCTATATCTTTATTCTGTGTTCCTAAATTAGACTCACGACCCAGCCTTACCTCAGAACACTCATTTTCTTGTACCAAATAAGAAAGGACAGATATCACTCTTGCGGCCTCTTTCTCATTTATCCAATTATAAGGTTGGTTCTTGATAATCGGTCATTTAGACAAAATATTCATCTCATACAGTTTGCATTTTCAGAGTTCGTTCATCCACAACAAGGGTAACAATTAGCTGCAGAAAAGGAATTCTTTACATAAATTGCCTGAATAAAAAGTAGAATGGGTAGAAGAGCCAGCCTAAAATTGTACTTAGAAATTAGATGAGGATACTCTTTTGATTTATTTACTTTTACTAAATTCTAAGTCAATCACATGGAAATAGTGCATTTTTACATAGGTATTACAGTGCACCATTTACAGCTCTCACGCTCTAAACTAAAGTTGCCACGTCCAGGTGTTAACTTAATAGCTCATAAATCACTGGCCACCGTTGAGACAGTATTCATTTGCAAAGATGGTGCAGGAAAGTGTCCTGTTCAGTACTTTTTTAAAACCAGATGGCTGCAGAGCAGTTTCTCAATAGACTGATCTGGGATCTGGGAACAAGGCTGGAGACCACCTCTTATTCATTGATTCCGAAGGCAATTTTTGTTAAAAGATTAACTAACTTGAGGGTGGAAAAAAGAATCAGGATTTCAAAGCTTCAGCAGAGTACTAATTAAAAGATAATCTACATTCATATTGGTTTTTGTTTTGTTTTATTTTCTAAGATTTTATTTATTTGAGAGTGTGAGCATGGGGGCGGGGACAGAGGGAGAGGGAAGAGGAGAGAAGCCGACTCCCCGCTAAGCAGGGAGCAGGACAGGGGGCTCAGTCCCAGGACCCTGAGATCATGACCTAAGCTGAAGGCAGCCGCTTAACCAACTGAGCCACCCAGGCACCCCATGCATTCATATTGTTTTTAACTATTAATTCAGTAACGCATACATCTTGGTGTAAAATTTTTGGCAAAGTGGATCAACTTTATAAAATTCTTTGCGGTTAAAAAGAAATAGCCCTTCTAAATCAAACCCACATTTGGAGAAGATTGATTTGCCTCTAACTGACTTTTGGTTCTACATAACCTACAAAATAAAGGCCAAGCATGTTTGCATGGTGTTATCAGTCAGAATTCTTAGTTGAAAGCCAGAGTACCACCTCTGGCTAATTTGTAGAGAGGGAATTTATGAAAGGATCTTGGGCAGTTCACAGAATTCTGCCAGAGCCTGAGAAACAAGTTGGGGCTAGGCTGCCAGAGACAGGACCCAGAATTATGCTCCCGTCCCTATCTGGTAAGATATCCGGGATCGTGTGTGATATAGCAGCTTCCATTCTTGCAGGAGAGCAATCTACACTGTGGGTTTGTTCACTTCTCTGGCTTCCTGGATCAGGAAATCCCAGGTCAGATTTCTCTACCCCACCTCTGAGGAAGGCTGTGAACATGATTGTGTTCCATTTTTTCCTTCTTTGACAAGCATAAGCTGGGGGATTGCTCACACTTAAGAATGGGGTATAGATGATGAGAGTCTGCAAAAAAACTAACATGTGTATGACATGCAAGGTCACAGGCTATTAGCCTCATCACTTACTTGTTCCGCCCTCATAACCCCCCATATACTCTGCTTTCTGGCTGTAGACTCCCCAGCATCCCTTCAGCATCCCTTACCCTTTCCTGACAGTGTGGGTTTTGCTCATTGGTTCCCTAGGCCTGAAATTTTCTCCTCTCCCATTTATGTAGACTGTCCTTCAAAGGCTACCTTAATAGCCAAGTAGCCAAGTCACAAACTCTTCCTTTTTTCCCCAGGAGTAAATACCTTCTGTCATTTAGAGTTCTCTCTCTCTCTTGCTCTCTTATTCTTTTTTGGATTTCTCTCTCATTCCTGCCTGGATGCAAGCTCTTAAAGGTAAAGTGCCAGTTTTAGTCATTTTAATAGGGCTTCAAATCATACTGATCATTAGACCATATTCACTGGTGCATCCTCTTGTCAAAGGGAGTTTTTAATCTCTTTAAGACTCTAATTTTGTAATATTTGAATGAGGATTTATATTTTTACCTCCTCCAAACCCTGTTTTGCTTGTCGCTTTAGATATTTTTATGCATAGTTTGAAAAATAAAGCAAACCTAAAAGTTATATATTTTGAATTTTTTCTCCAAATAATAATATATAATGTTAAAACAAGTTTGCCTCAGATTAAAAACCAAGCCTGTCTACCTGCTTGTGGAAATGTTGGTTCATTTATATTGGTGGACTTTCATAAAAAGAATTTTTCATATTAAAAATAAAAGACAAAATATAAACCTATTATATTGCTAAGTGGAGACTGGGATATGGGAAGTCTTATGAGGGCTTAATGAGGCTTTGAATTTGTACCATGTAGTGGACTTTATTTCAATGAGTCTGGATTTACAGTTGGGACCCTGATAATCTTCACTAGTATTGAAAATGATGGGCTGAAAGTCGAGGTGCTGCTAGCTTTTTCATGCAGAGCCTGTAATATCAATTAACATGGGAAATCTTTTTATAAGTACTGCCTCAAGATGATAACTTAAAGCCTGAGGATATGAAGATGTAAAGATTATACATGTCTTAAATTCTAATTATTCTATTTCATATGACAGTGGTGGATATTATTTCCATTCACTGGGACTGTTTTCTGTTATCTGAGTTATAGAACTATTAAAGTATAATCTGGATACTTTATCTTAGATTTTAAGTAGTTATGCTAATCAAATAATGGCCTCAAAAGAATTCTTTAAAGGCTTGACATTAAATAGAAATGTTCTAAATTCCCTTTTCCAGTTTGGGTTACCTTAGGAATGCTCAAAAACCTATTTAAACCTATTTTCTAGATGGAAAGGAATGTGCTTGCTTTTTTTAAAAAGCAAACAAAATCTTTGTTTACTACAGATGGGAGATGAATTTCTGATCATTGAATTACTGATGATGTGAGGAATCTTCTTTTGACTCTTGCTAACTGAACTCATTCTTAGTGTTTGTAGTGATAACGTGTGTGTAAATCAAGGATTAAAGTTTTTCAGAAGAGATAATTGTCCAAAATATGTCATTAGACTTCTGTAAAAATTTTATTTTAAATCTTTAGACGTTATGTTAACCCTTTACAAAATACACTGAGAACAAATCCAGACATTGGTAATGTTAGGTAGATTCTTAAAGATGTGAAAATATGCTTTTGGAGGGGAAATTACATAAAATTGAGCTTGTCTTTCCTTTATAAACTGTTCTTTAAAACTTTCGCTGTTACAGAAAAAATGAATTGTGTATCCTATGTGTATATTTATTTTTGTATACTATATGTATATTGTATATACAGATTTACAGATTTATATGATCGTATATTTGTGTAGATATATAATATATAAATAATTTATTTACCTAAATAATTATAGATACATATGTCTATAATTGTATACATACACAAACACAGAGCTTTACTTCAGGCATATTTTTCCAGTCCTTGGTTATGATTTTTATGACTTTTCTTGGCATAAGTGACTTACCCAAACTTCGGAATGCATCACTTTCCATATAGCAAGGCCCACTCACATTCTCATAATATGATTACTAGCTCATGAAAACCATCTAACGTGAAGATTACCAGAGAGTAACACTCATTGAAACTATAAGAACACTGTTTTACGTAAATGAGTCTCTTATTCTCTTATAATTGTTAGTCCTTAAAATTTCTATTAAATATTTGCAAAACTGCGTTTGTCTACTTTTTATAATCTTTATAAAATTAAATAAATTTGTGTTACATTCCTGAATACAGATTTTATTCATGTATAATAAAGTCAGATGATTATTTAAAAATTTTATTTCCAAAGGACGTGGTCCCAATTAGCTGGAATAAAAGAAGGTATTCACATTTATTGAATGACACACCCTGTATAACATGATCTTTATTGTTTATTTTTCACAGTAACCCTGTGAGCATGTATTTTTATCTCCCTTTTACAGATGAAGAAAATTGATATGAAAGAGGAGGTTAAATCGTCTTCCTAATATCTATCTGACTGCAAAGCCTGTGCTCTTTGCACTCTCCCTCATCAGATCAGGGAGAGAGTGCACACTTTGGTTTGAATTTCTAGAAGTATCTTTTATTTGAGGATGGATTTGGGAGGTGGAGCTTATGTTTAATGTTTTCTTCACTTCAAGCGTGTTGCAAATTGAGTGAATAACAGTTTACAAAATAAGCTTTATTTGAGCCTTAGGTTTATCCTGCCTCTAATGGAACCTCTCCATTGGGGTGTTTTCTTGAAGCTGCAGGAATCAACAGTTGCATTTTTATGGGTCTGAACGTTCTTCCCAGAAGTTACTGTGTTTTTATTTTGATGATAATTAAAAAGTGTATAATGATACATGAAGAGGTTTTGAATCAATTGGGCAATGTCATGATTGAGTCTTGCCATGCAGAATCAATAAATTTATAACCGTGTTTACTCTTTCATTGAAGCTGAATAGGACTCTTCATTATCGTGAGTGAAGGGTAGCAGAAGAGAGTCAGACTTAATATGGACATAATACGTGAGCACCAAAATGAGCGTTAAATTATCCTCAATGCACTCTCCATGAGAAGTTTGCAGTAGTGCAAACAGAGAAAGCTGCTGAAGAAAATGCTTCATGAAATGGTGACTATATACGCATGTTGAACTCAAAGAACTTGTGCCATTATAGGCGGTACCCTAAACAATTGGCAAAACATTTGTCGCTTTAAAATATTGGTAAAGTAATGTTAATTTAAATTTTAATTGTATGTTTGTATTTGTGTAATTTGTAAAGTGATTATATATAAATAAGACTATATTATTTTGCAAGATGAAGTCCACAGATTTTATATTTAGTGTTATGCTTGTATATACTTAGGTAATATCATGATACTTTAGGATTTTTTTTTCTTTTAAAAATATTTTGTCCCTAAAATTTGATAAAGCGTAGATTAGAATATTTCAGATGCCGTGAAGACAGGGACCAGGTCTAATTCAGAGCTCTAAGCCATCGGTGTTTTCAATAAATTTGTGAAGAATTAAATGGTATAATAGCACATGTATACATCTTATTAAGGTCATGCACATAAACGGTGCAATAATGAACATATAAGGTTTTGGGGTTAACTATTAAGTATTGCCATAAAATTTGGGAGGCATTAACTGGAAATCTCATGAAATCAGATGAAGGCTTGGCAGGTTGTGCCAAACTGCACAGGGCTAAGGAACACACGTATATGAGACTTGTAGTGAATTGCCTTCTATGAGTATCTTTTCACTATTCAGTGCTGCATGTCTTTCCTAATGATAGCTCTTCAAGGATTCTTATCAAACTTAGAGTTTCCAGTTGGAAAGTGATAGTCACAGAACTATCGTTTTCCCTTGGGCTTCAGCACTGAGTCTACAATATCCCTTTCCTGTGGTGTTTGGAAAAGGGCCAGCTGAAATTAATCTGAGGAAGAGTCAGCACCTCTAACCTGGAGGTCTCCTTTCTTGGACTAAGATAAGCGACCCATCGGAATACCCATGGCAGCGTGCTGGTGGAGCTGGGAAGGAGGTAGAAGCTAGTCGTTCTAGACTGGTAGGGTAACGTAATGAGCTCCACTTTAATTTGCTTAAGCAGAATTAAAAGCTAGGTGTAGAGATGGCCTTATAAATTACCCGTGGTAAAGGGCCTTTAGGTCATTCAGTGGGGACGATGAAATGAATTTAGTATTTTTGAACTGTTCATTGGCACTTATATTTGTAACTAGTTCATTAATTCTTTAAGATCAGTGCACTTTTGAAAGTGTTACATGAAAACAAATTATGTACAGATGAAAATTTCAACCTCTGTAATTTTCTTTTTTTAATTACAAAAGTGGTGCACGCTTCCTAAAAAGTAACAGTACGCAGGGATAAGAGAACAAAGTCAAAGTCTCCTTTCTCTGTACCCTTCCTAATGTGTGTTCACATTTTAGACACAGCTTGCTTTTTCATTAAGAAAGGAGTGGCACGGGAAGGATTAATTTGTAATTTTCTTTGCAAATGGTAATGCCAAATGATAATTTTAATACGCTGATATTTTGGAGTAGGAAATCTATTATTTTCTTTTTTATTTCTTTAAATTTGCCCAAATTAACTGGATTGAAAATGAAAATAAAATGAGCCCACAGGTTGGATTCGTTGTGCTTCAGTAAAAACAGATGTCTATTTTAATACCTGATTATTCTAGTATCCAAAGTCCACGAATCATCCTGAAGTGTTCTGTGAGAAACTGCCCTGGGTTTTGTAGGTGAGGATGGGCATTTGGAGACTCTGTGGGTTGGGAAGCATGTGTAACATGGCACATGTACCTGCTTGGAGAAAGCAAAAAACCAAAAATTGCTGGCCTGTTCTTTTTAAATTGGCCTGAGCACCCCAAGAAATGCTACAGGCTAAATATGGCACAGTTTACTGAAGTGTCAGCTTTGCTTGAAGTTTGGAGGCCGAACTGTTATAATGAAATAAATAAGATTATGTTAAGGAATAAAATTGAATACCCAATTTATAGGAATTTTAAAGTTTTAACATAAAACAGAAGAAATTCATTTTAAGCCTTGAGCTTAAAATACCTGAGAGTACGTACCTCGCCTCCCTCCCCATAAGGGTACTTCTGTTTAAGAGAACTTGAGAAACTCTGCTATATTTTTGGGGATGTAGAGAAAGAACTGAGAGAGAAGAATTTCGTGGACTCTTCATTTTGGACAGTGTGGGAGAGGAGACCGGTGGAAAAAGAATTGAGGATTTCTCACTCATTTTTTAATTTCCCACAGTATTTTAGCACAATACCTTGCAGACGACAGGGCATGTAAAAATGCATGTGGATTTTTTCATTCACTTTCTCTTCTTATTAAGGAAAAATGATGCTCTTGTTGAGTCCTAGATCCCAAACTTTGCCAACCAGTTTTCTTTAAAACTCAACTGACCATTACTTTTTTTTTTTTTTTTTTTTTAAATCCTATAGATGTAAGAGACTCTGACTCTGGGAGAGAAAAAAGGAACAAGAATTTGAGAGAAGTGAAACTATGAACATTATTATTTGAACCACAGAACTTGTTTTTACTTCTTTTTTATTGAGGCAGAATTCTATATAACATTATACTCGTTTCTGGTATGCCCTTGAACACAGGTTTAAACTGTGCAGGTCTACCTGGACATGGTTTTTGATAAATACAATACAGTATTGTAAATGTACCTTCCTTATGATTTTCTTACGATTTTCTTTTCTCTAGATTACTTTATTGTAAGAATACAGTATATACTACATGTACCATGCCAATGCATGTGAATTGTTAATTAACTGATTATGTTCTTGTTAGGGCTTCAGGTCACTATTAGGCTATTAGTAGTTAGGTTTTTGGGAAGTCAAAACTTAAATGTGATATTCCATTGTATATATATACCACATCGTCTTTGTCCATTCATGTATGGATGGACACTTGGGTTGCTTCCATATCTTGGCTATTGTAGATAACCACAGTAAACTTAGGGGTGCATATATCTTTTTGAATTTGGGGGGGGGTAAGTAAATAGCCAGTAGTGGAATTACTGGATCATATGGTAATTCTATTTTTAATTTTTTAAGGCACCTCCATACATGGCTGCGCCAGTTTGCGTTCCCACCAACTGCACACAAGAGTTTCTTTTTCTCCACATCCTCACCAATACTTGTTACTTGTTGTTGTTGGTGTTGTTGTTATTGATGCTAGCCGTTCTAATTGGTGTGAGGTGGTATCTCATTGTGGTTTTGATTTGCAGTTCCTTGATGATTAGTCATGTTGAACATCTTTTCATGTGCTTGTGGTCATAGCAATCTATTCTTTGGAAAATGTGTATTTAGATCCCCTGCCCTTTTTTTTTTTTTTTTAAGTCAGATTGTTCATTTTTTTTTACCGTTCAGTTGTTTGAGGTCTTTATATATTTTAGGTATTAATCCTTATTTGAGTGTATGATTTGCAAATATTTTCTCCCATTGACTAGGTTTCCTTTTCAACTTTCTGACGAATCTTTCCCATGCAGAAGCTTTTTAGTTTGATGTAGTCCCACTTGTTTATTTTACTTTTGTTGTATTTGCTTTTAGAGTCAGATCCAACAATTGAGTGTCAATACCTGTGTCAAGGAACTCACTGCCTGTGTTTCCTTCTGGGATTTTGATGGTTTCAGGTCTTACATTCAAGTCTTTAATCCATTTTGAGTTAATTTGTGTGTATTGTGTAAGATAGGGGTCTAGATTCATTCTTCTGCATGTGGCTGTCCAGTGTTCCCAGTACCATTTATTGAGGAGACTGTCCTTTCCAATTGTATACTCTTGGCATCTTTGTTGTGAATTAATTGATCATATATGTGGTTTTGTTTTTTTTTTTTTTTTTGTGTGTGTGGACTCTCTTTTTTTGTCCTGTGGATCTGCATGTCTGTTCTTATGCCAGTAGCATACCATTTTGAGTACTTTATCTTTGTATAGTTTAAAATCAGTGAGTGTGATGCTTTCAGCTTTGTTCTTCTCTCAAGATTGCTTTGTCTATTCAGAGTCTTTTGTGGTTTCATACAAAATAAATTTTGTAATAATTCTAAAGAATTATTCTTGTTCCATGAAAAATGACATTGAAATTTTGACAGGGATAACATTGAATGTGTAGATTCCTTTAAGTATTACGGACATTGTAATGTTAATTCTTACAATTCATGAGCATGAAATATTCCATTTCTTTCATCATTGTCTTAGAGTTTTCACTGTACAGGTCTTTCACCTCCTTGGTTAAATTTATTCTTATGGGTTTTATGCTTTTTGATGCACTAGTACATTTTCTTACCTTATCTTGCTGATAGTTTGTTATTACTCTATGGAAACACAACAGTTTTCTGTATATTGATTTTGTATCCTGCAACTTTATTTAATTCATTTATTAGTTCTAACAGTAGTTTGGTGGAGTCTTTAGTAAAACTGCACATAACAGTTTCACTTTCTCCTTTCCAATTTAGGTAATATTTATTCCCTTTTCTTGCCTAACTGCTCTGGATAGGACTTCCAGTGCTATGTCAAATAGAAGTGGCGAGAGTGGATTTCCTTGTCTTTTTTTAATTAATTAATTGTTATTATTTTTTTATTATGTTCAGTTATCCAGCATGTTCTTATTTCTGATCTTACAGGAAACGCTTTTAGTTTTCCTCCACTGAGTATGATGTTAACTGTGGGTTTGTCATATATGATCTTTATTACATTCACTTATGTTCCCTCTTACAGCCATTTTGTTGGGAGTTTTTGTAATTAATGTTGAATTTTGTTAAATGCTTTTTCTGATTCTGTTGAGATGATTATATGATTTTTATCCTTTTTTTGGTTAATGTGGTAAATCATGTTGATTGATTTATGGTCATCAAACCATCCTTGCATCCCTGAAATAAATCCCACTTGATTATGGTGAATGAGTTTTTTAATGCATCATTAAATTTAGTTTGTTAATATTTTGTTGAGGATTTTTGCATCTATGTTCATTAGTGACATTGGCCTATAATTTCCTTGTTTTGTGGTGTCCTTGTCTGGTTTTGCCACAGGGTGATGCTGGCCTCATAAATGAGTTTAGAAGTCTTGTCTTCAATGTTTTGGAAAAGTTTGAGAAGAATAGGTGTTAAATACTCTCTGAATGTTTGTTAGAATTCATCATTGAAGCCATTTGGTCCTGGCTCTTTGTTTGTTGGGAATTTTTTTCTTATAGATTCAATTTCTTTACTAATAATCAATCTATTCCGATTTTCCATTTTATCATGATTCATTCTTCATAGATTATATGTATTTAGGGATTTATTCGGTTCTTCTGTGTTATCCAGTTTGTTGACTTATAATTCTTTATAGTAGTCTCTTTTTATCCTTAGTATTTCTGTGTATCAGTTGTAAAATTCTCCCCTTTAATTTCTGATTTTATTTTTTTGAGCCTTCTCTCTTTTTTCCTTGGTGCTGTCAATTTTGCTTATCTTTTCAAACAACCAGCTCTTGGTTTCCTTAGTATTTTGTGTTGTCTATTTTGTCTCTATTTTTGCTGTAATCCTTGTTATTTCCTTCCTTCTACTAACTTTGGGCTTCATTTGTTCTTCTTTTTCTAGTTCCTTTATGTGTAAAATTAGATTGCTTATTTGATATTTTTGTTTCTTTTGGTAGACCTGTATCACTAGGAACTTCCCTGTTAGAGCTGCTTTTGGTGCATCCCATAGGTTTTGGATTCTTGTATTTCCATTTTCATTTGCCTTGATTTTTTTTTTTTTAATTTTCCCTTTGATTTCTTGAAAGGGAACCAAAGACTGCTAGCATTCGTTTTTAATATTTAGGTACTTTTATGTTGGATTTATAAGTATTTACAATTGTTATGTCCTCTTCTTGAATTGACCCCTTTGTCATCATGAAATGCCGTGTTGGTCTTTTATTACAGTTTTGTTTTAAAATCTGTTCTGTAATAACTACTGTTTTATAGTCTACTTTGTATAGCTACTCTGGCTTTCTTTTTATTTCCATTTGCATGAAACATCTTTTCTGTATCTTTACTTTCAGTTCTTGTGGAAGACACTGCCCTGTCTTCTTGGTCATTGATCTGCTTCATCTAGTCTGCCTTCAAACCCTTGTAGTGTATTTTTCAATTCAGTGATTGTATTCTTCAGCTCTGTGACTTCACTTTGGTATTTTGTTATGTTTTTTATGTCTTTGCTGAGGTTCTCACTGTGTTTGCCCATTCTTCTCCTGATTTATATGAACATCTTTATGCTCATTATTTTGAACTGTATTATGAGGTAGATAACTTACCTTTATTTCATTAAGGCCTTTGTCTTAAGTGTTGTGCTTTTCTTTGGAACATATTTCTCTCTTTCCTCCTTTTGCTTGACTTTGTGTTTGTTTCTCTGTGTTAGGTGAAATAGCTACCTCTCCCAGTCTTGATGGAGTGGGTTTGTGTAAAAGGTGAACCTTATCATTCGTCATTGCTTTAGCTCTTGGTTATCTCTCAGACTTGTGTGATTGCCTAAGTAGCTTAATGTATTCTTGATAGGTCCCAGCTGTTTAGAGTATGACAGGGTTTGTCACTTTCCCAAAGGAGAATCTCAGCACGTAGTTTCAGGCTGATTGGAAGCCAGATCTTCAGGCAGCAGCTTTTAAAGCATGCCAGTATATACAGTCCTGTGGGGCTGCAATTATAAACCCTGCTGACCTCCAGACGAGAAGATTTAGAGGTGTCCCTTAGGTATATGTGGTGACCGTACTTCAAATGAATATATAAGCTCCTTTTTGGGTGGTATGAGGAAATTGTGGTGAGGTCAGGAGGGGCTCAAAAATGGCGTCTCCCTGCCTACATTTTGAGACCTTTTCTGTAGCCTTTAGGTATGTGGCAAACCTGACGCCTATCCCTCAGGTTGAAGCTCCAGCACAAGTTGATGGGGTTTTTTTTACAGGCAGATCGTGGGGCTTTGTTTCAGTCTACTGTCTGTGCAGTGCCCTGAGTTTGGTAGTCTGGCTAGAACTCTCTTTCTGATAGTGCGAGTCCCTCAAAAGGAATATGGCTGGTCCTCACAGTCACCCTCCCCCCATCCCCTGGACATAAGCCCTGTTGGTTTCCATAGCCAGATATTTTTAGGGCCTCATCTGTCCAGGGTTGGGGTGCCTCCTGTATCACACAAATCCCTCACGCCTCAGACAGAGGCTCCATACTTGTGAGTTACCTCCCTATTGTGAGTTGCCATGCAGGGATGGGATTTTTGGTGAAACCACATCTCTGTTATGCCCTTGTGACACTTTTATCCCTTGTTGTGGAGGGAGTTGTTTAGCTACTTTTCAGTCCTTTTTCAGCAAGAATTATTCCATATATAGCTGTAGATAGTATGTCCTTGAGAGGAGGGAAGTTCAGGGCTTTACTATGCCACCATCTTGGACTTTCCCTTCCCATGAAACTTATTTTTAACAGTCTACTGACTCTTAGCAGTAATTCCTTAAGAGCATCAGAGATGCACAGGTTAACTCTGAAGTATAATGGGGACACGGGGCTGAGTTTTTCCACATTTGTGGACATTCCTATGTTGTTCTCCAGCTGTTTCTTTTGTCTTTAAATATGTGGGCTGATGTTAGGTAATATGGTTGAAGTAAATTTTTAAATTTTAAGGAAGTAAAAAGTATTCAAAATTTTCTTTTTTTTTAATTTCTTTTTTTTTTTTTTAAAGATTTTATTTATTTGACACAGAGACAGCCAGTGAGAGAGACAGCCAGTGAAAGAGAGACAAGCAGGGGGAGTGGGAGAGGAAGAAGCAGGCTCCCAGCAGAGGAGCCTGATGTGGGGCTCGATCCCATAACGCTGGGGTCATGCCCTGAGCCGAAGGCAGACGCTTAATGACTGAGCCACCCAGGCGCCCCTATTTAAAATTTTCTTAAGGATAAATAGACATTTCTAGAAATTTTTACTTCTCATTTCATAGCTGCTTTCTAAAAAATATTTTGAATATAGGTTAGGGATTTTTGGAAGTAAATATATTTTCAGGAAGGGTTTCTCCAGATGGGGAAATTACTATCCATAATTAGGTCAAGGTAAAATATAAGATTATAGGATTAGAAGTAAAAAAAAAAAAAAAGTATATTTTTTAGACCTAACAATCCAAACATAATTATAAGTGTATATGAAATTTTTGTTTACATTCAAATTGAGTGTTGATAATTTTGAATTAATTTATACTTTTTGTACTTTTAATTTAGAAATGTACATGTAAGCAAAATAAAAGAATTTTTACAATGCTTTTTTCACATTTTGAGTTAATATTATTTCTCAGTTTTTTGTCTTATCTATAAATTCAAATGTGCAATGTCAGCGTGAAAAATAGCATACAAGGTTTCACAGTAACTAACATTTTTTGAAACATTTGGAAGAGTATAAATAGAGATCAGTGACATCTATACTGCTTAATTAATATTCAGAAATGTTAGAGTACCATGGAAACTTAGAGAATAATTTTTAGAATTTGTCTCCATTCAAAAATGGTGAAATTAGTACACACACACATGTATTTTAATAATATTTTAAAAAAACCTCATTAATTTCCTTTTACCAAATCTTGAAATTTTGTATAACTTTCAGCAGGTGATAGCAGCTGGATAGTTAGTCATCCTTCTCTCTGAATTACTAGGAAACCATTCTCCTAGTATGCATTGATGATATTTTAATCTTCATTTTGGTGTTAATGTATTATTTCCATATTAAAGCTGACTCTCTTCTGCCACCCTTCACTCATGTTAAAGAAAAAAGTACTACTTTGCTCCAATGGAAGGGCAGTTGTGAATACAAATATACTGATACTGCATGGCAAGACTCAATTAGAATGTGTGTAGGTGTTATATTCATTTCATTATAAATCCTTATGCCCTTCAAATCTGGGACTTATTCTCCCTTTTTTTTCTTTGATACATTCTTCTCCATTTTGTGTTCATTTTTTTTTTTTTCTCTGATACTAAGACTCATTAGTCACATCTTTTACTTGCTTTATTGATCCTCTCTCTGTTTTTCTTTCATATTTTCCTCCTTATATTTATATCCTGGGCAGTTTATTCACTTATATGTTCCAGACCTTCTGTTGATTTTTAAGTTGACAATCTTGTAACTTTCTAAATGTTTTTACTGTTCTCAGATTCCTTTTTTAAATCATGCAGTTATTTTTACGGGTATGGCACCCTACTTGAATATTTAAGTGTTATTAGTTTGTGTGTTTTTCTTTTATGGCTTAAATTAGCACTTTTTTTCTGTTCTTTCATGCTCATGTTGCTTTTCCTTGGAGATCTGGTAATTTTTGGTTGTCTGCCCATATTTGAATGAAAGCTTTGGTTGATTATTCTAATTAGGCAATGTGGATTTCTTGAATGTTGTGTAACTAGACCCATTTCCTGCTGGGCCTTTCTCTGGAGTAGGGCATCTGACTGGGAACTATACGTAGGAGGAAGATGTACTGGTGAAAAGTATTACTTAGGGTGAGTGTGAGGCCAAGCAGCTGTCAAATAAATGACCATAGTCTTCATTAGAAAGCTCCCGTACAGGGGCGCCTGGGTGGCTCAGACGGTTAAGCATCTGCCTTCGGCTCAGGTCATAATCCGAGTGTCCTGGGATCCAGCCCCACATCAGATTCCCTGCTGAGCAGGGAGCCTGCTTCTCCCTCTCCCTCTGCCTGCTGCTCACCCTACTTGTATTCTCTCTGTCAAATAAGTAAAAATCTTAAAGAAAGCTCTCCCATAGGTTTCTTAACAATTTTTGTAACTTACACTTTGTTGAATTATTATTATTATTTTTTTTAAGTAATCCCTATGCTCGATGGGGGGCTTGAACTCACAACCCCGAGATCAAGAGTTGCATGCTCTACTGACTGAGCCAGCCAGGCACCCCATTAGATTCCCTGAATTATTTTTGTTATTCATTAAATTTCACTTTACTGCTGATTCTGCATTCAGGGAAATCATATTAACAAGTTAAGGGTCAATTAGTTTTAACCTGCAAAGCAGAGTTGAAAGTAAGCAACAAAAAAAGGCACTGTGATTCCAAAGTATCTGTCACAGAAACCTTAGAGAAACATCATGAACTTTTTTTCTTACACTTCATATAGGACTTCACCGATTTTTACCTTTCCCTTTTTTTTTTTTAACAAGGTTGCTTTCTTCTTTCATTTCCCAAGGAAAAAAGAGAAAAATGAAAAACAGAGAAAAAGAGGTATATTTAAAAGTAGGTGGTCTGCTGGAGACCAAATTAAATAGAAGATGGGACCGTACAGTCTGAATAAGTCCTATAATCTCCAAGTTAACCTATGTTCATTGCCTTCTTTTTAAGAAAATAAGTAATTTCTTTTAGGGAGATTATTTTTGAATGACCGAAGAAATGTATAAAGATTAATCCTTGCAGGTATAAAATATAGAACTCAACATTTCGCTACTAGCTTAAATGAATGAGTTGTTATCCTAGTCTGTTAGCCACACATAACAAAATTCTATTCATCATTCAAAGGTCATTTTGAATCTTGACCCTTTTAAGGAGGTCTTCCTGGAAAAACTCCACTTGAATGTACTGTCTCTAGTCCATTTACATACATTTCTTTGTTTTACTCTTTCTTGGGAGACTTGCCATGTTTTTCTTCATATGCTGACTTGTGTGCTCATATTATAGTTAATGATAGAAGTTAGTCATGCAAAAAAGATTTTAATTTTTAGTTATTTTTGTATATTTCTTAGATTTTTTTTTTTTTTTTTTTTTTTTTTTCCTTGAAAAAAGAAAAAAGTTTTAGTCTAAATAANTTTTTTTGCCTAGTAGACAGTAAACAGTATTAGTCTAATGATTGGAATGATGCCAACCTCATAATTTTCCAATAATCTTTTGTAATTTGCTTCTCAGCAAGAAATACTATGCATATATAGAGATTTTCACTACCTCTTGATGGTTTCCTTTCTCATTTCCTAAGCTATCTCTGGGATTATGGTTGGTATATTCACTTAGGGCTTGCATCTTGAAATCTGAACGTCTTCTGTTTTTTCCCATTCATATTTATTATGACCCAGTAGTGCAAAGAAACTCCTACTTTGCATGAAAAAGAATGTGAGATGTGTCAGTTTCAATATTGTTAAGTAGGGGAAAATAACAATAAACATGTATTTATCATCTGGAATAGTTGAGCTCATTGTTATTCAGTTTGAATATGGAGCTAAAGTGGCAACATAATAAATATAAGTGGTTTCCATAGATAGCATTTTTAGACTGATTTGCATTAAGATTTCTACATCACCAGCATGGGAGAGATGCTGAGAACTATAATAAATTTGGAAATTTTCTTCAGTCACATGTACATTCATATACATTTTGTTACAGTTTAAAGTACTGTTTTTCCTATAATTGATAGGTTTTTTTTTTTTAAACTTCTTAACAACACTTTAAAACTTCCCTGGTGTATTACTGGATTATTTCATTGCCACAGAGTTGAGTGGTTTGGAGTGTTAAAGCATTTCTGATGCTGGCTTATATTCTTCAGACAAACCATAGAAAATTGCTAATCCTGAGAACTCCGAATATACTAAGTTGGTTTTATGACAACAGATGTCCATTTGATGAAGTTAAAATGGATTTTCTGGGACCCCATCAGTGCTATTTTCCCATCCCACAAACAGCAGTATGGCCAAATTCTTTCTGTTCCCAAAAGACTGACCACATCTTGTTAACACAGCCTATATAGCTGCCTTTGTTGCCTTAACAGGCCTCTTTCTCCATTTGACTTTGTCCACAGAAGTTGGTTAGGGTTTGGCATTTAACTGATACTCACTAATCTGAGGAATAGAGTTTGATTTCTTGAATGTTGAAGCCTCTATGAAGGCTTTTGACCAAAAATAACATGGTAAAAAGTCGATCTCCAAAATATTTATTTCCTGATACTCATTTTTCAAAGATTTATTTTTTTAATTTTATTATGATGATTTTTTTAAAAAGATTTTATTTATTTGCGAGAGAGACAGAGTGAGTGTGAGTGAGAGGAAGAGAGAATCTGAAGCAGACTCCATACTGAGCGCAGAGCCCGACGTGCGGCTTGATCCCGCAACCGCAAGATTAGGACCTGAGCCGAAACCAAGAGTCAGACGCTTATCCAGTTGAGCCACCCAGGCATCCCAAGATTTATTTGTTTTAGAGAGAACATATGAGCTTTAGGGAGGGATAGTGGGAGAGACAATCTTAAGCAAGCCCCACGCCCAGGGCAGAGCTGACGTGGGGCTCAATCTCATGACCGTGATATGACCTGAGCTGAAATCAAGAGTGGGGTGCTTAACTAAGCCACCCAGGGACCCTGTTTTTCCTGGCACTCTTTGAAATGGCTATTGATCCTGGGATTTTATTGCTTGGTTCATTTACTTAAAAAATATAGAAATTCAGGGATTGATTTTTTTTTTTTTAATGGAATGGTTCAATTAGATTTATAATTTCTGTTGTCTAAAAAAGAAAACTGGTGGGGCACCTGGGTGGCACAGCGGTTAAGTGTCTGCCTTCAGCTCAGGGCGTGATCCCGGCGTTATGGGATCGAACCCCACATCAGGCTCCTCCGCTATGAGCCTGCTTCTTCCTCTCCCACTCCCCCTGCCTGTGTTCCCTCTCTCGCTGGCTGTCTCTATCTCTGTCAATTAAAAAAAAAGGTAAAAAAAATAAAAAAATAAAAAAGAAAACTAGTGAGATGAGCAAGGCTTTGGACATATTACTTCAATACATCAGAAAATGGAAATGATTAAAAAAAAGTTCATTTAACTCCACTGAATTTGGTTAGACTTGTTTTAATGTTTTGCAACTCTCAATGTAATAATCTTAGAATTTTTAAAATGTGAAACTCTGCATCAGCATTATTTTAGTAAATCACTTGTTTTATACACTGCTTTTTAAATAATGCATTTGTTTCATTGTTTAAGAAGTGAGCTAGTTTTTACTACTCCCGAGATCTATTTTGCAGCTTTTTCAGAAACATTTTATATGTACCCAACTTCCAGTGTTAGCATAGATAGGGAAAAGTATTATAAAGGACTGCTGTTATAGTAATTTTACTTCGTATCTAGTGTTCTGAGTTATCAAATCAGAATTTATTTTCTAATACACCATGAATACCCTGTCTACCAGTGGATAGTTTCAAACCAGTAGAAAATCTCTGCAGCCTGTTCTGAGTTGAAATTCTTCCCAGAGTGACTTGAATTGGAATGTTGGGTTGATTGCGGCAAGTCTGACTTGCTTTTCACCATAAATGGTACAGACATGAGTTTTCAGAAAATGGGCAGTGGAAATTACAGCTAATGCATGGAATACACCAAAAGGGGTAATTACTTCCTTCCTTCCCTCTTTAAATTTAGTACTTCTGACATTGCTAAAGTTGCTCAAAATGCTTTCTTTCCTAATTGTAACATGTAAAGGCAGTAAAAGCAGGGGAGGTGAGTGAAAATGAGAAAAGGTTTTGAATAGAGAATATGTTCACATTGGCCTATTATCTATACAATATTTTTGTGGGAAACTATAGCAATATACAGAAAATCCTCAGGATTGTCTGAACTTCTCAAGTTGAATCCTTTCATTTGAGAGTCAAATTTTCAATCACTTACCCCTTTTAAAGAGCAATGGTCAACTGTCATGACCTCTTCATCTAAGGTATGAGCATACCGTAAACAAAATACTCTTAGTCCTGGGTTTTTTCCCCTGACACCCTAAAAGCCCTAAAGCACTCCAGGCTTTACTCATCCCTGTGTGCTCCAGATTTTTTTTAAAGATTTATTTATTTGAGAGAGAGAGAGAGCATGCATGCACTCACACAAGTAGGGGGATGGGCAGGGGGAGAGAATCTTCAAGCAGACTCCCCACTGAGTGTGGAGCCTGACGTGGGGCTCCATGTCATGACCCATGAGATCACAACCTGAGCTGAAACTAAGAGACGGTTAACCAACTGAGCCACCCAGGCATCCCTGCATTCCAGATTTTATTTATTTATTTATTTATTTATTTATTTATTTTCTATAATAATATTTTTTATTATGTTAGTCACCATACAGTACATCCCTGGTTTTCGATGCAAAGTTCCATGATCCAGATTTTAAACACTACCTTAGACAGCCCCTTCTCTGAGCACAATTGTTCTTTTTCTTTGAACATCAGCAACTATTCATATAGTTCATATATATATATACATACATATATGTACATATGTATGTGTGTGTGTGTATGTGTATATATACATATATATATATATATATATATATGATGTCAGCTTGTACCACTGTATTCTGTGGTCTACATATATTTTTAACTTTCAATAACTACTTCAAACTTTCTGTACTCTCAAACCGTTTTTTTTAAAGTTTTTTTATTTGTTTACCAGAGAGAGAAAGAGAGAGGGTACAGGGGGAGAAGCAGAGAGAGGGGGACAAGCAGACTCTGCACTGAGTGTGGACCCTGACACGGGGCTTGATCCCACAACCCCGAGATCATGACCTGAGCCAAAATCAAGAGTCTGATGCTCAACTGACTGAGCCACCCAGACACCTCTGTACTCTCACACTTCTTATTTTTTGTGTCATTCTGTACAGATGACCTTTTTTTTCCATACAAAAGAAAATAAAAGTCATCATAAGGAAACTCAGCTTCCCTCAGCTGAGGGAAGCCTTCCTGACCAGGAAGTTACCTATATCTGGAGCCATCCTTTCAACATTTTCCTCAGTTACATAAGAGGGGTCCTGCCTGTGTTCTACACATCCCTGCATCTGAGCTTTGTTTCCTGTATTCCCAACTCTCGGAAAATTTCTGTGATCAATTACTCCTTTCTCTTTCACCTACCAACTGTTTCATCTCAAAGGAATCATTCCAGTCATGACTCAGATTCAGCTATTCCATGCTTGAACGCATGACCTTCCTCACCATCGCCTGCTTCTGATCCTCTGATCTCAGTAAATAGCACCACTCCAAGAAATTGCACACAGAAACATGAGGCATTTGTGAGATCTCTTCTGTCACTTTCTGAATTCAGTCTCTCCCCATATCTTATTGATAGTGCTCCCTAAAGGTCTTCAGTAAACCTCCTTCTTTCCAGATCCCCTCTAAACACCCTCCCGTAGGCTAGCATGACCTTTGCCAGAGAGACTGTGACAGCCTCTTAATTCATCAAGACTATTCTCCAATTTGAAGCTGTATTTATCCTTTCTGATTATAAATATGACCTGTCACTCCTCTGCTCAAAACTCTTCGGTCATTTCCCATAACAGACAAAATAAAACCCACACTTCTTTCAGTAGCCTATGAGATCCTGCATGGACTGTTTGCAGCTCGCCCCCCCCCTTCCTGCTGTCCATCCACACCACCTTCTTTTGCAGGCCAAGCAAAGGAATCCTGCTTCCTCTTCTTTGATGGTGACACCAGGTCTTTGGACTTTGGCTATATTAACTTAGTGGGATAATTCTGTCTTAAGGTATGCATTCAAATGAAAATTCCAGCAGAAAGAGGAGAGTTTTCTAGAGTTATCGAAATTATCTAGAAGGGTAAATTGATTCTATAAGAGTCGGTCTGTGTTACAGACATCTTGGGTGTTGGTAGCCATTTTGGAGTCCAGTTTTTGGTGAGGTTTGTGTTAACTGTTCTGCTGCTGAAGTTCTGTCAACCTCAAGATTGTTTCTAGAAAACTTGGATTGGCTGACAGGGTTCTAGATTCAATGGTGAGGCCAGAATGACCAGATTGACTATACTTAAAATCAGTCCAGCAAAACTATAGTGTGATGGAGAGACATAATCTCTGTACTGAGTCTAGGGCTAGAATTCTATTAATTGCTAAAGAAAAATAGGACCTTATTTTATTTCTGAGGCAAGATTAGTAGTGGATTGTAGCTACTATAAATACTTCACATCTCTGGAGCATTTTAGTGTTTATGAAATGTTTTACAAACCGCCTCGGATGATAATTCACTTTTTAAGGTAGACACAGCAACTGTTTTTTCAAATTCTTGTAGGTGAGGAAGCTAAAAGAAAGCTTGCAACTTCACCGACACTTGAGTTTCAAAGCCAGAGTGAACAGCAGCAGCTCATTCCTGTGTTCCTCCTCACAGGGTTGGTATAAAATTCAGCCCTCTTCTGGACAGAGTGTGTACTATTAACATACTAGTGAAGTGTAATGTTCTGGGAAAATAACTAACAGATGACATTGAGGAATCCATTTTCCGCTGGTTTTCACAATGCAGCCCACTATTCAGCAGTTACATCGACCTATTTTTAGTTGTGTTTGGGATGAAGCCCAGAGCCGTACTGAACAGAGTCTACAACCTTCTGTGTGATGTTACTTGCCCTTAATCATCCTTTGAATGTTTCTGATGTCATCTGACTCAGAAAAATACACATCTTCATTGTCTTCTACAGTATTAGACTGATCGGTTCAGCTGATCTTGAGTTCTTTATAATGTCATGAATTTTTTTGTTCTTTTTTTATGAGGTTGAAAAAACCCTAAGAAATGATTCTGTGTGTATGTGTGTGTGTGTGTGTGTGTGTGTACGCTCGTGTGTCAGTGTGTATCCTGTAATTCGCTTGTGATAAATGTCTCACTCGTGGCAGTGCTTAGTTTCTCCATCCTCGCTTTTCAGAATGTGTGTGTCAGTTAGTGGGTACCTCCACGTCAAGCCCACCTCATGGCTAAAGGGAAGTCTACGCTGGATGGGAATGAGGTAATGGTTTGGCTCCTTCCTTGGGAGCTAGGCTTTCTGTGTGGGTTAGAAGCTGTTTCCAAAGAAGAGAATCTGATGTGCCTGCTGGCTATGTGATCCTAGAGTGACTAACTGCAGGTCTGATTTGACTCTGAATGTGTATATTTGTATAGGAGAGCAGGTGTGTCCTAGGATAAGGTGGAATTCCCAATAGTGCCTCCATAGCCTCTCCTGGCCCCATCAGTCAATCTCTAGCCTAGCTAGGGAAGGACAAGGTAGCAGGAGGTGATAGTGGTCTAGGGAAGAATAGACAGTGATTATAACTTTCCTTGAAGCTTGGGGCTGGCATAGCCCAAATGTAACTTGAAGTATTCCAATAGGTCCCATCCCATCCCCGCCAATACTTCTTTTCTGTTTGGGATTCTCAGAGACAGTGCATGGTCTCAAACTCTCCTTATTTTAATAGCCAACAGTCTAGGATTGAGCTATACAGTATGTCCCCCCCCCCTCCGTGTATAGCAAATAGCATGTGCAGAATCTTAATCACTTCAGAAATAATCTTAATTACTGACATAAGACAACTTATTAGTAATTCTGGTGTGTTTAAAATTCAAATTAATATGAAGAGTCTTTATTCCTCCCTGTACAAACTATTGAGCTGTGAAGCTCCTCACAGTGTAAACATTTCTTTTATTTATTTTTTTTAACTTTCAGAGCTGTGACTGAAAACACAAAAGATTCTTGATCTTTCTTCCCCACCATGAGTTTTCTATTGTTCAAATAGGTATCCTTTTTGAAATATGTTTAGTCTGCTACCAAAAAATATGGGTTGAATTATTTGCAGCCTTTTATTTCTACCAATTTAAACTGTGATTTCTTTTTAAATGACAAAATCATTTTTATATATGTCATAAGAATTACCAGTCTAAACACAACGAATGTGAGAGCCACTGTCATCAGCATCGAGTCTGTAGGTCTCTTATTTTGCCATCAGGGCAGTACCCTTTTCGAGTATTTTGTCGGCTGCAGTTTGAAAGATAAAGGTCAATGCTGATGACCGTGCAGTGGCAAGAAGAGAGTGTGTGTGTGTGTGTGTGTGGGCATGTACTATGTCTGATGGGTACTAGGATCTGTCAGGCTACCCGTCCCCACACACACCAGGAGCCACCTCTGCTGGTACTATTTATGTTGCAACTGCGTTTTTTTAGTTAAAGGTAATACTTCTCATCTCACTGAAGATTTAAGTGACTGGGATTGTGACTATTCTTTTGGCAATTCATAGAATGTAAGCTCACGACAGGAGATTTTTATTTTTATTTTTATTTTTTTAAAGATTTTATTTATTTATTTAACACAGATAGAGACAGCCAGCGAGAGAGGGAACACAAGCAGGGGGAGTGGGAGAGGAAGAAGCAGGCTCCTAGCGGAGGAGCCTGATGTGGGGCTCGATCCCATAACGCTGGGATCACGCCCTGAGCTGAAGGCAGATGCTTAACCACTGTGCCACCCAGGCGCCCCACGACAGGAGATTTTTAAAAAATCTTTTTGTTTCTTGCTGTATCTCGGCACTCAATTGAGTAACTTTTGAATGAGTGAATGAACTGTTCTTCAAGGCAGCTCAGATACTCATACTCTGAACTAACCCGTTTGTAGCCAGAGCACAAACTGATCTAAGTCCTTGTTTTCCAGAACTTATTTTCATTGTGACACTTTCATAAATAGATTAAGAGCATTAATAAAAACTTTGCATATTAAATTTATTTATTCAAATAGTTCAGTGCTTATTATATGTCTAGAAGAGTTTTAGTTGCTAGGGATTCCAAGATGAAAAAAACCAAATCTCAGCCCTCTTGGAATTTTACATTTTAGTTCAGAAAAAGAGGCAACAAACCAACAGAACAATTCTTCCGTGTTAAGTGCTGGCAAGTGCTATAAAAATCAAGAAAGCCCTCTCTGAGGTAAGGTGGAAACAGAGATCTGAAGGGAGTACAGTAGTGATCCTGTGAACATCTAAAGAAAGAATGTTCTACTCAGAGAAAGTACATAGGTTGTGTGGTGGCAGCATGCTTGGTGGGCTCACAGGCTTAACAAGAAGGCCAGTGAGGCAAAAGAGGGGTGGGCAAGGCTAAGAATAGTAGTGTGGGGGTCAGTGAAATCCTGGGGTGGGAGCAGACCATTTGTGGGCTGGGAATCCATTGTAAAGTTGTTGCTTTTCCTTCGAGTGAGCTTGGATGCCGGTGGAGGCTTTCTGAACAGCTTGGTAGTGGGATCATCAAGAAGACACAGCAGGACCTTCTCCATCACCTTTGTGGGTGATTGGCTATTCGAGCTCCTCATCTCTGTGTCCGTGGCGTCTGCAGTATTGTGATAGTTATTAACCAGGACTGCATACTTTTAATCAGAGCTAGCCCAGGAGAGATGTGTAGGTAAAACAGACAACCCTGCTCCATGGCTCTAACCCACCAGCACACATTTATTTAAAAGACATTTTCCTTCAAATTTTTTGTTTTTCTAAATTTTAACATTAGTTTGAAATCTCTGGGTATCTGTGTTAGCAAAGACTTGGGTTTAAGAGGAGTTTGCATTCCAGGAGTAAGAGACAAGAGAGGGTCAGTTATGGGGGTGCGCATTATTTCATAGAAGAAGCTCTGAAATGGGTGTCAGAGATTTGATTTGCAGGTCAACATCTTTTTTTTTCTCTTCTCTTCTCTTCTCTTCTCTTCTCTTCTCTTCTCTTCTCTTCTCTTCTCTTCTCTTCTCTTCTTTCACAGAGAGAGACAGCCAGCGAGAGAGGGAACACAAGCAGGGGGAGTGGGAGAGGAAGAAGCAGGCTCCTAGTGGAGAAGCCTGATGTGGGGCTCGATCCCAGAACGCCGGGATCACGCCCTGAGCTGAAGGCAGATGCTTAATGACTGCGCCCCTTCAGGTCAACTTCTAATTAACACTGCCATTTGATCTTGGGCAGATGATGTTACCTCTTAAATACGTTAGACTGCCATCTTAAAATCAGCAGAATTTGGCTAGGTGTATTCCAAAGAATTTGCTTGTCAGTATTTTAGTCAGTTCTCGCTGCTATAACAAAATACCTTAGACCGGGTGACTTAAACAATAGAAATTTATTTCTCACAGTTTGGGAGGTTTGAAGTTCAAGATCAAAGTTCAGGCCACTTAGGTTTCTGGTAAGAATTCCTGGCGTGTAGACAGCCTCCTTCTACATTTGTTCCTATAACAGAACTCATTACCGCCCAAGTACCGTTCAGTTGAGGCTTCAACATAGGAATTTAGGGGGACACAAACATTCAGTCCATCACAGCCAACTTAAATTTCTGTGGCACCATCACATGTTCTTTCATTTTATTGAAGAATTCCCAAGTCCTATCTATTTGGTGCAGTTTGTCTGACATGGAGCTTATCAAAAGTTTGCTTTACCTGACAGTACTGACAATTAAATAAATATTATATGCCCTTGTTTTGTGGACTCCTGGGTTTTAGCTCCTTTGGTGCTATAGGGGGGCCTTGCAGTTGTTCCATTTAAACACACCTTATATTAATACAGTGCTTCTGAGTGTAGTTGATGAAAAGTTTTCATCATACCTTGTTTCGAAACAAGATAATTGACAGGTTTCAAAAAGAAACCTGGAGTAGTAGGGAGGTTACTAATTCTAACATAGAATTAATAAACGTTAATTCTTTCCACATGTGCCAAATCTTTTCTTCTCCAGTAATTATTCTTTGTAGCTCTAAGAAAGGAATCATAGAGACGTCTCTTTTTGAGTCACCAGAGACTTTGTTTCCTATTATAGCATTTGCTGGTAGAAAAACATTTATTTAGTAAGATCAGTGGCTTAAATTCTTGTTTTAAAAATTGTTCGGTAAGGCATAATTAACTAACTCTTCTTATATTCCGTGCATGTTGATGACCTGAGGAGGACGAAGGAGTGGCCCCAGCTCCTGGTCTTTTAATGTGATCAATAGGATAACGTCTGCAAACTATTTAGTACCTTGTACATAAGAGGATGTTCTGTATGGTGAAAGTCAGTAGTCAACATTTCATTCCTTAGGGCACGGTTCACCAGGTGGGTTATTCCGTAAAACTTGCTGCACTGCCCACGTTTGAGTCCTGGCTCTCCAGCCTGCTTGCCTCATAGCCCTGTGTTGAACTTGAATTCTGTATGCTCATCTGAACATGAGTCAATCAGAAGACCCATGTCATAGGGTTGTTAGGAGCATTCAACTGGATAATAAGATGTTAATAAAATAACACATTTTTAATAATGTTTTTGGTTTTGGCTTCATACACTTAGAGGAACCTAAACTGAAAAACTCCCCAGAGAGAGTCATCAAGTCATTCTCGAGTTGATAGAGCCTGCACATTAAGGAGAGAGTCTTTATTAAATGGGAGCTTTTTCAGGTCCATAAAAATTTCCAGTTTTATCCAGCAGCTACTTGAGGGAAAGACTCTAACCTACAACTGAGGATCAGTTTTCTTGAAATGTGTTTAGTTTTGGCCTTGAAAAGGGAAAGGAAAAAAAAAAAAAAGGCAGTTGGAAGTAACAATAAGGGAGCCAATGCCTGACTTTATTTTCTCTCCTGGTGACCAAGTTGCTGGTCTTACGCTGGGCATACTGTAAGTAATTTTATACGTAAAGTCAAAGGACTCCTTGTGCAGGGTCTCAACATGTCTAGTGTTACTTGTGTCGAAAGCAATTTAAGAAGGTAATAAATGAATGATTCTGACCATCTTCTATTTATATAACCAATTTAGAGTGACAGGGTTGTAATGGAAAAAACACTCATCATCAAAGGACCTTATGTTTAAAATCAGAGTCCCCTCCTCTACTGCCTTCAGTGTCCTCATCTGTAAAATAAAAATAATATACCTCTCATAGATTTCTTGGTTTTAATGTGCTTCACACATAAGTACCCCTATATGTTGTTATTTGAAGTTAACTTGATTTATACATGGGTTTGGAGAAACATCAAAATCTACCTTAAATATATTTGAAGGTATGATCATTTGGGTGTTGGTCTGACCCACAGTACATCTCCATGTGTGTAACAAATCGGTTCTTCTGTATATATGGAGATAAGAAATAGCTAAAGCTACAAGAGTCATTTATTCCAGTTTTTTTAAATTACAGAATTCAATATCAATTATCGCTTGTTCAAATTGTTCAGAATACTTAACATCACAGAGTCTTTAAATTTGTCATCCCAATGATTTTTAAAATTCAATTTATAATAATTCTCAAAATTGGGGATTAGGTTTAGGTTTTAGGTATTGAGCCGTTAATAAAAGATAAATGAATGAGCCAAAAAAAAAAAATCAGGCTTTTTTGTATGGATGTTTTAATTAGATTTCCCTCCTTAGAGTTCCCCTCATTCTTCTTTCTCCAATATGGATAGGATATTTCTGTGATTAAAAGTGGAAGGGAGGAAAATGGAAATATTACCTCCCTTCAGATAATTATATTTACTGAGATGGATTAAAATCACTTTTATTGCAACAAAGCTGCATGACTTAGGTGCCAGTGGTCCAGGGGAGGTGAAGAGGTAGCCCTGGCTTCTAAAGGTCCTTTACCATCGTCGGTAGGATAACATTTGGCTGTAGGAAAGAGCTAGAAACCGGGTACTGGGCGCTGTAATCAAGCATTGAGACGTCTGGCTCGGGCAGGATTAATGAGCACAGAGCACATCCCGAGAAGAATTCCAGGCAAAAATGTGTCCTGTAATGTACATTGGTAGACAGGACGTCCAGAACACACTTTACTGCATGAGGTGCAGCTCAAAAAGGATCTCTTTAAGAAGGATGCAGATGAACTGGTTTTACAGGACAGTATGGTAAACAGCACAGGCCACATGTATGTAGAGGGTGAGAAAGAGTTTGAAGGAAGATGGAATCCTTTAATGGAGGGCCTTTCCACCAGTCTATAAAGAGTTAACAGTTGATCCAAGAGGAATCAAGTGAATGAAGACTATTTTTAAATGATCATAGGTGATGAAATACAAGTTACAGATGTGCACATATATGTGTATCTTGTTTACTTAGAAATATCCTTTGAAGAGGATAAAATAAATTTATTTCTGTGGAAATTGAAAAATAACTTCTAACTGTTCATTTTCTGGCTAAATATGGCATTTATTTAAAGGGTCTGATATTTACCAGTCACTGCTACTGTTTGGTTCCATAAAAACCCTCCTAATTATCCGAGAAAGCCAAATGTGATCTGGGCTTTCTTGGCAAAAGGATATTGACTTTCATTAAGACTGAATTGCAGTACAGACCTTTAAGCCTTTATCTGCATCTCATTAACTAGCATGTGATTTGGGAGAGTGGCTATTAATTATACAGAAGACGGTGAGTGAATAGAAAGGATCATTCAAAGGCAAACCATGCTTAAACCTGACTGTGTCCTCAAGCATTATACACTTCATCTGACAGGCATTCATTTGCCTGAGTGTTTAGAATCTGCCATAGTAAGAGTGTTAAAAGGACCACATCTAGAGGCAACATGAATGTCTGGGGTGGTTGTTGTTGTTGTTGTTTTTGTTTTTTCATTTAATTTAATTTACTGCTAAGTCATATTTCTTGAGTTTGCATGACTGCTTGGTTGAAGGGGCAAGAAAGGAGCATATTTGATGTAATAGGAATAAATCCTGAAAAGCTTCAGATCCGTTCTCATAAACCAAACCCCTCTCCCCTCCACTATAAACTATGATGGTGTGGTCTTCTGACAACCACTGCAAGGTAAAATAAAATGTTCCCTTACTATAAAGATACAAGAAGAGGCAATCCTCACACTTAATTGTTAAGAGGTCAACAAGTAGATTGTGTCTTGTTAAATATAGACTGAACTGGAAATCTGTATTCTGCTTTCACTGGTAGTAGAGTGACATCTCATATTTTTATAAACCCACACATAAGTATAGATTAAAATGAATTTTCAGTACACTCTGTGTGAACTCTGTTTTCAGTTTTATCTGCGTAGCTAATTCTTTTGAAATATTGACCTCATGCTCTCAAGTTTGGCTTCTTTTTAAAGTCAGACTCTTATATCTGATTTTTGTATGCAAAATTCCTATCCGTTCCAGTATTTAAATTATCTGCCTTAGTATACTTTGGCAAACTTACATAGAGTATTGAGTGTACATGTGTTGTGCTGCATTAACTCATTTTTATGAGTGGTCAAAACTTGGAACTCTTAACGCTTGAAAAGCAAGGTGGGGAAGTGGGGATTTTCCACTTCCATTCATGGTGTGAATTAAGTGTTTAGTCATCTGATCTGATCTGTTAGTTTCTCATTAATTTCCATGAGTTTGAGTGTAACTATGTCTGTAAATGACAGGTATTTCTTACATGCTGTTGGATTGAAAACTAATGGAAACTAACAGTTTAGGCTGTATATTTTTATTAAGTGGTAAACATTATGTGACAATAAGATCCTGGAGTAAATAGGACACTGTATATTAAACGCTCTTCTTGAGCTTTTCTAGGCAATAAAGGGCAGTGTTTCCCCAAGTTCAGGGCACCAGTAGTCCACCTTTATGTGACATATATGAGTTATTTGTTAATGCAGATTTCTTGCCGTGCTCCAGACTAAACTGGGTCAGAATCTCTAAGAGTGTGGAGCCTGGGGCTCTGCATTTAACCCACTCCATGGGTAATTCTTAACCACTGATTTATCTTTCTAGCGTTCGGGGTAAAGAGCGATTTATTTCTGTGAAAAATTCTTGTACTTAATGGATATCACATTATAGTGAAATCAGTGTCGGTATATATTTTATGGAATTACTGTATCTTTCAAAAGAGTTATCTTTGGGTCATTGGAAGTGAATTGATGCTGGTGTGATAGGTCTTTTTCTATATTCTTATAAAATGATACATCAAAAAATATGCTTTGTACATACATACATAAACACAGACACGAACACACATGAAGTTAAGAGATGGCATACCTAGGGTTAAACAAATTGGTACAAGTTTGGAACCACATTTCTGGAGTTACTGTAAATACTACTGTATTTAAAGTAGCTGATACTAATTCCATTATCAAAGTAATGATTTCCTCGTTAATGTTTAATGGTTAAACATTACTTAATGTAATTAAATGAATCATATTTCATGATGCACATTTTCTTCAGCTAAGCATTCAGTAATTGTACTTAAGTCATTACGTATACTGATTGCATGCTATACACATTTTTTTGCTCTTCATAGACATTTAATTTGAAATACTGTAAGAAAAACTATTATTTTTCTTTGCCTCTGACTGAACTCAGACCTGAATAGAAAATTCCTCATGAAGTATTTTAATTCATTTCTCTTTACACAAAGGACCTGCAATTTCAAAGCATGATGTAAATGGATTTGCAAGATTCTTTGGAGTAGAAAATACATCCTCCTCCCTATTTTAATTCTTTTATCTTTTATTCAGCAGTGGAATCATTTCAGTAAGGTGTTCCTAAGTGCTATTTCTACAGTGGCTGAAGGTCAGCCAAAAATTATAAGCTCAAGCAAAACGTTCCACCTTAATTAACTCATTAAGGCAGTTCTTTCTGTTGAATCAAGGGTGGGGTGGGAACATAAAACCAAAGACTAGTGAAGCATGATGCATGTATTTATTTGTTGAATAAATAAAAGTTATGCTGCATTTTTTCAATTGCTGCAGCACAGGCCACACTGTTTCCTGCCTGAAGGTTCTCACCACACATTGTACCTCTACCTATAAAGAGCTCCCCCAGGTTTGTAAACCTGCCTCCTTCTCATCCTTTGGATTCCCGCTTGAAGGTAGTCTTCTCAGATCAGTTTTGACTGCTCTGTGTAGTGCAGATCTCCTCTTCAGCCTTTTGTTTGCTTCTTTCTTAAGACTGAAAGACTTGTAATTGTTGTCATTGTTTGGTTTGTCTATTGATTCATCTCTTGTCTGTCTTTTCCACTGGCCTGTAAGCAACTTGAGATCAGAGAAAATATGTGTCTCATAAACACTTGTATCACCTGAGCCTAGCAGAATGACTGCCACATAGGAGGTACTCCATATGCATATTTGTTTGACTTCAGGGATGGATGGATGGATGGGTGGGTGGATGGATGGGTGGATGGATGGATGGATGGATGGATAAAAAAAATAAATGTTCTTGGGTTGAGTATATTTACAGAGAGAGAAATCTTAAATGGTTTCCCAACATGAAATAATGCTTACATTTGATAAGTGGTGGGGAATGGGTAAACCTTGGAGTAATTATATATTTACCTAAACCATTGAGTGGAATTGGACTAGTCAAGTTGGAGGATTTTGTGGCTTGTGTCATTGTTCTGAGATCCTGTGCTTTACATTGCTCTATGCGACTTGGTTGAAACTCTAGGTGTAATTTTCTTTATGGAACTTTTTTCTCCTTTTAATTTTTTTCTCCTTTTTTATAAAAAGGACATGATCTTTGGATATAATTTGTTTACTAATGCCACCAGCTACTCTAGCTGTAAAGTCATACTGCTAGAAGTCATGGTGTGATTTAAACCTGGTGATGAATGGACAACGTTGGGGGGAAAGTGAGTTGATAATGCAACTTAAATTATTATTGTTAAATATCAGTGTAAATGCCTCTATTATGCCAGATAAATATAAGGTCATGGCAGCTCTTTTCCGTGAAGCTAGGAAATCAAGGTTTATTGCAGTGGGTATTCATAAACTATCTACTTAGCACATTTCTTGGTGTTCTCTTTAAAAATACATGAAAACATTTAGAAGGAAATGGAGTACTGGGAGTTCAAAGAGAATGTGCTGAATAGGTTCAAGAGATTTAAAGTGAGTAGTTTTTGAGATTATTCTGTTCTCTAATTTATAATAAGATGAAAGTAGCTCTGCATGTATTTTAATTTTAATAATAAGGTAGGAGACTGTGCATTTTAGATTTGGCATCATTTTACAGAGAAAGATAGCACATATTTAATACATTGTTTAATTAGCCAAATATAGTAACTTGCTTTAAGACAGATGCTGTTACAAAGATACGCAAAAAAATCATAAAAATACGGCATTGGTTTCTAATTTTATTTCCACACACTTTTCCTTTAGCTTTATAAATCTTCAGTCATTGATTAATGAAAGACTGGCATCAGAATACCAAACACTGTAGGTTTAATTATTATTATATTACAGGCACTGAGGTAGGCAAGTTTTTGGTATATGTGTATTCACAACAACTCTGCAAATTAGTATTATTATGTCTGTTTCAGAAATGGGAAAATTGTGGCTTACAAAAGTTATTGGTCTGAAGCCATATTGCTTAAGAATTGCTGAGTCAAATTTATCTGCTTTCAAACCCCAAATTCTTTCTGCTGCATCATACACATTGCTTCTAGAAAATAACTTCAGCCATGTAAAATAATATGCAGAGGCATTATTAATGTCATTTATATTTTCCATTTAGTCAATCAACAAACATGTATAAGAAGCGATGAGGCGCTGAACTGAGAACGGGGGATAGGCTAAAATTATGCACGAAACCTGTCCCCGAGGACCTTATTTTTGTGAAGTGAGACTGTTGCTGGCAGCTGTAAATTTCTGCACATGCTTGGGTGCTATTGGGAATTCAGCTACACTATTTTACTCATCTCTTCTTCTCTAGCTAATGCGAAAGCGTGAAAGGGCTGCCTCCCCTAGAGCAACTCTCCGTGTGCCTTGTTGAACCAACAGTGACTAAATCGTTCTGGCAAGACACAGATTTTCCCTTATGAATCAGATTGGAATTTTAACTGAATTAAAGTAGGTAATTTGAACAAAAAGAACTTCAATGTTGCCTGCTACCTATGGAGTAAAGTAAATTATTTAGATTGATTTTAAAAATACGTCACCAGTGTCTCAGTTTAAAAACCCTCCAGGCTGTGTCTAGATTACCACTCTGAACCCTCAAATCCAAAAGGCCAGTTATCTAGCTCCGTATTCCCTAAGTTTACCCTCGTGGTTATTGACACTAATCCTTTGCTGTAGGGTTTTCTGTGCCTGGAGTATTTTTGCTGCTTTGGCAGATCTTGCTCGTATTTCATGTCTGGCTCAAGTCAACTTCCCTGGCAAAGACATTTTCAACTGTTCCCATCCCTATTAATCATCCCTTCCCAGAACTCTTTGAGCTCAAATTGTTTCACATGTCCTTGCTGCCTAAACTTCTGTATGCTCATTCATCTTGATCCTCAATGTGTGACTATATTTTCAAATAGGTTGTAAACCTCTGATGGTAAGGGATCACATCATACCTTCATTTTGTTTGTTTGTTTTTGCAGTGCCCAGCTGGTACAGACACAACTGGCATTTAATGTTCTTTGGTTCAGTGAATAAACCCAATTACTAGGTGAGGGTTTTAATTTCTAGGGACCAACAACTGAGGTTATTTAACTTCTTTCAAGGTGAAAGCTCATTAGACTAGGACTTATTCATCCGTGCCGAGTATTTCAGTGGGGAAAGATGCTACCTTTGAGAACAAGGGAGAAATTCTAAGCAGAAATGCCAGCTTACATCACTGTCAATCACCTATGAGACAAAAGGCCAAAGGCACAGAATTTTTAGTGGTAGGGACTTTGCAATGAAAGAATTTACACTTATACTTCGTTTGATACTTAAATTTTGAATATTCACAAAAGGGTAATTGATTCTAATTTAAAGGAGAACTCTCATGTGGAAATCTGTTAAAAGCTTAATTGAACACAAAATGTGCAGTAACATCACCACCACAAACACGTGGACTGTCATACTGTTCCATTCAGTCTAATTGTCTCTCTGACAGTGTCATCATGGGCTGTGCTTTTGTTTTTGTTTTTGCCTTTAACTAGATAATAAGGCTCAAATGCTCCTAATTTCTTGCAATAAGCCATTGTCAGGGTGCCATCTGTAAGGAAGTATAAATATCGTTTCATCTTTTTCCACTCTTTTTATGATCTGGGTAACAAAATCCATATACAGTCTTTATACCATAATATTTCCTTTTGTTTAACCCAATACTTCGCTTTAGGAATTACCACTAAAGGTAAGGGAAGTGTAGGGGGGAGGGAGAAGAGTTCCTGTGTCTGAAGTGACTAGTGTTCTACTAATATGTGCCTTTGATCCCCCTTTCCACTTGGAGTGGCCTTGACCATCCATTGCCCACAACAGGGTGGGTTGAGTTCAAATTCTTTCACTACACCTTTCTTCCTAGGGGTCATTGCTCCTATGTTTATGTGTTTTTATGTATATTTAGTATTTTAATGTATGTTCACTTGGAAAAAACAACAAAAATTGTTTTTTTCATTTAAATGAAGAATTTATTGACAGGCCCAACCATACTAATACCAAAGCATTCTAAGAAAATCCCAGCATCTAAACAGACATCAGAGTTCCAGAGAGATAAAAGGGTGAAAAATCATGCAAGAGAAAGGGGATGACTTGAGGACACTTAACCCTGTCCGTGGAATGTTTCCCTTCCCACTTTCCATTTCCAGTATTCCGGAATGTGGTAGAACAAGACCAGTTTAGTCTTCGTAGCCTCACAGGGTATATAGAAGGAGGTATCCTGATATTTTTTCATAACTGAAAATTCTTGATGGTGGTAGCCCTTCTTTGCTAGGTAAAACTCTTCGTGTTTGTTTCAGGAGCTCTCTTCCAGGGGGGTCTGTACCAAGAAGGCAGCTACTGTCGTATCTCTGTGGTCAGGTGTGTGTGTGAGTGCATATGATGTGTGTGTGTGTGTCTGTGTGTTATTTGTATGTCTGGATGAATACGGGAAAATGCCGTGCAGTTGGATCCTCCAAGATACTCCCCCATCCTTTGTGCACTCAAGAGTAGTCAAGAAAAAAGTAGGGAGACTCTTCTCTTTATTCCCCTCCCACTGGGCGGTTCTTAGATATTGCCAGCTTGCTTGCTCTCTGTTGCCCAACTGCTGTGGTTGCGTGGGTCTTAACTTTGTGCCTTGTGTCTTCCCATGGCCGTCACCTCTGTCTTGTAGGCTTGTCTTACCTACTTTACCCTTTTCTCCCCTGCACTGCCTTGTCCCTTCTAACAAGACCTTTAGCCCCCCTGACCGGATCTTGTGATGGTTGCTCCTCCTTTCTCATCTCATGACAAGCCTCGTGGCTTCTGTTGCTCTCACATGGTGGTTCTAACTGTCTCACATGAGGCTTCCTGCTCTCTCTCCCCTTTGATGGCTCTTTCATTAAGTGCCCCTCTTGTGAGTTGGTTATCCTTTAGCTGTTGTGTTTATAAAACCTTTGTGCCGTAGATCCTGCCTACGCTAGTGGTGTCTTACCAGGAATTTAGTCCTGTGGGCCCTGATTGTTGATGCACGTCATATGCAAGATCACAGGTTTTCCAAAAAGAGCTCATTCCTATTTTATTCCTTTTAATATCACTGTACTTTTTATGAAGAATTTTAAAGAGGATGTAGAAGCCTATCATAGTCCTACCTTGGCTACCTCTAACTGCATATTTAAGTGAACAAAGCAAATTTTGTCTGTCTTTGTATATTTCTCTGAATTAGATTCTTTTCCGATTACCTATTTTCTTTTTTTTTTTTTTTAAGATTTTATTTATTTATTCGACAGAGATAGAGACAGCCAGTGAGAGAGGGAACACAAGCAGGGGGAGTGGGAGAGGAAGAAGCAGGCTCCCAGCAGAAGAGCCTGATGTGGGGCTCGATCCCATAACGCCGGGATCACGCCCTGAGCCGAAGGCAGACGCTTAACCGCTGTGCCACCCAGGCGCCCCCGATTACCTATTTTCTGAATATAAAACTCTTGTGCCTGTTCTAATGAATATAAAATGTTTCTTTTTGAATAGTTGCTGAATTTTCAAGATAATTTCAAATGCAGCTGAGTTTCCTCAGGATTTCAAAATGCTTACTTTTTTTCTCCCTCTCTCTGTTATGCATTGTTGTTTGGTATGACTTCTGTTAGAAGTCCTTGGTGGTCTGTATCGTCATTTTGTAAAAATCTACTTTGCTCAGTTTTTGCAGGCAGTGCTTTGATTAAAGGCCTCGTTCCCTCTCCTGGAGGAATGATGAGCTGCACCCACAGTCCATCCCCTCTCCAAATGACGGCTTCCACAGTAATCTTTCTAAAACATGCCATTCTGGATAAGGCCTTTTTATGCTTAGGGTTTTTGAATGTCTCCCTACTGACAAAAACCAGACTCTACAGCAAGACCTGCCCCTGCTTATATTTTCAATAAAAATTACCCTATTCCCTCTAAAACCCAAACTACTTGTGTTTTCTCTTATAATGATATGCTGTTTCATAACACCGTGATTTTTTGTACGCTAGAACCTCTGTCTGGAATGCTTTTATTTTGTCTGTTTGGCAAATTCCTATCTGCCCTGCATTCTTAATAGATTGACTACCTCTGAACTTTTTATGGTTGTAAAAATAACTTACTATCCCAAATAACTGGATAGGAGATATTAGAATTTCATCAAATGTGTTTTGGAGTCAATGGGGTTTTCTGGCACAGAGCTTCTTTTTCGGAGTCTTTAATCAGAAGGGATGCATTTGAGCTGTTGAGGCCCCTTACACTGATCTGGTTACGACCTCCTGCCTGGTCCTCCTTGCAAATCACGTATAAGGGATGGAATGTGCCAGTCTGGGTGTGCAGATTATAAGGAGAAACTGACTGGCCCTTTTGTGGTCTGACTATGAATTGGACCAGTCCGAGAGGCAGTAATTCCAGTTGAAATATTTAAAATGTGTTTGTGCTCACCCCTACTCTAGTGCTTTTGATATAGTTCCTGTTGCTTATCTTTAAACTGGGATTTTAAAACACTAGAATCCTTTAAATTATCTCTGGTAAAATGCAAGCACCATGGTTGAGAATCAGAAGCAAAGTCCCCTACGTATTTACATCCTTCAGGGCTCTTAGGTGTGATTCAGGAGGTGGTGTACATCGCAGTTCTAGAGACACTGCATGCCATGGTTCTCAGGGGTGGCTCTGAGAACAGAAAGCTGAGCAGAAGGTTCCTTCATTGGGTGGCATGGTGGGGAGCACAGAAGACAGTCAAAGCATCCTCACAGCTCTTACAGATTTCAGGCCACCATAGTGTCCTTTGTTCTTTCTGTAGAAAAGATCTAAACGTATAACTGATGCTAGAAAATATATTATTGGCATAAAATACAGTGTAGGGAAGTCACATTAGGCGTGATGACATTTAAAACCTAGTAAGACAGTGGCTTTCATTGTTTCTGATACAGTAGGAGTAGCATCTCAGAATTTTAGATTTCAAACTCTGTAATTATTACTTAAATATGGTTACTTCATAATTTATGATGTAACAAAATGACTTCTCCTTGACCCTTCACTTGTAAAGGAAGTAGCAAGTTGAAGAATGTAACCAAAGCACTGATCATAAAGCTGACTATCATGCTATTTAATGGTAAGACAATAGTTTAATACAATAATGAATTTTTCATATGTAACAAAATAATTTTTGAAATTTTGCCTAAGAGGGTCAGATAGAAATGTTAAATAGTGCTTTCTTTAATCTGACTATTATTTCCATCTGAAGCTTTCCGTATGGTCAGCATAGTGAGGCATTAATGTAATGAAGAAATTACTTTTAAACCATCTTTCTTATGAGATTTCTCTTCAGTGACAATGATGATAATGATGATAATGATGGTACCATTATAGTTACTGTATGAGATTTCAGCTCATTTTATGTGCAAGTCGGTGTTCTAAGTATTTTGTATAGGGTTTTTGCATAGATTTAAGGAGATAGTTTATCGGGTAGGTGCCGTGATGTTCCTCTTTATGCAAGGAGTCTGAAGCAGGGAGAATTGAAGTAACTTGCCCATGTTAGTAAATGGCTGCAATCAGAGTTGTATCCCAGATCCCAGATGGTCTGACCTAATTCTGTGTTCTGTGTGTGGAGGAAAAAAAGAGAGAGGGAGAAATGAGAGCTGCTCTGATTGAAATTAGGGGCACAACCTCTATCCATTTGCATAGCAACCCTCAAATGTCTGTAGGTTCAGTTGAATAATGTGAACTGAGAGTTTTGCCCAAGCCCTTTGTTTCATAAGTTCAGACACTGCTGAATGGAGAGACCAAGTTACTGTGATGTACCCTCTCAGGATCACGTGTCAGGAGCTAGTTAGGACTGAAAACCTCATTACTCAAATCAAGTGTGGTTTCTGCAATGTCATTTGCCCTCTTATTTCGTTTTACTCAAATGCAACTTGTGTGTTTCAGGCATCTATTAAGTCAACACGTATCACATGTTTGTCTATTACCTAATATGCACCAGGGCCATCTCCTTCTCCACCCTAGAGGTGACTTACACATTTACTAAAGCCAATCCATAGTTAGGGACTTTTTAGAGGCTGAATTCACTGGCTCAGACCTGAAGCCAGTATGTTAACTCCCCTTGGTTTGAGCAAGAGTGCACTCAAAGAGAACTGTGTCAGAAATGAAAGAATTGGTTGGAGTTTCATCTTGCTCAAGAATACCAGCTGCTTTATTTGCTCTATTCTTGGTGAAATAATTGGTTTGAAAATGTCCCTTTTTGGACCCCCACAGCTGCTGGAGATGTGCAGCAAAGGTCTCACCAAGAAGTAAGATGTGATCAATCAGTTTGGAGCTAGAATCAGTGTTTTATGAACTGGAAATTGTCCCGATTGGCAGAAAATTCCTGAGGAAGAAGCCTGGCAGTCTGCCCCTCAGAGTACCTTCACCAGTTTGAATTGCTGAATGAACCCTTTTCTTCTACCATCAACAGATGTGGTGTCTCTGTAACTTACCTCCCCACTGTGGATTCAGGGTGTGTTCTTGTGGTCAACGTCATTCAGTGGCTGTATCATATTCAATGAACATTTCAAGTTTTTGCACATGACATTTGGGTGCCAGCACGTTGGGTGATCATATCTGTGTTCTATTACTAGCTTAAGAAACATGAAAGTCATGCTCCTTACCTGCTGAAATGGGGCAGGTTCCAGAATACATGGCCTTTGCCCTTATTATACAAATATAGCCATCACTTAACCTGAAATCAGAATTTTCTATGAGATGATTCATGCCTATATGGATGCATTGTTGGCATTAACCAGGCTAAAATATATTTAAAAATCATTGGGGATTATTTTGCTCATTTCTGAAATGTAATTCTGTTTTGTAAGTAAGAGTATGATGCAAAAATAAATTCTGAACGTTTAGGGAAACATGCTCTATTTTTTGTAACATGGAGCATGATTTTTCCCTCTGAACTATTAGAAGAACATTAGGGAAAACACTAAAAATGGGTGAAGGCTATAAATTATAAAAAGTAAAATAAACAAAAGTATAGTGATTTGAGCTCTCTAAACATTCCTGTAAACAAACCTGCTAGTTTCATGTATAACATCCTGTGAATACCTCAGATATTTGCTATAACAGATGTCCAACTAAAGACAAGGGAATTTTTTGGAGGTACTTGAATCAAATGATATAAAAGGTTGCATATCTGAAAACTTTACTTTTTTTTTGAAATTATATACTTTTAGCAACATTTAATATTTGATCTTTCTCATTGAAAGATTTACGTGTACATAAAAACACATCACACATAGACTTCTTTTTTAAGGGTGAGATTTCAGGCTATGTATATAATGGTTTGTATTAGCACCTTTCTTCTATGGCATTCTTACCTCGTGATGAAGAAAGCTCTCTAGTAACTTGAAAAAGATTTGTTAGAAAGAGGAGCTACATAAATCACATTGTTTTTCTTGTGACAGTCTCTGACTAGGGGGTAATTCACTTGAGCAGCTCATAAAAAATGTCTAAAAATTTGTTCTTTAAAGAAAAAATTTTCTTTAATTTCTTAAGAGAAAGCAACTTTCTTATTAAATAGACATAGATAAGGTAGATGTAAGATGTTGCAGTATATAAGTAAGACGTTCTTGTTTATTTTAGTTTTCCTTTTTTGGTTTCAGATAATAGTCTCATATTTTCATTGATGTCATTTAGCTGTGTAGCTACTATGTAAGAAATTATATGCTAGCTATAGTATATACAACACCTCTGATCTGTGGAAGAACTATAGGCCTATAACCCTGCTTTTACTTACAGGAAACCCAAAGCTCAGATAATTTTATGTAAAGTGGCATTCCAAGCATCCAGGAAATTGTATTGTCTCATTCCAAGCTCCAGTCTCTTTGCCCAAAGATCACACACTTTTCCTTACCACACTGGCCCCCAAGGACAAAATGAATCCAAAGAAAGTAATTTCAAGGTTAGGTTATATGTTCAACTACTGATTAGCCGCAAAATGATAGAGCTAAGCAAGGTTTTAAGGACAATACTTTATTTGAGCACGGACTACTTGGGACTAACTACCTTTGTGAATTCTTGCTGCTCACTGGTATAGCCTCCCAAAACAAAGCCATCAATTGTGCATAAAATGTATCTTTATTAAGTTATCAAGATATTTTATTAATTTTATTAACTTAATAAGTTAATTTAAGGTACATTTGTCTAATATCTAAAGTTAGTTTATCCATAAGATAGTTTTAACAATGTAGGCAAACAATAAGTAAAATATGCTGATGATTCATCAAAATGTGAAAAAAGAATACAACGAACAGCATTTAACCAGGTGTCAATATTTCAGCTGTCAGTATTTTCCTTAAAGAAGTTAAGTATTCTTTCACTTGGGAAGAAAATCAAAGATTGAAAAATGTCATTTTATTGTGACCATACCAGTGACAAAAGATTAATGATGAAATTATCTGTTCTAGAATTTTAATTTAAGTATTTTTAAAAACATACATGAAACCATTAAGTCATTTCCTTGATTTTGACTTGTTCGGTATTACTATTATATGTATAAGCAAAAAGCAAAACAAATCACTTATTTCAGGGGAAAAAAATAAAGTAGGGTTAGATTTCTAAATAGGGATTATTAAAGGCAATATTGAAAGAAATCCATCTAAAGTTTCTTTTACCAGATGTCCTCAGAGCTTTTTCTTTGTCAGTTCTGTTGAGCTTGTTTTCCATTTCAACACAACTTTGTCTTTCTAGAAAGTAAATATGTTAATTACTTATGTAGGAGTTTACAGTGCTATAAATTGGACATTAACTTCATTTATTTTTAAATACTCCAAGCTTGGCGTTCTAATTATTTTGTTGGCTTTCCTTGTTGTTTTTTGCTTTTGAGGAAAGATGATCAAAGTTATGCTTCCACTGAAATGTTTTCATTAATGGTTATAGTATGTCTATACTATGATCCCAAAGCTTATAATAATATCTAATAGAAAAGTTTTATTTTAGTCATCTATAAATTATTTAATATACGGTAATTTGCCAATGGAAATTATGCTAATATGAGTTTTTTAGTAGCTTCATTAATATTTTTCTCTTAAGTTAGATATATTAGAGGCTCCTTGAGCTTAAGAACCAGAAGTAATTCATCTTTATATCCCCACAGAAATTAGTACAGTTTCTAAAATGTAGCAGGCTTTGAAATGTTTGTTGAATTGAACATTAATTATAAGAGTATTTTAACAGCTGTATATTTATCTTTTAAAGTGCACATACATATGTAAATATTCTTGATATTCATGTTCTTTTGAGGATGTATGAATTTAGTTTAAAGAAGTAGATTAGGTTTAGGGGGTGCCTGGGTGGCTCAGATGGTTAAGTGTCTGCCTTTGGCTCAGGTCATGATTCCAGGGTCCTGGGATCAAGCCCCTTACCTGGCTCCCTGCTCAGCAGGGAGTCTCCTTCTCCCTCTCCCTCAGCCGTTCTCCCTGCTTGTGCTCTCTCTCTCTCTCTCTGACAAATAAATAAACAAAATCTTAAAAAAAAAAAAAAAAGGTAGACTAGGTTTGATGTCACCATTTAAGGTATTCTAGTGTTCCTGCTTTCAGTACTGTAGTCCCTCTGTTTTACATCTTTCAAAAATGGAGAGATTTATCTTCTCATCTGAGTGAATCCTCTACCAGGTCCAGATTTTGAAAGAAAGATGGTAATAATCTTTTTAAATGTTCCTTTTTAAATTTTTTTTTAAATTTGAGTATAGTCATATAGTATACAATTTTACATTAGTTTCAGGTGTACAGTATAGTGATTCAACAACTCTATACTTAATGCTGTGCTCCCCGCAAGTGTAGCTCCCATCTGTCACCATACACCACCACTACAATATCATTGGCTATATTTCCATGTCCCACTCATTCCATGTCTGCATCTCCCACTCCTCTTCACTCAGTCTGTCCATCCCCCCGACACCCTTCCCTCTGGCAACCCTTAGTTTGTTCTCTGGATTTATAGGGTCTGATTCTGCCTAAAATGGTTATCGTTTTGAAATATATAACTAGGCTGGTTTAAATTTTGTGGTTTCTCTGTGGTTTTGATGGGGCTCCTCTGAATATTATAGGACATATTTGAATAAAAGAATATATGTACATAGAAAAAAATCATATAGAATTGCATCTCTGTGTTGATTGTAACCCTTACCCTCTGGTTATTTTGAGTTAAATTGAGAAAAGGAGGATTGTTCATTAACAGAGGAAATAAGGATATAGAAAGATGGAGGGAAATGGTGAGTTTTTGCAAATTAAGATAAGTACTCTCTTTGGGTGTTAAAAGTTAGTAAGAGGTTTTTGAGTGAAATGTTAGTTTATGTATGCTGCAGTCCTACTCCTTGATGTTTATTTTCAGGACAAAACTAAGAAATTTAGGGGAAAGGTAAATGAAGATATTTCTTGAAGCATTGTTTATAATAGAGGAAAAACTGGAAGCAACCTAAATATCTACAACTGGGAGTAGTTGAAAAAAATCATAGTATATTGATAAAATTTAACATGGTGCAGGCACCAAAAAGTATTATGTATATTGTCTATATTTATTGTCTTAGATCTTCCCAATACGTTGGAAGAAAAAAAGCAGATTGTGAAACAGCATGTTTAGAATTACTTTATTTATAGAAAACCATGTATTCGCATGTACAAATCATTCTTAAGATAAGTCCATAATGTTAATGAATTTTGCCTTTGAGCACTAAATATTTTGTCTTTTTCTTACACTCTAATGAATTTTCTCCGGTGACTATATATTATCTTAGCTTATCTAAATATAGAAATAATTTTTTTTTTAAAGATTTTATTTATTTATTCGACAGAGATAGAGACAGCCAGCGAGAGAGGGAACACAAGCAGGGGGAGTGGGAGAGGAAGAAGCAGGCTCATAGCGGAGGAGCCTGATGTGGGGCTCGATCCCAGAACGCTGGGATCACGCCCTGAGCCGAAGGCAGACGCTTAACTGCTGTGCCACCCAGGCGCCCCAAATATAGAAATAATTTTAATCTATCTGGAAAAGGAAAAAAACTAAGCATGTTTGATAAATTATTTTTAAGCTTGAAATTATGGTTAGCTTCCTAAATACAACTGTATTTATTCATTTACATATTAGCTATTTAGGAGGTCAGTATTGTCCTGTTACTAGAAAAATTGCTACTAATTTAGTAGCAAGCAATATAAACTAGAAGTGAATCTAATGTGGGAAAATATCATATTAAAAAATAAAATGATAATCAAGGGTTAAAAATTGACTTAAGGTTTAGATCTCTCTTTCTTGTATATTATGTACTCATTCACTGGATGATATCATGTGGCATTTCAGTTTTTCAGTGCACAACAAGCAGTTCAGTTAGAATGAGATTCTGGCTTGCCGTTTAACGGAATTTGAATGCTATGTATATTTTTAATTTTACCGACGTAAGTGTTATCTTTTGGTTATCCAGTTCCATAATTTAGTTTCTCTTGTATATCCTCTTTTGGATTCTTTATACTACAGCCTTCATTTAATTCATTTATGTGATAGGAATTCAGTTGTCAGTGGTTCTTTTCATATACTTCTCTAATTCTTCCGATGTGTGAACAACTCCTCAGTGAACTGTGTGTATGATATTGGCTTGGTTTCCTTCATAATCATAAATATTTTTAAACATAGGACAAATAAAGAATAGATCTTGTCATCTCGGTATTGCATGTAGATGTGAACACCTTTCTTTCATCATCATTTCCCCTTTGGAGTACAGAATAATGTCTTTAAAGCTGTTTGATCTAAATTTGTATCTTAGAGTTTTCTTTTGGACAGTTCAGAACTATGTTTGAAACAGGGAAAGAACAGTTACTATATTTACTACAGTACAATACAGTACCTTTCATTCACTTTTTCCAGTGTATTTTAGGGGTTTTGACAAATTCAAATGTAAATGAAACATTTCTCTTTTAGGCTTTAAAAAAATTATATTTAATTAAAGCAAAGTGTCAGGAGCAGCTCCATAAGTTCTATAAACACTAATGGAGTGAAGCTTAATTAGAAGTGTAGCTTTTGATTTAAACATGAAGTTTTTTCACTTAGTGTTCTGTATGTGATAGAAGCAAACCCGATAACCACGTCACAAAGAGGTTTTAAGAATTAGATGGTGTAATGTAGATAAAGGGATTAACACAGTACCTGGCTCACAATAAAGGCTCAGTAAATAGCTTTTATTAAGGGTTACTGTTCATTATCATTTTCTGGTTGGAATTAGAATTTTATTTTTTGTCGTTAAATTAACCAGTTAGTAACTTTCCATACTTTCCATATAGTGAAGTATAATGCTTTCTAAAATTAAAATAGAACTTTTAAGGTAGAGTTTTAAAAAGACTGTATTATATATCCACCGAATTTAAAAGTATAATGAAATAGGCATCTTTCGAATATGTTAAGTTGTGCCTTTGCCTCATTTCTCTTCATTTTCTTAATTTATCAATCCTGTAACTGTTCCCAGAACGGGGAGATGACATCTCTGGGCTTTCAGTGTCTCATTCAGCCCCTGGTAATGTGGTGAACTGTCTTTTAAATTCATCCTCACAAGAGACAATGTGATTAAATCAGCTTTATGCTTTGCTGGGTATTCTTTGTCTTCCTGGGGCCATATTTGTCAATATTACGAATCTAAACAATGCGATACGTTACTTACTCTGAAATAAAATAAGTTTATGATTCGCTCCGTTTTGAGAAGCACATCGGCCTTTTTTCTTCTGTATATGAGTAGGTGACGCTCAGATATTCTTTGATCTCTGAAGAAGGTGAAGTCTTCTCATTGTTATCTGATGTGGGCTGTCTATGATTTTGTTCAGTACATACTTATTGAGCACCAACTGTATACCGGTGGGAGGATGGTTGCTAATGATAAAACCGTGAAAACTGACTCTGGGATGCTCACGCATATACAAACTCATGTCGGGATAGTGTATAAAGTGTTAAGACCAATTCACGCAGAAATTGCTAGGGGAATGGAGTGTCAGAAAAGCACCTAATCCAGGTTCCAGGAAATGAATTCAGTCCAAATAACTCTTCAGAAGATGGAATGATAATTATATTCAGAATTATCCCTCTGAATTATCACCAAACCCTCAGTCATCAACTGAGATTCACTTGTGATCATGATAATTTCCTGAACATTAAGCAAAACATCCTAATGCATTTTAGTACAAAAAAATTAAGTGTAGTAAACAAGGAGGGTTGTCTGCTTGATGATTCACTGGGAAGTGCATCAGAAACCTCATTTCTTGAATATTATTACTAATCAAGGATTCACACTTTATTTGGTAGAGACTATCTTAATTCTTAATGTACTACTGATTTTTATAATACCAATGTGATTGGTTTACTGCCATTGGCTATATTTCAAAAAAAGTTTTCTCGTTAATGAATTTTCTTTGGTGAAAAACAAATTGAACAGAACTAGAAAATAGATATAAAAAACTGTAACAATATTTTCCTTTATTTTGCAATTATTTAAATTGCTAAAAATTTGCTATTATTAAAGGTATGTTTTTTGCAAAGTTTAGTTATTAGATCTTGATATTTAATAAAATTATTAAAATAAAGAATATAGAAAACATAATGATTTCACCACACCTTAGAATCCAACTTGTGATAGAAGGAATTATGTTCATCAGTCTGTTCATAAAATTCTCGGGGCCATAGCAGAGAATTCAACCTTATGTTATCAGCAGAAGTATTGGAATTCTATAATACAAAACTTATGTTAAACACCCATCCCAGTTAATGATGTATGAATAGAGAATGCAAAATGTTGTCCTTGTCATATGAAGTGCGTACAAAATGTTTTTAATATAGCAGACCTTTTTTTTCTTTTTTTTTAAACTAATTGGACCTTAGGACAGATTTTGTGTAATTAATGACAGGAGAGGTTTCTTAATTCATTACATCAATATGCTCCTTTGCTGTATTTTGGGAGTAATCTCTTAATTAAAGTATACTGGTTGTCTGGCATAGATGTAATCACTCATTTTAAAAGGAATGACTTCTCCAGGGAAATAATTATCTTATTCAAAGATATTAGAGATTTAGTGCTATTATATGACTTAGTTTTAGCTCCTCTCAAAAGACGACTGCCATGTGAACTAATTTTTTTTTTTCTGTCTTGGTCACACAAATACTGGCATGTTTGTGTTACAGTATTTGATGGTAAATCATACTTTAGCTGGGCAGTAAGAAAAATTAATATTTTGGTAAGAATACTACATTTGGACTGTTTCTTTATGTTGTTGAACATGTTAAAGAGTTGCTAATTCTTGTATCTGCACCTGTGGCCCTTATGTCATTTATTTTAACATCAGCTAAAGATGTTCTACCTGCCTATTTCACATCATTCTCAAAATTTTCCTTTTATACTTACATTGTGCTGTGAGATTTGTAAATAGCAGTTGAATTTTGTAGGTGGCTGAAGTTACACACACACACACAGTGATATATGTATTTAGTGACCAAAGGAGTGCAATATAATTATTTTCTGGAACACTTTATAGATACAAGATAACATTTACTTCAAAATAACATCTGGGCTCAGGGCTAAAAGCAGGTTACTGTCCTTGTCCAGCGAAGTGCACTCTTCAGTACTGGCATATTGTTCCTTGAATTTGGATGAGTAATAGCACTAGAGACATGTAAATGTGAGTCCAGATCTTTTAGATTCTTTTAGGCCTGTTTCCCACCGAGGAGGGGAGTGCACAGGATGACAACATTATTGATAAAAGGCATACCTTGATCATTCATCTGAAAGGTTATCATTATTTTCCTTACCTTATCTTCCTTAATTTCATAAGCCTTTTTAAAAGCAGATCTATTTATAAACACTGTTAAAAAATCAGGCAGTGGTAGACTTACCAAAAGAAAAGAGAAAGGACCCACATAAATAAAATCATAAATGAAAGAGTAGAGATCAGGGGCGCCTGGGTGGCACAGTGGTTAAGCATCTGCCTTCGGCTCAGGGCGTGATCCCAGCATTATGGGATCGAGCCCCACATCAGGCTCCTCTGCTATGAGCCTGCTTCTTCCTCTCCCACTCCCCCTGCTTGTGTTCCCTCTCTCGCTGGCTGTCTCTATCTCTGTCGAATAAATAAATAAAATCTTAAAAAAAAAAAAAAAAGAAAGAGTAGAGATCACAACCAACACCAAAGAAATACAAATAATTTTAAGAACATATTATGAGCAACTGTGTGGCAACAGATTAGGCTATCTGGAAGAAATGGATGCATTCCTGGAGACATATAAGCTACCAAAAGTTAAATAGGAAGAACTAGAAAACCTGAACAGACCCATAACCAGCAAAGAAACTGAAGCTGTAATCAAAAATCTCCCAACGAACAAGAGCCCAAGACCGGATGGCTTCCCAGGGGAATTCTACCAAACATTTAAAGAAGAATTAATACCTATTCTTCTGAAGCTGTTTCAAAAAACAGAAATGGAAGGAAAACTTCCAAACTCTTTCTATGAGGCCAGCATTACCTTGATCCCAAAACCACATAAAGACCCCACCAAAAAGGAGAATTATAGACCAGTATCCCTGATGAACACAGACACAAAAATGCTCACCAAGAGACTAGCTAAAGGATCCAACTGTACATTAAAAAGATTATTCACCATGAACAAGTGGGATTTATTCCTGGGTTGCAAGGGTCGTTCAACATGAGCAAATCAACCAATATGATATACTGCATTAATAAAAGAAAGGACAAGAACCATATGATCCTCTCAATAGATACAGAAAAACAATTTAACAAAATACAGCATCTTTTTCTTTTTTAAAGATTTTATTAATTTGAGAGAGTGTGAAAGAGAGCATGAGCCAGGGGGAGGGGCAGAGGGATCAGGAGAAGCAGGCTCCCTGGGAGCCCAACTCATGACTCAATCCCAGGACCTGGGATGATGACCCAAGCCGAAGGCAGGCACTTAACCGACTTAGCCACCAGGTGCCTCCAGCATTCTTTCTTGATTGAAATGCTCACAGTGTAGGGATAGAGGGTACATACCTCAATATCATAAAAGCCATCTATAAAAAGCCCACAGAGAATATCATTCTGAACAGGGAAAAACACACGAGAGCTTTTCCCCTAAGATCAGGAACATGAGAGGGGTGTTCACTCTCACCACTGTTGTTCAACATAGTACTAGAAGTCCTAGCCTCAGCAATCAGACAACAGAAAGAAGTAAAAGGCATCCAAATTGATAAGAAGTCAAACTTCCACTCTTCACAGATGACATGATACTCTGTGTGGAAAACCCAAAAGACTCCACACCAAAATGGCAGAACTCATACAGGAATTTAGCTAAGTGACAGGATATAAAATCAATGCACATAAATCAGTTGCATTTCTAGATACTAACAATGAGACAGAAGATAGAGAAATTATAAGGAGTCAATGTCATTTACAATTGCACCAAAAACCATAAGATACCTAGGAATAAACCTAACCAAAGAGGCAAAGGATCTGTACTCAGAGAACTACAGAACACTCATGAAAGAAATTTGAGAAAGACAAAAGAAATGGAAAAACATTCCATGCTCATGGATTGGAAGAACAAATATTGTGAAAATGTCTATGCTACCCAGAGCAATCTACCCATTCAAAGCAATCCCTATCAAAATACTATCAACTTTTTTCACAGAGTTGGAACAAACAATCCTAAAATTTGTATGGAACCAGAAAAGACCTCGAATAGTCAGAGGCATGTTAAAAAACAAAACCAAAACTGGTGATATCACAATACTGGACTTCAAGCTCTATTACAAAGCTGTAATCATCAAGACAGTATGGTACTGGCACAAAAACAGACACATAGATCAGTGGAACAGAATAGAGAACCCAGCAATGGGCCCTCAACTCTATGGTCAACTAATCTTCAACAAAGCAGGAAAGAATATCCTGCTTTGGGAAAAAAGACAGTCTCTTCAACAAATGGTGTTGGGAAAATTGGACAGCCACATGTAGAAGAATGAAACTGGACCATTCCCTTACACCATGCACAAAAATAGACTCAAAATGGATGAAAGACCTGAATGTGAGACAGGAATCCATCAAAATCCTAAAGAATAACACAGGCAGCAACCTCTGTGACCTTGGCCACCACAATTTCTTGCTAGACACGTCTCCAAAGGCAAGGGAAACAAAGACAAAAATGAACTATTGGGACTTCATCAAGATAAAAAGCTTTTGCACAGCTAAGAAAACAGTCAACAAAATCAAAAAACAACCAACAGAATGGGAGAAGATATTTGCAAATGACATATCAGATAAAGGGCTAGTATCCAAAATCTACAAAGAACTTATCAAACTCAACATCCAGAAAACAAATAATCCAGTCAAGAAATGGGCAGAAGACATGAATAGACAATTCTCCAAGGTAGAATTCCAAATGGTCAACAGACACAGGAAAAAATATTCCACATCACTCGGCATCAGGGAAATACAAATTAAAACCACAATGCGATACCACCTCACACCAGTCAGAGTGGCTAAAATTAACGAGTCAGGAAACAACAGATGTTGGCAAGGATGTGAAGAAAGGGGAACCTTCTTTCACTGTTGGTGGGAATGTAAGCTGGTACAGCCACTCTGGAGAACAGTATGGAGATTCCTCAAAAAGTTGAAAATATACCTACATCACAACCCAGCATTGTACTACTGGTATTTACCCCAAAGATACAAATGTGGTGATCCAAAGGGGCACCTGCACCCCAATGTTTATAGCAGTAATGTCCACAATAGCCAAACTAGGGAAGGAGCCTAGATGTCCATCGACAGATGAATGGATAAAGGAGATGTGGTGTGTACACACACACACACACACACACACACACACACACACACACACACTGGAATGCTACTCAGCCATCAAAAATGAAATCTTGCCATTTGCAACAATGTGGATGGAACTAGAGGGTATGATGCTAAGTGAAATAAGTCCATCAGAGAAAGGCAATTATCCTAAGATCTCACTGATATGTAGAATTTAAGAAACAAAACAGAGGATCATGGGGAAGATAGGAAAATAAGTAAAGTGAGACAAAACCAGAGAGGGAGACAAACCATAAGAGACTCCTAATCATAGGAAACAAACTGAGGGTTGCTGGAAGGGAGGGATGTGGGGGAAATGGGGTAACTGGGTGGTAGACATTTTGAGGGCATGTGATGTAATGAGCACTGGGTATTATATAAGACTGATGAGTCACTGGACTCTACCTCAGAAACCAATAATACATTATATGTTAATTCATTGAATTTAAATTAAAAAAAAATCAGGCAGTGGTAAGGATGGCCATGAAGCCCCATTAGCTTTCATAGAATATTCTAGAACTCCCCTTTTCTGTGTTGGTGATAGTGTGAGCTTCCACCATCTCAGAGCATGTGAGTTCATATATATATGTTTGAAAGCAGAAGGACTGCTGTGAGCTCTGCTTAGTCTATATCGCCATGTTCCATGCTTTATCTCCTGTGTCCTCAGAGAGCGTATATAATCTCACACATAAGTAATGGGCTGGTTATTGATTCTGCTCTCGTGCTGAGCAAATATTATGTCATATTCTGCTTTACTGCTCCAAGCCATAACTTCCCCATGAAAAAATCCTTTTCCATAAAGAAGAAAAAGATTCAATGTTCACATTTTAAGACCATGTATAAAAATTCTTACATGAAAAACAAAGCAAAAGGGGCATATGGAGAAGAAATCTTATAATTTAACTATGCAAATAACAACTTTTTTACTTTATGTATTAATTTTGAAAGAGAAAAATGAACATCTATTATATTTTTTATTTTTTCTTTAAAATCCATAGCAGAGCTTTTAATTTATAGCTAATTGAGGGTATGATACACTTTAAGGGTGACTAAGCAGGACTTTTTGTCAGTTTTGTTCACTGTTTTATCCCTAGCACCTGGAACAGAGCCTAGCACGGAATAGGTGTTCAAGAAATATTAACGAATGAATACATTATGTATATTCTGTTAGAATGGCCACTTACGTGTCATTGTGTGGGCCGATCATGTCAAAGATTCTGGCCTTTTGCAGCTACTGTCTTCATAGGAAGGAGCTCTCATCTTTTGCAGCAATTTTATTTTAACTACTATGCAAGATTTTAGAAAACATGGAAGTGTGTAAATCCATGCTGTAGAATTTAAATCAGGGAAGGACTCTAAAACCTGTACTTTTGTACCAGCATAAATAGAGGGACCCATTAGCCCTCCTGGAAGGGCAGCTTAGAACATTCCTCCGTGCTTCTCCACATCTGGCCTACTTCTTCACACAGCTGCATTTCAGTGAGGGATGGCTCTAGAATGAAAGGACCTGCATATTAAGAAGTTTTGAAGTACAGTAAAATTTACTTGAAATAATTGAGAATCCTGATGCTTTCTAGCAATTTGGCTCTAAAGCTTTACCTTTTTGAAGCAAACCAAAAAAAGTATGTCATTGAAGGAGGAAAACATTAAGAATTATTTCTAATAGATTCCATTAGATTTTAGAACACATAGCATGACTCTAAAGGATACTGCCGTGCTTTATAGATAAATAATCACTATTTGTGATATATATTACTATTAAATATCTATAGAACCATTGTTAATTTTAAAACTAGCAAACTATTCATTAAATAAAGTACATTAGGTTAACTTGAATAAAAATACTGACATCCAGTTTTGCCAAGTGGCAGAAACTCCTTTTTTTCTCTCACATCAACTTTTCTAAAATTGATGTGCTGCAGTGGAAAATAACATGCAGTTTTTGTTTTGTTTGTTTTTTTCTTTTTTAGAGAGAGAACTGTGGGGAGGGACAGAGGGAGAGCCCACGGCAGAGCCCACAACAGAGCTCAATGTCATGATCCTGAGATCATAACCTGAGCCAAAATCAGGAGTAAGATGCTTAACTGACTGAGCCACCCTGGCACCCCTAACCTGATTAAACAGAAACAATGAGAAGAGATTTTGAATACCATTCTTTGCTTAGTTTTTTTTGGTTCAATTATGCAGCAGTTAAGCACACAGGCTTAGAACCAGAGTATCTTTGTCCTAGCTCTGCCACCTGTTAATTTTGTGACCTTTGGCAAATTATTTAACCTTTTGGTGCCTCAGTTTACCACCTATAAAATGTGCCAGCTTCATAGGATTGTTTTTGTGATTTAGTGATTTAATAGAGGTAAAGTACCTAGAGCAGAATTTAGCAAACTTTTTCTGTAAAGGAACAGATCGTAGATACTTAAGGCCTGTACAGTTATTCAGTTCTGTCGTTGTGGTGTTCAGGCAGGATAGATAATCCATAAATGAATGAATATGATTATATTCCGGTAAAAAATGTATTTACCAAAACAGGTAATCCAAGAGTCCTAGTTCCCTGACCCTTAGTGTAAAATACTACTTAATAAGGAGAGTATTAGCAGAGAATACAGATAAACACAATGGTAGTATCATCAAGTATGTATTAGGTATGGCAGGTACTCAATAAAAATTTACTGGATACATTTAAAAATATTGCTTAATAGATAATCAAGTTTGGAAGTAATTAGATATTGTATTCCACCTTTTGAAGTTTTTCATCATTTACCCTGTCACAGACACATAGAATTCTCAATGTATAAAAAACAGCATATTTGAAATCCTAGTTTTTTTTTTTTTAACAAAAATACAAAATGATTATAATGTGAAATAATGTCTGAATCCTCAAATTAGTGGAAGGATATAATTTGCAAATTTTGTTTTAAATATAAATGGGACTAGGTTAGGGACATTCAGTGATTTGAATCAAGACAAGCTGGGAAGAAGCAGGAAGAGGTCCTAAGGTGATATGAATATATGTGTGTGTGTGTGTGTGTATGTGCGCGCGCGCGCACGTGTGGCCTGTCTTCTGGTTCTATGGTTTTTCTACTGGCCAGTCTTAAGTTTGATGGGATTCAGAATGTTTACCTCTTAGCCAAATAGTTATTGAATATGAAGGAAAAACAAAAGAAAATGGATATGAAGCAACGTGCATATTTGAAGATGGGTAGGTAATATATTCTCAACTCAAACTTTCAATTTTATAGACCTTAATTTCACTCTCTGGTTGTACCTGACTCCATGCTAGAAATATTACCCCAGTCTCATTTATATCAAGGTTAGACTAATCTAATCAAACTTCATTTGTGTATGCAGTAGTGATTTTCACTTATATTCATTTATTTCTGGACTCGCATATTCATTCATTAATTCATTTAGTAACAATTTGTAGAGTATCTTCTCTAGGATAGGATTTGAGGACAATAAAATGAAAAAACAAAAACCCAACAGTCCCAGCAATCAAGGTGTTGACATAGAATAGTGACAGTAGAGAAGCAATGGGATGATTATATCATAGTTGACAAAAGTTCCATAGAAGGAATCCCAGAGGGCTGTGAATGTGCGGAGGAAAAGCACATGATCTAGTCTTCCCAAGGAGATGACACCTAAGCTAAGACCTAGTAGAGGGGTTATTAGCAAATTTTAGGATGCCTGGAAGGGCATTTCAGACAGATGGAGCATCAAGACAAGAGATCATAGGGGGACATCAAGCAGATCATTAGGGATGAGTAAAAGGACAGGGAGCTGGAGAGGTTGTTGGTCTCTGTGGGTGTAATTACAGGGATGGTGACCAGAGCATTCAAGCTGAAGAATAGCATGATGACATTTGCTCTTCAGAACACCAACTAGGTGCAGCGGGGAGTTTATTGGAGGAAGATGAGTCTGGAGGTTGGAACAAATTAAGAGAGTCTTATAGTAGCAATCCAGGTGAAAGATGATGCCAGCTTGAACTTCTGAAGGGAAGTTTAGGAGGCAGAGTTAAAAGATTGGAAGATAGATTCAGAGTGGGAAGTGAACGTATAGATAGAATCAGGGTAACTTCTAGATTTCTGGTTCTCTGTTATATTCATATGTGGCACTCTCAGTGTGAAATTTCATCATACATTAATTATTCTTTGTGTCATTTACAAAGTAATGATAACATTGATGTGTTCCAGATTTTGTTCCTGGGATAGTGTAACAGTAATAAAGGTAAACAATAGATGAGGTTTGAGATCTGATCAACAAGCTTCTGAATTTTTTCTAAAAGTTTGTCATCATTTTCTACCATAATCACATAAATTTCTTCTGTCGCCATTGTTACAGTTGTGAAATGCAGATTTTTAAAGTAATGTAACTGGGAAGAAAAAAGAGAGAAGGAAGAGGAAGAGAGGAGGATTTTTGCTTTGGACTGAGAATCAGGGAAGCAGGTTACTCTTAGCCCTCAGATTAAAAAAGAATGCAAGGAATAATGTTGTCCCAGGGATTTTAGGGGATATGAAATTGCTTCTTGCAACTATCTGGGTAGCTGCACTTTAGTGAGTGTGCTCCCTGTGATAGACTCATCCTACGGTACAAACTACTCTTTGTTATTCCAGTTAATTCTAAGAAGCCCTGGAAGTAGACAATCAAGGATGAAGAAAGAATCTTTTAATTAATTAAAGTTGTTTCATAGCTTTCCTTTGAAGTTTTCTTTTCTGGGCACACTTTCAGCATTTCAGACCTGCCATGTGACCATGTAAGCCAGCTTGCTACAGATGAAGACGAGTAAGCCTTCTCTTCCAGGATGTTACACATGTTGGCGAAGGCACACATTTTCTTTACCTTTCAATCACATAAAACAATAAAAGTAAATTAAAATCGACTAGAGTTCAATAGTACATTACCTCAGCATCCTAACAAATTATTTTCTTGATTAAGCCAGTATAAGAATATCTCCCCTACTCCTGTTTTATCTTTTAATAATGTTTGATTTTATATACACTTTTCAGTTAGAAACCAGAAATCACTGCCTTACTGCTTTTTTTTACTTGCAAAATGGTGCTGAAGTAAACAACAAAAAGGACACGGGATGGAAAGAACCGGCATTCTTTGGTACTTAAAGATTTTATCTTAAGTTCTTGAACACATTTCACGTACTTCAGATTTTCGAATGGGATATATCTTTGGATCGTCCCAGGGAAGCAGGGAAGCAATCTTTGATGTCTGTTATTGACGGTATTGTAAGTACAGGTGGTAGTTGGATCAGTAGTCCTAACCCATCAGCACATCCCGTCTTATGGTTGCCGCCATCATTTGCAGTTGCTGTCACTTTATGTGGCTTTGGCTTTTAAATCTCTGATGAGCCTCAATGTTTTTCTTCAAAGAACTAAGCCATTTCTAATTGTAACATGTTGTTCTATTTGAGGCAATTTCCTAGTAAATCCCGAGTCATACCATGTTATATCAAATCTATATGAACTCTAAAGCAGTAGTTCTGCATTTAAATCCTCACACATATTCATTATTATTATTATTATTATTATTACATAAAATAATAAGTTCTGTTCTGTGTTTTGGGTGTTGGAGTGTTTTGTGTTTTCATTGTTGGGAATAAACTTCTGTTCAGTGATATGGCGCACAAAACACTGTTCTGAATGTTTTATAAATGCTGTCACGTAATTTTCATCCTGATCCTTAGAAGTGGGTACTAGTTATATTATGTGCTGTTTCAGATGGGAAAAATGAACTCAGAAAGTTTAAGTGACTTGCTCAAGTTTAGATGGCAAGTTAATACATGTTAGAATCAGGATGCTGGTACTAATCACTCATTCTCACTTTAGTATATAACCACGTTACTGTCTTTTTTTTTTTTAAGATTTTATTTGAGGGAGAGCATGAGTGGGGGGAGGAGCTAAGGAAGAGGGAGAAGGAGAGAGACTCCCTGCTGAGTGTGGAGCCAGTTGTGGGGCTTGAGGACAGGGGCTCTTCACGGTTCTCATGGTGGGGCTCAGTCCCAGGACCCTGAGACCATGACCTGAGCTAAGTCAGACGCTTCACTGAGCCACCTAGGCACTCCTATGTTACTGTCTTTTAAGAATGATCTGGTTCCAAACCATCTGTGTACATTAAAAAAGAAAAGAAAAGCCAGGCATGTTCATAGAGGTTGTGCTTATTCCTTTTAGACAAAGAATGTACGCTAAGAGATTTCCAACTGTAGTAAGTAGCCCCTTCTCAGGGCTATAGTTCACAGGTTGGAAAAACCTGGATTTGTGTGATTAGGATTTTTTTTTTTTTTATGTTCCTCCTTCTCCCTCCCCTCCATTCCTCCCCCAACCTCCCCTCAAACTCTTGCTATAGTGCGTGGGGCTTAAAACCAAATAGACCATGTCAATGCCTGGTTCTCTTTTGCTAACGGACTTATTTTCAGAAAGTTCCTGGACTGCCTTGAGACTCAGTTTTCCCATGTTAGAAAGGATAATAATACCTTTTAATAGTCAATTCAGTTTAAATGATTTTGAGCCTGGGCAGTGCCTAACCACAGTAGCTATTGTTACTATGATTAAGTTTTGTTATTATTGTCCATATTATTACTTTAGGTCACACGGGAGCCTCACTTTCAGTGCTGCTGTCAGCGATGTCCTCAACCAGTGCAGCCCATGTGCCTTGTCACTGCCTTAATTGTCAGAGCTGATGTAATCATTTGCTTATAAGATCTTTTGAGAAACTGTGTTATTACATACCCCGTCTGTACATCTCCTAGCAAACTCTACAAGATGTCCAGTGGCATATTTGACTCTCAGAACCCTGACGCTGTTTGGATTTGTGGACATGTTTATTTTTCCATCTTTCTACAACACCTTTAAGTGTTGTAGCACTTAATGCCGACAACAGTTTCTGTCTTCCAACCAATACACTGGATTTCTTGATTCATTTCTTAGTTCATTACTAGACAGAACTTGTATTAAAAGGCACAGTTAAGTTCTTAACGAGTATCATAATTAAGTTTCATGTGGTCACGTTCTTGAGGAGAGGCCTTCTAAATCAGACTAGATGTTCCAAAGTATTTCTTATTATTTTAATTACAAACACATAGCAATTCTAAGGTTTGCCATCACCAATGCATAAACACAGTTTTTTTACATGTACACACACATCGCATCATTTGCTTTCTTTTTTTTCTTCATAGTGTTTATCATTGTCTGTAACAATATTATTTAATTGTTTATTTGTTTATGATGTATCTTTCTTGCCATAATCAAAAAACCATAAAATTAGAGATATTATCAGACTTGTTTTCACTATCCCTAGTGCAAAGCACATTTCCTGAATTTAAATGAGTTTTCTTTAAGTAATTAATGAAACCATGTAAAGTGCCAATGTCTGGCTCATAATATGTCTTCTGTGAACATTTTTAAGTTTCCTCCGTTTTCTTTCTTTCCTTGTTTTTTTTTTTTTTTTTTTAAGAGAAAGTGAGCACACGTGTGCAAGTGGCAGAGGGGAGGGCAGAGAAAAAGGGAGAGAAAAAATCTTAAACAGGCTCCACACAGAGTCCAACTCGAGGCTCCATCTTATGACCCTATCATTACTTGAGCTAAAATCAAGAGTTAGGCACTTAATCAACTGAGCCACCCAAGTGCCCCTCTTCTTCTTTTTTGAATCATCTTTGCATGAACCTGTGATGATTGAAGTCCATCAATGGATACATCTCAGATGACTCGATGCATGTTTAAAAAATCCTAGCTCTTTTGCATTTTTTCGCAGAACTAGAGCAAACAGTCCTAAAATTTGTATGGAATGGCAAATAGCCAGACCCCAAATAGCCATAGCAATCTTGAAAAAGCAAAACAAAACTGGAGGTATTACAATTCCAGACTTCAAGTTATATTACAAAGCTGTAGTAATCAAAACAGTATGGTACTGGCACAAAAATAGACACATAGATCGGTGGAACAGAACAAGAAACTTAGAAATAAGCACACAATTATATAGCCAAAAATTAATCTTCGACAAAAGAGCCAAGAACATGCAATGGGAAAAAGATAGTCTCTTCAACAGATGGTGTTGGGAAAATTGGACAGCAACATGCAGAAGACTGAAACTAGACCACTTTCTTACACCATACACAAAAATAAACTCAAGATGTATGAAAGACCTAAATGTGAGACCTGAAATCATAAAAATCCTGGAAGAAAACTTAGGCAGTAATTTCTCTGACATAGGTTGTAACAACATCTTTGTAGATATGTCTCCTGAGGCAAGGGAAATAAAAGCAAAAATAAACTATTGGGACTACATCAAAATAATAACCTTCTACACAGCAAAGGAAGCAACCTACAAAACTAAAAGATAACCTACTGCATGGGAGAAGATATTTGCAAATAACTTATCTGATAAAGGGTTAGTATCTAAAATATGAAAAGAACTGATACAACTCAACACCCAAAAAAACATATAATCCAATTAAAAAATGGGCAGAAGACATGAACAGACATTTTTCCAGAGAAAACATCCAGATGGCCAACAGACACAAGAAAAGATGCTCAATGTTACTCATCACCAGGGAAATACAAATCAAAACCTCAATGAGATCTCACCTCACACTTGTCAGAATTGCTAAAATCAAAAACTCAAAATCAGGTGTTGGCAAGGATGTGGAGGAAGGGGCACCCTGGTGCATGTTGGTAGGAATGCAAACTGGTGTAACCACTGTGAAAGACCTTATGGCTATTCCTCAAAAAATTAAAAATAGAACTACCCTATGATCTGGGAATCACACTACTGGTTATTTACCCAAAGAATATGAAAACACTAATTCGAAGGGATACATACACCCCTGTGTTTCTTGCAGCATTATTGACAATAGCCAGATCATGGAAGCAACCCAAGTGTCCATCAATAAATGAATGGATAAAGAAGATGTGCTATATAACAACATGGGTGGAGATAGTATAGTGCTAAGCAGAGTAAGAGAAAGACAGATACCATATGATTTCATGCATATGTGGAATTTAAGAAACAAAAGAAATTAACAAAGAATAAAAAGAGAAAAACAGACCAAAAAACAGACTCTTAACTATAAAGAACAAACAGATGGTTGTCAGAGGGAAGATAGGTGGGGAGATGGGTGAAATAGGTGAACAGGATTAAGAGTACACTTAAGAGCACTGATTAAAATATAGGACTGTTGAATCTATACAGTATACCTGAAAGTAATACTGTATGTTAACTTTGCTGAAATTAAATTTTTAAAAAAAATTTAAAAATTGATGTACAATTTACATTCGACAAAATATAACAATCTTAAGTGTAAAAAAAAAATTCTTGCTCTTTTGTTTCATTCTCAAAGATGACTTTTTTGAACAAGTTAAAGAAAACCAGACTAGCTCACTGTCTGCACTTACTTTGTTAAAACCAGTGTATGATAATTAATATATGCCATATATATGAGCAATATGGTACTCACCACATCTTTCAGACAGTAGAGTTCCAGCAGCAATGATAACCATTGTTTAATCTGACTTTTCTCAAGTTCGGTTTTCTTTCATTGAGAAAGCTATCCATGGGACACCTGGGTGGCTCAGTTGCTTAAGCATCTGCCTTGGGCTCAGGTCATGATCAGATCGAATCCCGTAAGAGGCTCCTTGCTCCGCAGGGAGCCTGCTTCTCCCTCTGCCTGCTGCTCCCCCTGCTGGCGCGCTTTCTCTCTGACAAATAAATAAAATCTTTAAAAAGAAAGAAAAAGCTATTTATGAATAGTCTCTAAATATTAAACTGTACATGACACGAGTGTGTCTTTGCTGCCTCAGACCCTTTGACTTCATGCCCAGAAGCAATCAACTATTTGATTTGCAGTAATTTAACAGTAAAATATTTACAAACATTTTACCGTTACACTAGCATCTATAGGTGTATATATACTTAAATGAGTAGTACATTTGCGGTTAACCCCTTGGTTATTTTTCCTCATGTTGGGGATTTTATTTATTTATTTGAAAGAGAAATAGAAAACAAATGTGAGCGGGGGAAGGGGCAAAGGGAGAGGGAGAGAGAATCTCAAGCGGACTCCATGCTGAGCATGGAGCCTGACACGGGGCTCGATCCCACGACCCCGAGATCACAACCTGAGCCAAAACCAAGAGTCAGACACTTAACCATCTGAGCCACCCAGGTGCCCCTAAGTATGTCTTTTTAAGATCTTACTATATTAGTCCTTGAGGATTCTGATTGTCGTGTTTGTTTGTTTTTTTAACAACTGCACTGTATTTCTTTGTGTGGATATGATTCTATTTATTGAATAGTCTAGTAGTGAACACTTAGAGAGTTTTTAGCCTTTAGTATTTAAAAACAATACTACAATAAATTTTAGTATAAATACTTTTTATATACATATTTAAATATACCCATAGGATGAATTCTTGAAGTAAAATCTTAGGTCAAAGGGTTTGCACTTTCTAAGTGATAGTAGATATTGCCAAATTTTGCTCTAAGTCATTTACCACAATTTATACTTCTACCAAGAGTCTGTAAAAGTGCGTTTCCTGCCAGGTGTTTAACAATATTGTTTATGATCAATCTTCTCAAATTTTGTTAATCTGGTTAGTGAGAAATGCCAGGTCCATTTTAAGGTGTTTAACTTGCATTTTTTGGTTATATGGAAGGCTCAAGATCTTTTTATGTATTTAAAATCCATTTATATTCCTTTTTTGATTGCCCATTTTTCGTTTGTGTTTTTGCTTTTTCTGACTGATTTGTAGGAGCACTTCAATCCGTATGGAAATTGGCTTTCTCTCTGCCGTATGTGGCAGAATTATATTTTCACTTTGTTTGGACTTTTAAAACAACTTTTCCATATTTTTTCATGCAAAAATTTTAAAAATGCATTGTTACTTATCTCAGATTTTTGCCTTGTTGTCCCATGCTAAATGGTCTCTCAGGTCACCCATTAATAGCACTTAGCACAATATAATTCCATCTTTGTGTGCAGTTCCTCATCCAATTTCTGCCTCTCTCTCTAGACTGTGAATTCCATAAGGTCCAGCATTATCTTTCTATGAATCTCCATGTAATGCTCAGCACAATACATGACACCTGCCTGCTCTAAAGAGCCTTCTAGGAAATGTGTGTTGCGTAAGGGAAGGAAGTAATACGTAATATGATGTAATTCATTCACCGTAAATATGTGACTGTTTATAATCAAATGTGTTTTTATCATCATCTTTAGTCCCAGTGACATGTAAATATGTAAATATATCTTCAAAAAAGAAAAAAAATGATCCTTAACTCATTTTTATGTCAATACAAATCATTGAGGACTCTGTGAAATTATTTTCATATTTTTTCTAAGAACACTGATTTTTGTAAGGCTTTCCTTATTCAGATGTCATTTCTCTCTTACACTGTGTCACTTTGTTCATTCAGAAAGCTGAAATCTCTGGCTTGCCAAGAAACTTGTGATGAAATTCAACGTTATGTCTCTGAAACAGCTACCTTCAAACCGTGGTGAAAACATAGTCTTTGTAAAGATGATCCCTATTCTTCAAGAGCTCATAACTTTTTAAATGAATAGATGCTTAGTTTTTCAAGATAATGATTAAGAGTAAGATATATTTTACCTTCTGTTGCTTTTTATTAGAGATATGGGGATTTTAAGAATGTTTTTCCACACCTTAGTTTAAAAGCATCTTCGGATTTTGGTGTAACATTTTGGAAAGCTGCACTATGAAAGTAGCAACAGGTACAAATAAAAAATATCAAGGTAGTTAGAATGAGGGAGCAAAGTTTTTATTTGACTATCAGTAATGGAAGAGTTAATGACAAGAAATATCTCCAATTTCAAATTTCCAGCCAACCCAAATTTATACTTTATTTAAAAATCTATATCATTTCTGTAAGTTTAAAGAATCTTGCTAACATGCATTTATATTCAGAAATAGATGTCTGCTACCTTTTAATTATGTATTTGTTATATATTCATCCTCTCTCTCTCCCCACCTCCCCCACCCCATCTAGGTAACCCAGAAGTTGATAATTATTTTACAGACTACAGTAAAAGCCCAGATATACACCCTGGGTTGTTTTTTATGTGTGTCCTCAAGAATTTCAATGAAGGGCTCCACCTCTCAGCCCTCAGGTGGCTTGGTGGTTGAATTCATTCTCCTAGGAAGGAAAAGATTATCTGAGAAACAAGTCATGATTCAAAAACTTTGAGGAATTGATTCTCTGTGGAATTTACTCTTTAAAATTCTCCTTTTAATTAAAGACATTGGAGTAAGTAGGCCACCAAAGAAATTACCAGATGGTGGAGTATTGTCATTAACACATTAGGCATTCCCTTGGTATGCCTGTGGCAGGGCTTGGTACCAGGATCCAGGGAAGGGCCTGGCATAGGAAGCAGGCAGGACCTCACTGAGATCATCTTTCTTCCTGTATTCCACAGAATGGTACTAAGTGAGCATTCTGTGAGAATTTATCTATTGTTGCTTGTTAGTTAGGGGATAGAGTAAAATGTGTAATTTAAAGCCTATGTATTAACTATTCTTCATGGTTATTTCATTAACAATTATAGCATATTCTTTTTAAAAGATTCTTATGCTCCTAGAAATTAGCATCCCTTGTTCTGAGCACGTCTTCACCAACAGTTTTCTGTATTTTCAGTTAGGGGAATTCAAAATGTCCATAGACCTGCAATTGACATTCAGAGTTTTAACCCACAAACATAATCCTATGGAAGCCAAAATTGGGGGGGGGGGTAGCAAGATAAGTTCATCGAAATTCTGCCCAGTTTCCTTTGGGTTATTGATATGTAAGCCAATGCTTATATTTAAATTTGAATTACTCTTTATGCCCCTGTTCCATTCTTTTTAATCCATGACTTTAGCAATAGAAGATGACATTCTTTGCCTATATGTGAATGTAGTACAAGCTGCTTTCTGTGGCTCATTTTGTTGTCTCTTATAAGAACTCTGTCTCCTCCTTTTTGTGGCTCAGGGCTCAAGACAAATTCTACGAAGTCTACGTAGTTAAGGAATAGTCTTTCCTGGGAAAACGTACATAGCCAAGGATCAAGAAGAGAGGGTGTGGGTGCCTCTCTTCCTCCTGTTTTGTAGACAAACATGTCATGGTTAGGGTACTTCTAGGGCCATGCTCACAGAGGGGGAGACATAGTCAAATGGGTACCATAAAGCCTGAATTTAGGATGCCAGATGTTTAAAAGCCTGGAAATGCCAACTGCCAGTGCTTGCGGACCTCTGAACCCTTGGGACATTATATATAGTTCACTTGGCAGATGGATGCGACTCGGGGGAAGCCGAGCCTGGATGGCTGCTCCCGTCAGTAGACAAGAGAGCCCCCATCCTAGCTAGCTTAATATCTAGACATCCAGAATATTCCTAGAGTCATTTTCAAACAGTCCTGATCCCTGTTAAAGGAACTGGTGAGAGCAGATCAGAATGTAAAAAGACAGAAGTAAATGTTAATAGTTGAAACTTGATAGGCATATTAAGTGTGTTTTTCTTTCTGTCTTTTTTTTGGGGGGAGGGCTTATTATTTTAATTGACATAGCCACATTTCCAACCGAATCGTTATGCTCCCACATGGCTTTATAAATGCTTTCATTTTCTTTTTTGTTTTTGAATTGCAGTTTCTGTTTGCCTTGCTTTTAAATTTCCTGGGTGCAGTCCCACTTGCCCGGTGTCACTGGGCACAGGAATGTTATCAGGGCTTCTCAGGTACGTTTCTACCCAAACTGATTTGTTCTCAGCTGTCCTTCAACCACCGAAGATCAGCTGTGCATGTCGTCAGAAACTTTGCCCTGTTTGCCGATGTTGCCGATAGGGTTGTTGCTAATTAAATTGTTAGGACTCTGGGCAGGATATCGATGACAGCTCAGGTTCTTGCTTTCAAAACTGTAATGTGGTCAGGAGCATAATGATTCAGGTAATGAGTTTTTCATGAGGTACGCTGCTCGCTCGTCATCGACTTTGCTCGAATGTAAGAAGAATATTTGTCTTTGTTTTCTTTGACTGGACGGGAAGTTTTCAAGGAGGGATATTTTGTAGTCCCTTATGGGGTTTGTTGTGTTGGAATGCCCTTTCAGATGGGTGGCTGATGGATGATTAACTTCAATGGCGAGCTGATTTGGAAAAAAAAAAAAAAAAAAAAAAAAAAGACCTGAAGCCTCGTTAAAGAGGCTTTGTGGCTCACGTTAGACTTGGTGAAGGACAGGGCAGCGTTGGACAGCATTAGAGGAGTCCGTGTGCATGGTGTCCTTGCTCACACTCGTGTGCGAAGGAGGCACGGCATGGAGGGGTCAGTAAACCACACAGGATAAAACAATATTTATTAAAAAAAAAAAAAAGCAGAACAGAAAAATCGTCTCAAAGAACTAAAGGAGAAAAATTATAAAGTTCTTCCCTAGACAATTTGAGACTTTGAAGTCCAATTTTATCTGAATTTTCTATAATGAGGAAAATGAGATTTGGTACCATTGCAGAGCCGGCTTACATACCTAAAACACTTCAAAGGTTAATTCCGATGCAGACACGGTTTTTTGAAAAATCATCCTTTGAGGTATCATGAGTCAATTTTTATCCTATCTTTTATTTATGTTTTAAGAGTTATTTTTTACTTGTTGGAAAACAGATACTAAAGCATTAGTATTTTGGCAATTTATTATAAAATCCCATAGTTACTGCATGCTTAAATGAAAGTAGCAATGATGCAGGAGTTTTACCAAGAGTCAGTATAACTTTAATGCCCATCATTGAAAAGTGGCCATTTGAGGGTGATGCTAACACCTACCATAGTCATTTTGGTGCTGAAATTTGAGAATTTAAGAAAATAGTTCCTTTTGATGAAATTGATATGTGGGAAATTCAGTAGGTCTTTATTTAAACTAACTAGGACACTTTATAAGCATTTTCTTCTTGGTCCACTTTGCATGGAGAAATTCACTGTGTGAATGAGAGCTGTTCACTTTCTTTTATTTTTCAGCTTCGTAAGATATAATTGACAAAATTGTAACATATTTAAGGTGTACATTTCTACGATTTCATATACATATATATTGTGAAAGAGTTCCCTCCATCTAGTTAGTTATAAACACATCCATCCCCTCACATATTTATCTTTTTTTTTTTTTTTGATGAGAACATTTAAGTTCAACTCTCAGCAAACTTTATTCAGTACAGTGTTACTATCTCTAGTCACTATGTTATACATTAGATCCTCTCCGACTTTTATTCATCTTAGAGCTCAAGGTTTGTACCCTTTTACCAACCTCTCCTTATTTTCTCCACTCTCCCCAACCCTTGGCAACAACTTTTCTATTTTGTTTCTATGAGTTTGATTTATTTTTTAGATTCCACATGTAAGTGATTCCATGCAGTATTTGTCTGACTTATCTCACTTAGCGTACTGCCCTCAAGTTTCATCCATGTTGTGGCAAAAAGCAGGATATCCTTCTTTCTAAGAGTATTCAGACATATTTATGGCTGAGTAATAGTCCATTTTTTATGTACCACATTTCCTTTATCCACTCATTTCATCAGTGAACGCTTGGGTTGTTTTCATGTCTTGGCCGTAGTGAATAATGCTGCAATGAACATGGGGATGCAGAATGCTTTTTGAGTTAGGGCTTTTATTTCCTTCAGATAAATACCCAGACGTGGAGTTGCTAGACTGTATGGTAGTTCTATTAATTTTTTGAGGAGCTTTTATGCTGTTTTCCACAATGGTGTAGCCATTCCCACCAACAGTACACAGCACTCTCCACATCCTTGCTAACACTTGTCATCTCTTGTCTTTTTGATTGTAGCCATTCTGACAGATGTAAGGCTTTATGTCATTGTGGTTTTGATTTGCATTTCCCTGTTGGTGAGTGATATTGAGCACCTTTCGTACCTATTGGCCATATGTATGTTGTCTTTAGAAAAATACCTGTTTACTGTGCCTGTTTTTTAATAGGATTGTTTTTTTGCTGTTGAGTTTTATGAATTCTTTATATATTTTGGATGTTGACCCCTTGTCATATATATGATTGGCAACTATTTTCTCCCATTTTGTAAGTTTTCTTTTTTTTTTTTTTTTGATGGTTTCCTTTGTAGTGCAGAAGCATTTTCATTGGATGTCATGCAATTTACTTTTTCTTGTTTTCTTTACGTCTGGTGTCAAATCCAAAAAAATATCACCAAGACTGATGTCAGGGAACTTAATATGTTTCCTTCTAGGAGCTTTACAGTTTTAAGTCATAAATTTAAGTCGCTCATCCATTTTGACTGATTTTGGGTATGATATAAGATAGGGGTCCAGTTTTCCAACACTAATGAAATTTTAGAATTGTCCTAAGTCCCTCATATAACACAGATATTTATTTGTTTATTTAAAGACTGGTTTGATGGGGTATCCAATTTTTGTTTGTTTTTGTTTTTCCTTTGAAAACTTCAGTTATTTGAGATCTCTATCTGAATGTGTTCTCTAAAACACGTGAAGCCACTGACAAAGTGAATATTCTCTGGATTATTGGAATCTTTGTGCTCATTTTAATTTACTTTACACTGTAACTCTTCAAATGCTAAAATGCGGGAAAGATTTTGTCTCGTTTGTTTCTGGATTCTCCATATAGTAATCATTCAACCCACTTTTCTTAAACTGTATTTTTTCTTACCTGAGCTATACAACATGAACTTGACTACGAAGTGGCAAATAATGAGTAGTGCAATATCTTTCATTAAATAACTTGTATTTTGCTAAGATTTTTATATATTTGAATATCACTGATATCATTCTATTTGAAAATTTTAAATCCTCTAAAGTAGAAATGCAAATTAGAACTCGCTTTTTCTTAATCACGACTTAATGTGAAAAAGTAAATCCATAACAACTACAGTTACCCAGCTCCTTGCCTGTTTGTCCTTCTTTTTTTATTGTTTAATAGTATCTGCTTGAACAAAGACAGGATGAGACAAAATAGGAGATTTGGTTAGGATAAGAATGAGAAGACCTAAAAATAGTGGAGTTTTAAAACTTGATATTTAAGGATTGAGGTAGCTCTAAGTTATTTATTTGCTGTATATCTTGAAAAAGGGATCATTTTTAAAGTGAATGTTTCAAAGTGATTTGCATATTATTCAGGAGACGGGGAAATAATATTTACAAGACTAGAAGGTAATGTAGTAGGGCTTGAATAGACTTGTCACCTTAAAATTATATTTAGGCATGTTTTAATTGTTTCTTATCACCTAATAATCTCATATAATCTCAATATTATTTGTAGCAATTTTTATAATACATAAATAAGCTTATACCATTATATCAAATTAAGTAATGAACTAAGTGAGTATTATTTGAACATTATCTGAAGATGATGGCTCGTGTATATCTAATATTACATAATTTGAGAATTTTATTTCATCAGCACATACTTAAACACAATATATTAAATTTTTAAGAGCTATTATAGAATCTAGTTTTGCAATAATTCACTTTTATTTAAGTAAGAAATCAGATGAAATGTTAAAAACTCACCCATTAAATAAACTACATTATGTATTATAAAAATAAAAGCAAATTTTTAAAAGTCACTTCAGTGGTGTACATTGCTGTACATGAGTCAACACATTATTAAATTTCAACTTAAATTCACATTAACTTTCTGAAGATAATATGGAACTTTCAGAACCTATGATGCCTAGAAATCACGTTTCTTTTTTTTTCCTTAAAGATTGATTGATTGATTGATTGATTTAGAGAGCACCTGAGTGAGGGGAGGGGCAAAGGGAGAGGGAGAGAAGCAGACTCCCTGCTGAGCACGCAGCTCTACAGGGGACTCAGTCTCAGGACCCTGAGACCATGACCTGAGCTGAAATCAGTAGTCAAATGCTTAACCAACTAAGCCACCCAGGCATTGCTCAGTTGTTTCTTTTTCATTGTATTTTCAACCTATAGGTATTTCCAGTAAGATTTATAATTAAAGTACTTGAAAAAGATCATTACGGTCTTTATTTTTTATGTTGAGATCTGTACTAACACAATAATGAATAACTTCTAAGCACTGTAACACTCTTAATTACGAATTTGAAATGTGGTCAACTCTGTTCTATTGAAAGAGAGGATTAATGTACACATAGTCCCCAAATAATTTATGTTCTCCTGAAGAATACATTCACTCATGTCTTTTTGTGTTTAGTTGATCTTCATTGCATTGTCAGTGACATATTTATTGCCTCACTAGTCTGTTTAGAGTATTGCTAAAGATAATGAGAATCCTAGAGACTAAGAGATGGAACTTAATCTACCAGGCAAATCCTATATGAAAATATGAACACCACGCAGCAGCACATGCCAGTGTGTGCTGAATGTCTGTGCCCACAGCAGGTAAGCCGTGCAGGAAGGGAGAGCTCTGTTTGGGTCATGGGGGTCTAAGGGAAGTCATTGAATTTCATGTTCTTGGTTATACTTGGATATGTATAAATAAGCGGGAAAGGAAGAGGAACAGTGCCAAGCAGTGGAAATTTGGGGTGAGATGTGGGGTTAAGACTGTGCCTGGAATGCGTGTCTGGAAAGGACAGATCCTGTAGTGTGACACGAGGTGATAGGGATGAAGAACTGTGAGGCTGAAGAGTTTGCTCCTCTGTAGCTCCTGAAGTGCTCTGAGCTGAGTGGTGACAAGTGGTGAAGAACTGTTTGTGTCCGATCGATCAGAGTGGGGTGAGATTTATAAGAGTCTGGGTGGGATGATGTGTTTGAAAATGTTTTTTAAAACAACAGTGTGTGCTATAGATTTCGATTTCTAGAATTCACGCTATTTAAATTATTAATTAAATTTTGTATTTTCTAAATACTGTGTTGAATTACCCAGAAGATAGAGGAAGGACAGGTACAGCATATCATCAGAATATCCTCAAATATATCTTATGAAGGAATTTGGTATTTTTAAGAAAGGCATTCGAGTGTGCATTAATGGAAAAAAATCAGAGCTTCGTATCTTTCAGTTTTTAATACTGTCATTTTCGCTTGCGTGGAGAAAGGGGTTTTCACTTACACGGGGTTTCTGAGGAATTTCTATCATCCCGTGCAGTATAATCATTAATGAGAGGGCCCTTCATTTTTTTTTCCCTGCATGTTGTTTTAATTATCTTTTCAGTTACTGATTTGCTATGAAGGACAAAAAGTTGTAAAAGATGTTATCACATTGAGGATTAATTAGACATGAGGGTACAATGGCGAAGCAGACGTAGAATTTCGGCTCGCATTTTATTTAGTATTAATATTTATTTATTACATTTTATATATATATATTATATTATATATAAATAAATAATATTTATTTAGGCAATGGGCAGGCACCATCCATTGAAGGCTTTTGAGCTAAGAGAGGTGATTGGGGAGGACGTGCTGGTAAGAGGGAGAATGATGGAAAAGTACATCAGAATCTCAGTATGGGGTGTACTGTAGGTGACCCTGGTGAAAGTCTGAATGTAATTGGGTCTTTTTGGAGACGACTACAACCATTTAGTCATGATAAGGACAGGATAAAGGCAATAGCTATGATTTCAAATGACACTGATACAGGCCAGATTGATAGAGGTATAATTTTTTTTTACTGCTTTCTTTATGGTGGTTTGAAGTCCTTTGAGAAAAAGGGTAGTGTTGGCAGTTTGTGTATTTTATATTGCTGCTCTGCCAGTGTATGGGTTCGAGTGTGTAAGGTCTATGTTTAGGCAACGCCTGCCTCCAAATATTTTGGAGCTTAGTGGCTGTACCATATTTACGTTCCTGCTGCTTATTTTTCTCGACTCCTGAACTTGAGATCCCCTAACAAGCTAGTCTCTCCATTGCCCCAGGCTTTTTTCAGTTATTAACGTTCCCAGTGCCTCTCCAGTAGATCTTTTACTGTCCCCAGGCACTGGGTTGGGGGCAACTTTGTAATTCTGATGGTAGTGGAAAGCAGTGAAAGAGAAAATTATTTGACTAAACTGATCTCCTGAGAAGCCCTTATTATCCTATTTTCTCCAATAAAAGAGTTTGACAGGCTTTTAAAAAGTCTCTTTTAAAGGAAATTTCAGTCCATATTCCTTTCTCTTGAATAGTGTTTATATCTTCTTACTTATTGTTTCCTTCAGACAAGTTGAATGCTAATGCTTCTAAGTAAATTTTTTAAAATGTTCCATGAGCAATCTTCTGTTGTAGGATGTAAAGCTTCCTAAAACAGATCTTTGGAACACATTTAAATAAAACACAATAAAGTTTTAAGCCGTGATATTAAGTGGAGTGAACACAGGAGCTCCAGGAAGTACAAAAACATTGCTTGCTTTTATGATGGCACTAGGGAATGAGAAAACCAACCCTGACCCTCTTCACACTGCTTAGAACAAGGAAGCTTACTGCTGGGAGGGTGGGTTTGAAGGACACATGGTTCCTTTGTAGTAAATACTGTGTTTCTTTTAAAGTGTACTTGGGGGTCATAGCTGGGTGCCCACTGCCTGGTAATTTTTTTGTGGGAATTACCACTGTAAAGTATCAAAGTAGATTGCTTAGATAGACCTTTAGATCCTTTAATTTTTAAAGGGAGAATATAATTTTTTATTTGTTTAAAAATCATATTAACTTAGTGGAAATACAGTAAGTTCTTATTTGCCAAGTAAATTCCTATGCCTCTTGCCCAGATAAACATCTCTAGTGTTTTAACAAGTATTCAGAAATGTTACTGTTTACCTTCAAAGTATCTATCCATCAACAACTATTTAGCATACGTAATGAATAACTATGAAATGGTTCTAGTAATTGGGATAATAAGTAGTTTTGCAGTACTCTTCTTCTGGTTTAACCTAGTCTTTGAGTATTCTACTTCAGCTTTGTGCCTCTGTATGAATGTTTTCTTGTTATGAAAGATTGTGGAATGGTTATTTTAGGTCAGACAGAATTCTTGGAGTTTTGTTACTTATAAAATGATTTGAGACCTTAACTACTGGCGAGCCCTGTTGATCTTTTGTGGGTCTATCTTAATATATCTTGTAGAATATGTATTTTTTAAATATGTGATGTTCCCATTTTAATAACTCTTTTTATATCTGGAGAGTAACAAGTCTTATAGTTACCATTCAACATGAGAGTATTATTAGGCCTTAAGATATATTCCCTTCTTTCCTCCTGTGTTTTTTTCTCTCTCAATGACAGTATCAACTACCCAGAAAGCAGGAACCTGGGCATCCTTGGCCTTCCAGTACTCTTTGATTCCCCCACAATGGTTATCTGATTGATCCTCTTAGTATCTCTTAATTCTGTCACGTCCTTTTGTTTTTATCTCCCCACTTGGCTCCCCTCGTCCTTACTTCAAACTTTTACTTTTTCTTACCTGGTTTATTGCAATTTCCACCTGATTAATATTTGTCCAGGCTGGCTGGTCCTATTGTATGCTTAACCCACAGATTAACAACCTTATTCTTGTTTCCTTAGTAGAACTTCTTTTGGTTTTTACAATTAAAACTTCATAAAGTGTTTTCATTGACCTTTGTATGGGAAAATTTTATAAATTTTTAATTTAGCTAGGATGCATCAGTTTGGGCGCCACCTAAAGGTCTGTGCACCTTTCATATCACTGGTACAATGAGGGGCCACGTTACTCTTCACAAAGCTCTGTGGCTTGCTTAGCAGTCATTTTGTTCCATCCAAGAAATGGTAGTTAGTAGATATTTTAGATATGCTTTAGAAAAATGTTGGAGATTTGGGGTGACTTACTACACATTGTAATTCTTTCCACTTAAAATAATGGGAAATAAGCTTTAATTAGCATTTTGCTGAAGAATGTCGGAACAGATTATCTTGGTAGATTAGTGATGTTAAGAATGAGATGCATATGTTTTCTTCATACTGTCTTAGAAATCTTACTGAAACACAAATTTGACCCTCCTATTTCCCAGATTAACTTTTTTCTGTTTCATCCTTTTTTTCTGAAGACTTTATTTTTAGAAAGAGCCCGAGAAAGAGCATGAACAGGGTGAGGGGCAGAGGGAGAAGCAGACTCCCCACTGAGCAGGGAGCCCAGCAGCGGGGCTGCCAGGTCCCTAGGATCGTGACCTGAGTGCTTAACCAACTGAGTCATCCAGGTCCCCCACTCCCACACCCTTTTGATTCAAATTCAAAGTCTGCCTTGCTTGGAGAAAGCCTTCTATATCTCCCCATGACTTTCACACTGCCTTTCTGGCAGTCTTTCTCCACCCAGATTTTGACTTGTATCAAAATCAACTGAGATGGGGCGCCTGGGTGGCACAGCGGTTAAGCGTCTGCCTTCGGCTCAGGGCGTGATCCCGGCGTTATGGGATCGAGCCCCACATCAGGCTCCTCTGCTATGAGCCTGCTTCTTCCTCTCCCACTCCCCCTGCTTGTGTTCCCTCTCTCGCTGGCTGTCTCTATCTCTGTCAAATAAATAAATAAAATCTTTAAAAAAAAAAAAAAATCAACTGAGATGCATATTAAAAATATCAGTTCCCAGACTGTTTCCCACATGTACAGAAGTGGAAATTCTGGGAGTGAGGTCTGGGAATCTATACCCTTCCCTTATGATCGCAAACATGAAATCTGCTGACCTTCGCCTAAGCAGTAACTAGTTTGAGCTAGTGAAACACTTGTGTCCCTTCCCTGGGAAGCCTTCCCCACCCAAAGTGTGTCTGGATGTCTAAAATCTTCAAGATGCTCGTCTTTGTCCTTATGTAGATCTTCATCCATACCATAATATTTTCAGTTATTTCCATGTTTTTTCTTCTCACTGTTGTAGACTCTCAAGAGAAGCCGTGTTTCATTGAGTGTTGTGTCTCCAGAAGTTGGTGTGCAGCAAATGTCCCTGTATAAGTGCCCGACACATAGATAAATGGAAGTCCGTCGGCCAAGGCAGTAATAAGCCTTGGAGCTGAGACCCCTGTTTACTTGTCATATTGCCAACATTTATTTAACGTTGGCTGTCAGATTTTCTTTATCACACTTTAAGAGGATGGGTTTACTTAAAAGAATCTTGTCCTGATTCTTAACTCCCATAAGTATGTATTAGCATTATCTACTGACATTATCTAATGTTAGATGAGGGGTTATGGCTAAGAGCTAACTAAGAAATTCTTGGTTTCTATGCTTACACTTGGGATTGTAATGTTGCCCTATTACCACCATAATAATTTGCCCCATGTAGTCATAATACTTAACTAGCAATATTGAAAATTTTTTATTACTATTATTTTCAGTCATAATTGAATTCTTGTTCTGACTACATCAGTGCAACGTGATTTTTTCTTCATCTCCTGCTAACTATGAGGAAAGAATAAGTGAAAAAAAAATTGCTTTCTTTTCAGTTTCCATGGTAATGGAGCCTTCTATGTGTTTAGCCAGGAAGGAATGCTAGCAGAACTCTGTCTCTTATCCCCTCCTCTCTCTCATGCATACACACACACACACACACACACACACACACACACATATACACAAACACATGCATACACTCATGCACGCACGCACACATACATAACAAACACATACCACACAAGCTTATTCTATCAAATCTTACAAAACTAGAATAAGTTTATTACTTCTTTCTGCTTCAGTTGTCTTACGCAGTGCTGTTTCCCTTATCAGAAAAGGGTAAACAATGTCTAAATTGATGTATATGGTAAATATTTAGAGAATGAGAAGCATATGTGTCACATTTCCAAAATATATTATACCTCTCAGGGTTACGAAGACTTTTACTTCTCTAATTATTGGGGTTTCAGTAAAAATTAAGAAGTAGGTAATTTTTATTCCTATTGTTTAATCATTTTCTTGCCAGTATACATTTTATGTAATTGGAAGGATACATATAACTGGACAGACACATGGAACACAAAGGTAATTAACTGCATTGTTATTTATAGGTGCAAATGAATGAGGTCATTTGTTGGAAAAGTAGATTAAATTTCTTCTGTTCTCTAAAAGCCTGAATTTGCTTTTTGGAAATATCATGCTCCCCTACCTCCCAATGGGGGCTAAATAGATTTGGCAACTTGATTTATAGTGTTAATGTAGAAAATAATTTAGTTCTATATTTATGAAATTACTGAATATCTGTCCACATATACCAGCTTGTTATTGTCAGTAGTTTAGGCTTACTGTAGCATTATTCACTTTGATTTTCATGTATTTGTGAGTCACACCACCCTGCAGTATATTTACATTTTTGGTGTAAACTAGCATTATCTACGTAATCTTAATCCGTGGTCATAACTATGAACTGTGCTAAGTAACTCTTTAGGGTTTTATGTTTGTTCAAACACTTATGTTTGAACTGCTGCTGTCAGTACCGCCACTTATAGTAATATAGTGAATTAAATATATGTTTGTGTTTGATCCTAGCAAAGGAGAAAATTTAGGAGTCTTTGAGAGCAATACTAACCCTACTGTTTATTCTCTCCATCATTGACATCTTGCCTAATTTGTGTCCCACTTTTCAGTCAAGTATAATGTGTAATTTATTTTTTAAAATGCATTTAACAGGAAATGAAGTGATAATGAATAACATTCTCTGTATAGAATTTAATCAATTTATATTCAGCGCGTAGTGCTTTGTTTGGAGGGGCCTTCCATGACATCACCTTATTTAAATGCTGCCTCCTTAACTTGTATATTACTTTAGAATGTATATCAGAGTGAATGGTAAATATATTACATAGAACGTAAGCAGAGAATAGTGATTTCTCTTCTTGTTTTCATGTTTTCAGTTTTGCAGAAAGAGTCTATGAAACTTCTAAGAACTGTGAAATTTAATTCACTTGTAATTTAGAGTATAAAAATAAGTCCTATAGTTGGATATGGGGAAAGGATAGTTTCGAAGTCAAATAATAATGGACTTAGAAACTACAGATATTGGGAACCATAAACAATGTCTAAAATGTTCCTGCATTTTCCTAGAGAGGACCTCTCAAAATTCTTGAAAGACTTCACAGTACTTTCTAGAATGCTCCAGGTTAGAGTGATTTCTGTGATACACTCTTAGATAATGTGACCCTCAACTCCTCCCCTTCCCCCCCCATTAGAAATGGGAAAGTTTCTACATATGAATTGTGTAGTCTTTGAGTTTTTGTTTTTTAAATTTTGTTTTCCCTGTCCATTGCAGAAGAAAAAGAGGCTATAGGTGTTACTGATGCTAGTGGACTCAACTGTAGGGAATTTAGTAAATAATAAGAGGGTGTTAGCATACATTTCTTCTACAGAAATTATTCAGGGTAGAAGGGACCGTAATCTGGTCTGTGATTCTGATTGTGCTGCATTGTAACTTCTCCAGAGGTCTCTACCAATCTGCCTTACAATAACTACTGTGAAGCTAAATATGATGCAATAACAATAATAATATAAGCAAAATATAATGGAAAGTAAATTTTGGAAGTGAGTAAAGAGCATTTATGAGAATTTCATCAACTCTTTAAAACCAGCATGTTTACCATGTAAAAGAAAACTCCCCGACCAGGGTTAAGTGAGACTTAATCACTGTCCTTGTGCCTTCAGATTTATATATTTTCAGTAAAGGGTATGTAAGCAGTGAATAAAGGACAGTGCGGTCTAAAACCATCATCATCGCTATTAAAGACTATCTTGAGTACAGTGTTGTAAATATGAACACCCAGGCCTTAACATAACAGCCTCAACTTTTTTCTCTGTTTTTGGTATCCTGTGTTAATAAAGTGTGCAGAGAGGGCAAATGAGTCAGGCAATTTAACATAGCGGGAAACACTTGTTCTCTAAATCTGCAGCATTAAGCTACACATTATTTAAACGTAACACAGCAAAGCCTTTTTTTTTATATATATATAACAAAATAGCTCTTTGAAGGAAATGCAGTTTGTACAGCGTGAACTATAATGACTCATAGTATCACATTTTCCTAATACCAGGTATTGTAAGTGCCTGTTAAGGTTTTTGAACAACTTATTCCATATAAAATATGTAACCAGTATAGGTGCTTTTTCTTAGTCCTACTTACGTCCCCTGTATACTAATCAAACATTATCCCCATCCTTCTCTGTGATACACAGCCAAAAGATACTAAAAACTGCTTCTGCTTCATGTGGGGCTATCTCCTTACCTGTCTCCTAATTTTGTAGCTGTGTAACCCCCACCCTGGGGGTGGGGGGCAGGGAATCTAAATTCTTTCCTCATTAGGAATAAAATATTTTCAATTTTTCCCCCAGATTTTCTTGTAGAGAGAGAACCCAATTTAAATGATTTTGGTAAATCTTTTAAATGCAAAATCCTGTTGCAGAGGTCTTTATTTTATTGAACATTTACTTAGTTAATTAAAAAATGCCTTGAGTGCTTTGAATTTGCAAGCGGTTAGTTTGGGGAGGGTTTATTTGTAAGAAGGAAAATAACGTGCAGACTGTGAGTCTCTGTTGTAACCTCAGTTAAGAATACAATTTAAGATAGTTTTAATCAAATTATGTTTTACAAAATGTACTTTTGCCGATTTCTTATTGACAGTGTGGGGAGTTAATTTTCTTCCATGTATCTGGGGAAGTGCTGAGATTAGAAGTTTTTTGTAACCATGGATAGCATGAAAAAAAATTAGACAAAACATTGAGGCAGGCAAATTCTGACAGGTCCCTTATACTGCTTTGTAAATTACTATGTATAAATTTGAGTAGTAGGGGAATTCAGAAGGTAACTGATATTACTGAGCCCAGAAATAGCCCTCCATCTCCAGCTTCAACCCTCTCTGCCAAAAGAAATCAAAGAGACTTTGGTAGGACTTAACTGGGCAAGTTATGATGTTGACAAATATTAAAAAGTGTTTTACAGAGTTTAAATGTTTCATTTTCCATCTAACTTAATCCTTTGAAAAACAGCACAAAATAGTCTGGATAGATATTATTTTAATTCCAGTTTCACAAATAAGTTATCTCAGTTTCATAGTTGCACAGGATCAAAATTGAGTGGCAGCAATGGGACTGAATTCTCCTTTATGATTCTATAGTATTCATTAGTTGATTCAGCAAATGTTTGATTAATGATTAATTTATGGTTTGGAGCAGGTTATACAGTGAAAAATAAAGAGTTCTTCCCTTGAGAAGAACTTTGACGAATGGGCATTTTCTTCCCTATTCCCAGTATTATATTAGGGAACTTTATGGATTAGTGCTCTAAGCTTCTTCCTGGTTGGCTGGCCCCTTGATCTGACTTAGCATGAGGAAGGAAGGAAGGAAGGAAGGAAGGAAGGAAGGAAGGAAGGAAGGAAGGAAGGGAGAGAGAGAGAGAGAGGGGGAAAGAAAGAAAGAAAGAAAGAGAAAAAGAAAGAAAGAAAGGGAGAAAGAGAGAAAGAAAGAGGGAGAGAAAGAAAGAAAGAGGGAGAGAGAAAAGAAAAGAAAAAAGAAAAGAAAAGAAAAAAGAAAAAGAAAACGAATGAACAGGAGGATTCTAATTTGGATTCCGTAGGGGCATCAGTGAAATTCTTTCTAAAGAAGCAACCATTAGGTTAAGAACTGGTGAAGTTAGCTATATGAAAAATGCAGGGAAGAGTGTTGTAGGCAAAAGAAAAAAATGCATGAGAGGCACAGTATTGGCATCCAGCCATGAAAGGTGGCCATTGTGGCCAATGTGAAGAAAGCAAGGAAGAGGGGAGCATTAGACAAGCTGGGGAGCCAAAAGCAGCCAAATCATGCAGACCCTTGTTGGTGGATGGAAGATTTCTTTTAACAAAATAAGATGAGGAATTATTTAAAGAAGAAAAGTGGTATCATCTGATTCATATGTAAATAAGATCAAATGGACGGAGGAGTCAAGAAGGAAGCCAGCAGGATCCATTTCACTATCTTCTGTAGCACCTTGTAGGCGTCCAAGTGAGAGATGGTTGTGTCTTCAAGGCACAGGACAGTGAAGAAGAAAAGTGAATGGATGTGAAGGAAGTCTTCTCATGGGGGCCATGTTGCCTCAAATGAAGTAGGGTCACTGTTCATCTTTTTTGTCTATCTCTGATATCCATGACCCAAACTCTTCTTTTTTGAAATTTCTGCATTACCAAGCACTCCTTAGTAGTTTCTTATGTCATCTGTAGATTGGAATTACTCTTTATCCATAGTATGCCCTCTCAATTACCAATCCAGCATTTTGAAAAATATTGTGTCTTATTTGGCAAAGTATTAAAATGTGAGTTATGAAGTGATTAAAATATAAACTGCTTTCACTATACTTAAATACTATAGTAAAGGAAGATAATCATTTTTTAAATAAATTGACTGCCTGCTGAAAACATGGGTAAGCAGGATTTCCTTCAATAGAATTCATTGCTTCACATCAGCAAAAAAGTGTTGCTATGGACTATCAGATGGGATCTATAAATAGCAGTGATATATTTTAGTAGTATTGATGTAAGTGGATTTATGCCTTGTAATTTCTGAACCTAATTTGCCAATTTGCATTCTTAGAGGAAAATCCTGTCTAATAATCATTGTCCAGGACCAATTCTCTGAAAATGGGGTTTTGCTGTGCTTAAAATTGTATATAAATTTTTGGCATTCTATATTAGGTTGTGTTTTAAAAATTAAGTTGTTATGAAAAAATTACAATAAAAATCTGCCTTCCTTATGAGAGTTGGGCAGATTAGTCTACTTAAATTTTAATTAAATAGCAATATGTAGTGAAACAAAATACTTAAAACATTTATTCTAACATTTGAAAAATATTGGCTAGTTCCCTTTTTTGTAATTTGTGAGAAGAAAGTATCAGTTTCCCCAGAGCTGTGTGTGTCTGTGTGTGAGTGAGTGTGTGTGTGCGTGTGTGTAAATCTAATTTAAAATAACGGACATTGGGGCGTTTGGTGCTCTTTTCCTATATTTATGGCCCTCATCATTGAGGAATCACTACGTCATGAGACTTACCCTGGTAGCCCCTTAGGACTTGGGCTACATAACGTGCCCTAAGACACCATGGGAAATTCAGCCTGCAGAGTTCTCTAGCACCTTGGTCCTTTCTGAGGCATTGAAAAGATCTGCTTTGGCATTGAACTTAGCAGATCTTATAATAAGAGTCTAATGAATCTACAGCAGATAAAGGATCTAGTCTTTCATCTGATACCTAGAAAAGTTGAAACCCTGGTCAACTTTATGAAAGGAGAACATAATTATGAAGGAGAGTAGCCACGGCTCTGCTGGTTGTTAGCTGGTCATTAAAAAGAGTGTGATCCTGGGATGGCTCCTGAAAAAGGTCATAATGGGATTATTGCACAGATGAAATTAGGCAAGATGCAGCAGTATACTAGGTGCATAGTCATTTTCAGTAATTATGAGCAATTATTATTATGTCAAGCGTCCACCTTGTTGCCTCGTACATAATAGCAGCTTAATAATGATTTTGGTTGAAGTGAAATCCAATTTAAATTGCTGCAGTGAAAATGAGAACTTACTGTCTCACATCACTGAAACGTCCTCCTTGCAGGTTCATCCAGAGAGGGTGCTGGAAAAATCCAATCAGTCCCCTCTCTCCCTTTCTCTCTCTTTCTCTTTTTGCCGTTCTGTCTCTTTTTATTACTTTCTGGTTTTCGTTTCTGCGTCTGTCTCTGCCTCTGTTTCCATCTGTTTCTTTGTCTTTTGTTCCTCTCTAAAACTGTCTCCTTTCATCTTTTCTTTCATTGTTTCTTTCTTCCTGCTTGTCTCTCCACTTGTCTTTCTCTCTTCTCTCTACCTCTTTGCATTCTTTTTTCTGTGTTTCCTCTCACCCTCCTTCTCCCACTCCACCTTTGGCCCTGTGTCTCTTTCTTTTCCCTCTCTCACTTTCTGGGCCAGTCTCTTTGGCTTTGTCACTTCACCTGTCTGTCTCCCTGCCACTTTTCCTTGGGTGGGTTGTAATTCTCTGCAGACATGATGTCAGGATGGCTTCTGACCATTTATATGGAAATAAGTGCTCGCGACTCCAAAGAAAAGAGAATACTACTTCTTGGATAGATCCAGCAAAAAGCCCAGGTCTGGAACAAGGAGCTTTGAATCACCAAAATCTGTTGGACTCGAAATGGATTGTATGTAACACTAATAAACACTGTAGCTTATTAGATATATACTATGTAGCAGGCCCTGCTCTACACGTTTTTTATATATAATCTTATTACATCCTCATAACATCTTTGAGTATGAAGAATTATACTTATCCCCATGCAACAAATGAGGCAATTGAGGTTTAGAAAATTGAAGTGTCTTGCCTAGGGTATCTCAAATACACAACTGAGCTGGCATTAGAAAATGGACGGGCCCAAGCCCTCTGCTCTTATTTTCTATACCACCACCTGTCTCCCCAGAAATTTCAGTTCTTTGGATCTCCATTTCTTCATCTGTAAAATAAGATGTTTGGTTTAGGTATTCACACTGCTTGGTCCTTATAATACTAATTTTGCAATTGATCTGCAGCATATTATAAATGTATTTAAAGGCCTCTGCCCCTTCCAACAGTTCTCAGCTTTCTTTTGTGTTTTGATAACAGCATATGGGATTTTATTTACCACATTGTTTCATATCTACCAGAGCTCCTAGGAACTTAGCCTCTTCTTACCATCAAAGAGAAAATCAGCATTATTCCTGTGCATTCAGAGAAAGTGTTGGCCTCCCTAACTGGCCCCCAGCCCCACTCCTGTTTTCCTTCAGAAATAGGGATTGAAGTCCAAGGACTTCTTGTCTTCAACCACATGCCGGATCACATCCTTGTAATACAGCTAAAGATGTAAGAAGTGGTGAGTTAGCTCTCTTTCCTTTGCATGTTATAAGTGATGGTTACTATAGGCACAAGTATTTGCATCTGTTTTGTAATTAATTTTTTTCCTAATTGGCTTTGTGATTTTTTACTTCTCATTTTTCTGTTTCCTTTCAAGAGATTCTTTATTCTCTAGATTATCCTGTATTTTTAAAATTTTGTATATTTTGACCAAAATTGGATTTTCTCTCTTCAAATATCATTTATCATCACTGATATTTCACTCTAATGAATTGAAAAAGGAAGCTTTAAATGTCATGGTTTTTTAGCTGTGTGACAGTCCATTTTGTGCAGTGTAGGTTTAGAAGACCATTTTTTCTCTTTAAGACTTTATTTTTTTAAAGCAGTTTGTTTTTACACTTGCACAGCCTCCCTCATTATCAACATCCTACACCAGGATGATGGTACATTTGTTATATTGATGAACTTGAATTGACACATCCTAATCACGCAACACCATAACTTACGTTAGGGTTCTTTTTTGGTCTTGTACACTCTGTGGGTTTAAACAAGTATATAATGGCGTGTATCTACCAGTAAGATATCATGCAAAGTAGATTTGATACCCTAGAAATCTGTGCTCCACATATTTATCCTCCGCTTACCCTCACAAATTCCTGGCAGGTGCTTTTAACTGTCTTCATAATTTTTAGAAGAGCTTTAAAAAAAAAAGTTGCTATTTTTAAATTTCTTCTAGCAATGTATGCAGCATGGTTTAAAATACATTGAATAAAGTTACTTTTATTGTTTAAATTCCATTTCAGAGTTATTTCCCCCAAAGGACTGTATGTCACAGCTCTGATATAAGTGCTGTGAAAATAGAAAAATTCTAATATTACCCTTAAGTTATTATCTTGTCTGAAAATAACCTATTGTGGTTTTTAAATACTGTTTTTGGAAAGTGTTTTATTAGTAGTGATTTTAAATTCTAAAATCCACTTTTGAGAAGCACTGTTAGGCTCTTATCTGAGACCTGATCCCACAGCGCCCTCTGGGTGGGCTCTTTACTGAGTCAGGGTAGTCTTGCGTAGTTTTGGGGGACTCAATAGCATCCTCCTGAACTATTTTCTTAGAGAGCTTCTGAGCCCAAGCTCTTTGGCTTCTGAACCTTTCTTTGCAGGTTTAAAGATAGTCCAAAGAATGGTAGTTAAGACATCTTAGCATATTAGTTTCATATAAAACATTTTGCTACAAGAAAAACAGAGGAAGATTTTTGCACAGCACTACAGAAACAGAACTGGGAATAGTTTTTACTTTCTTATTTTTAATTACTAGAATATAGCAGAAGTGTAGACATGTTCTGGCAGAATGAAATCTCAGGTCTTTATTTTTCTTTGAAAAATGTAAATATTGCTTGTTAAAGAAAGAAAGCAGGTCCTGTAATAAAAAGAAGACCTGGGCTCAGCTACTCCTTATGTGTATCTGGATGGGTCCTTAACTTTTCTGCACCTTTACTGACACATGAGGGGGCTGAAGGTCTAGTCAAAGATGGATATTATTAAACTCTAGTTGTTTTTATCCATCGAAGATATGGTTATTTGTTGGCTAGCTCATCCTTTAATAGATTTTATGGAAATTTAAATAATGTAAAATTGAAACACTGTAATCTACAATAGTGTTTGTCTCACTGTGTACACAAAATTTATAATAAAGTGGGGCGCCTGGGTGGCGCAGTTGTTAAGCGTCTGCCTTCGGCTCAGGGCGTGATCCCGGCGTTCCGGGATCAAGCCCCACATCAGGGTCCTCCACTGGGAGCCTGCTTCTTCCTCTCCTACTCCCCCTGCTTGTGTTCTCTCTCTCGCTGGCTGTCTGTCTCTGTCAAATAAATAAATAAAATCTTTAAAAAAATTTATAATTAAGTGATACTCCACATTAACTTTTTACTTGTTAAAATATTGCAAAATTTCAAGGGTAGGTGATTAAGTTATTTGTATTCTTCATGATAGTCTGTGTAGGAACGTTTCTTTGTCTAGTAAACCAGTAAAATTGTCATTGGTCATCAGGATTCGTAAGAATTATGAGTTTCAAATTGGTTGAGGTCTGCATGGGTATATACATTTCATAAAATGTGAAAACTGTGTATATTGTTCTATGAGATTTTTTTTTAAAGATTTTATTTATTCAACAGAGATAGAGACAGCCAGCGAGAGAGGGAACACAAGCAGGGGGAGTGGGAGAGGAAGAAGCAGGCTCATAGTGGAGGAGCCTGATGTGGGGCTCTATCCCAGAACGCCAGGATCACGCCCTGAGCCGAAGGCAGACGCTTAACCGCTGTGCCACCCAGGCCAGGCGCCCCTATGAGATATTTTTAATACCATGAATGGCTTGATAAAAGTTAGCTTATTCACTCAACAATGTGCCTGAATTATAGAAGATGCTGGGATGCATAAATGAACTAACTAGATATGATGGGTTCCCTCATAAAGCATGCACAGTGGTATCACAGAGTAACATTTGGGTGAATATGTAAGGATCAGCTGCTTTCAATTTTAAAAATAAATTATCTCTGTTGAAGTAAACTTGTTTTAATAAAAATATGCTCAAGCAACATTTTGGTATTTCACAGAGGAAGGCTAGAAACTCAGGCGGAAGAAATGATCTTCAACTTATGTATTTCATTTGCTAAATTTGCAACTTGATAAATTGGAGATTGTCAGCATTCAATTAAACCTTAAGCAAATTCCAAGTAAAAGCAAACTTGTATTTCACTTGTGGTTGATCCCTGCTCTTATACTACTTATGGTCATGAAATCCAGCAATATAGTTACATATTGGTGGGTTTGGAATGTATCTGTTGCTTCTCTCTGTAAGTATGATCTGTTCTCTGTAGTTTTGTCTCTTATGGGAACTATTTGCAGATCATTTCCCCCCCACATATTAAGAATATGAGGCAACTTGAAACAATAAAAGAATAGTTCCCTACAGAAATAGTTACTGTTTAGAAGATAGTATTCATAGCACCTGAGTTATATGCATTGTACTTCTAAAACATAAGAAGATTTTGTTAGACTGTGCTTTTTAAAAAAATTTTTGTCAGATTTATTTTCCATCATTTGACACACATATATCTTGACAATCAGTCTAGATTATTTGCTGCTTTTCACTACAGTGTTGTTCAAGTCCTATGCCCTTGCTTATCTTTGTCTTGTTATACCCATTACTGAAAGTAGAGTATTGAAGTCTCCTAATATTATTTGTCTTTCTACCTCTTCTGTAAAATTTCAATTCTGTAAAATTTTACACCATATATTTAGGAGCTTTCATGTTTGGTGCATAAATATTTATAATTGTTATCTCTTCTTGATAAATTAATCCTTTTAATTAAAAAGAAGTCCTTTATCTCTTGTAACTTTTTTTTTTAACTTAGAGTCTCTTTTGTCTGATATTATTAGTATAATGACCCTGCTCTTTTCGAGTTACGATTTACATGAAAAATGTTCCTGTCCTTTCACTTTCAACCTGTGTGTATCATTAGATCTAAAGTGAGTTTCTTGTACATGGTACATAGTGTTAGATTTCATGTTTTTGATCCATTCAGCTAAACTATGTCTTATGATTGAGAAGTTAATCCAGTTATATTTAAAGTAATTACTGATATGAAAGGATTATTTCCATTTAAGTCATTGTTTTCTGTATGTCTTGCAGCTTATTGTTGTTCCCTTCCTTTCTTTCTTTAATTTTTAATTTTTTTTAAGTTTTTATTTAAATTCCAGCTAATTAACATACAGTACAATATTAATTTCAGGTGCAAAATACTGATTCAACACTTCCAACTTAATATTTTGTTAGACTGTGTTTATTTTTGTAGTAGAGTGTTAAAATGGAAGCTTAGGCTGTGATGCATTATGAAGGTAGCTCTTGTCTAGGCTTCCCTCACAGAGAATCCTGCTGTGACTCAACAGTTACTCTGTTTTCCAAATGAGAAGTGTGAGGATGTCATCTCCTGTTGCAAGCCTAGTGATTCAGTCTTCAAGGAGGTTTATTGGCAGGAGCTCGGCTGTGCATTCTGATCCCCAATGAGTGTTACCCTCTTCACCTTGGGTTAGGAGAGAGAGGATTTAAGGAGTCTACTCTGAGGGCATAAAATGAGTCCCTGAAGTTTAGATATAGAGGACCACTGTCTAAAACATGCCTGGGAAATCAAAATTGAATGCAAATGAAGAGTCTTGTCACAGACTGGATTTCCAGAAAGCAGGCACTGAGATGGAGTTAGCACAAAAGGTTTATTGCAAAGTTAGCACCTGTGAAAGGAAGAGTGGGGAGGCAGGATTGATTGGGTCAGGGAAGCCATCAGACAGCCATGCAAACCTGACAATGTGTCTCCCAGCCCAGTAGGGAGCTTCCTGAGCAAAGTGTATTTTAGAAGAGTCTAGTGTTGGGTGGAAATGGCCAGGTGCTTGTACTAGAGTCTTGCTCAGTCATGAGCTGGAGGCTGCCTTGAGAAGACTGCCTTTGGCATAAAAGCCGAGGCAGATCCTGATGAAGCTGACAGCTGGAGGCTATCCACTCACCACATTCCTCACAGATGGGCACCAAGTGCTTTCTTGGAGGGGACGCTGGGTGGGGCATCTCCATTTGTAAAAATCCCCTAGCTTTTCTGTTTATACTCCTAAAATAAAAGTCGTTTGTGTACTTTTAGTCATGAAACAGTCTCATGTAAGTAATAAAATTTTCCAATCGAGTGTAATAATGCAAAATGTTAAACTTTCTTCAAAGTTTTCTTTTCTCTCCAACCCCAGCACATGTTTGACTACACTCTTCCCTCCCTTTTCTTTTTAACTTTCTTTCTCCCACTTGCCAGAGGTAGTTTCTCACCTTTCCAGTTTGGACCCAGAGGGGCAGGCATTAGTGGAAAGAAGAGATAAACTGTTGGGGTCTCTCTGACCCATAAATGTGCAATTATTGCTTCTCTCTCATGAGCTATTTTGTAATAAAGGGTACCTTCTTGAAAGATGAAAGTATCGGATGCTTTTGATGTGTTTTCATTAATTATAGCAACTACCACTGATTTGATAGGCATTTCTACCAAGCACTTTATTGATAAATCCTGTCAAATTTTATTCTTACCCTAATTGTTTTTTTTTTTTTTTAAGATTTTTTTTAATTTATTTATTCGACAGAGATAGAGACAGCCAGCGAGAGAGGGAACACAAGCAGGGAGAGTGGGAGAGGAAGAAGCAGGCTCATAGCGGAAGAGCCTGATGTGGGGCTCGATCCCATAACGCCGGGATCACGCCCTGAGCCGAAGGCAGACGCTTAACCGCTGTGCCACCCAGGCGCCCCTATTCTTACCCTAATTGTTATATGTGAGACATGGCCCTTCTTAGAAAATGGAGGAGGTAGAATCTTGCTATCTGAGGATCCCAGAATTCTTGCTCCTAGACTGCCGAAATGTGGGGTAGATTATTTTTATGTTTTCTACGTCCTGTACTTCATATTTGCTTACTTATTTCTGCCCCACTAAAACTCTTGATTTTTCATTATATTTATCAGTTACTGATCTTACTATTAGTACAAATTAAGTGAGTAAATACAATATAACTAGCTGTGTTAAATCCATGTTTAGCTTGCAATTACCTGTATGTTAGGAAGGTAGTTTTCAATGTGAAAATATACTTTCTGCTTTAGGAAAATACATTTTAGCAAGTTGCAAAAAGAGTGAATTTATTAGAAAAGAAGGTGCTGAGAATAACAGATCTAATTCACTAAATTTTGCCTTTAGCTGCTGCTAAAGTTTATCTATACAGGAAAGTTTCCCAGATGTTTGTTTGCAAATTGCTTTAGTGTTTATTACTTGAAATTGAATAAACATTAATTGTGGCTCGTTCTATTTTTTTTATGTTAGGATAATGCAGACATCAAGATTTGTGGGGGTGGTATTATTGTTTACAAAGAACATAAATGGAAGCAAATTTTACTTCCTTTTACAGTGAGTATTCTGATAGTTTTTAGCTTTAAATCTTGTGATAATTCTCCTGTGGGAGGTTCTATCATTATTAACTTCCTAAGTTATTCAGAATTCTTCTCTTCCATATTTATAAGAGGTACAACTTTACATTTTTAAAAGAATGGTTCATTTCCCCAAATAGAAATCTGAGCACTGACATTTTTAGCAACATTTTATTATGAGCATTTGTCACCATTCTCATCATTGACATTTAATTGGTTTCCTTTCAAAACCAAGAAAAGATCCATCCAGTAGATATTTATGGTACAGGCACAGGTCTAGGGGCTACAGATGAAACCATGAACCAAAGAGACAAAGCCCTTCACTTCATAGGGCTCATATTCTAGAAAGGTGAGATAAACAATTAAAAATAAAAACCTTTAGCATACATGATGATTATAAGTGCTGTGGTGGAAAAAAAAAAAAAAGAAGCAAGATGTCAGGACAGAGAGTGCTGATGGCTTGGGAGGGGACAGAGTGTTAGAATTTTAAAGCAGGAAATGGTTGCCGAGAAAATGACATTTGAGTAAAGACTTGATGGAGGTCAGGGAAGGAGTCAGACAAATATCTAGGGAATGAACATCCCAGGCAGAGAGAACAGCAAGTGTAAAGGTCTTGAGACAAGAACTTGCTTGGCATATTGAAGAAGAAGCAGAGAGGTCAGTGTGGAGGGCACAGAGCAGTGAATAGATGAGGCTCGAGAAGTAATAGGGACACAGCAGATAAGGTCCTGTAAAGTCATTTTTGGGACTAGGATTTTTTTTTTTTTTTTTTTTTTTTTTTTAACATGGGGCCTGAATTCAGGACCCTGAGATCAAGACCTGAGCTGAGATCAAGAGTAGAATGCTCATCGGAATCTGGGGATGTACTGTATGGTGACTAACACAATATAATAAAAAATCATTTAAAAGGAAAAAAAAGGAGTAGAATGCTCAACCAACTGAGCCACTGAAGTGCCCCCAGAACTAGGACTTGGATGCTAAATGTGATGGGAGTGCATAGAAGTATTTTGATTGTGGGGGTGACAGTGGTCTGACTTCCATTTCAACATATATTGAAAAGATACTCTAGCAAAGGAAAAAAACAGACAGATGAGGTAGGAGATTGTGGCAATAATCCAAGTGAGAGATGATGGTGACCTGGACCAGCCATTGTAATGAGGAGATGGGGAGGAGAGGGAGTTTTTGAAATACATTTTGAAGATAGAGTCAGAGGGATTTCTCAAAGGATTGGCAGTGAAAATGAAACAATCCGTCCTGCCTTCAAGATTTCTGGTATTGAACAACCAAAAGATGGATTTGCCAAAATACGCGGATCTCTCCGATCCATTCGTAATCATGTATGCATTTGGTGTTTACTAGGCACAGTATGAGGTTTTGCTAGACAAGAGAGAGAAAAACAAACTAAATTGGCTATAGTTAAAGCAACGTGAAGCCTATGGATGATCTTAGGCTGTACACAATGCTGAGAAAGTAAATAAGTGACATGACACATATGCCTCAAGATACAAAAAACAGAAAATGAGCTGAGGTCAGTCGCAATGGGTAAAAATTACTGTGTGAAGGGGGTAATCAGTTCTGTTCATGAAAATTCTTATAGTTAGATCAGATCTTCAGTCACTTTGAAAACAACTGCTTCTAGCTAAATTCCTTTCTTTTCAAATTCAAATGACATCTTAAAATCTGTGTGGCTAATTACTATGACATTGAAATTAAGAACAAGGTATGTGGTTGATGAGAATATTGGCAATCCCCAGGGTGATTCTAGAGCACCTTCCCAAATCTGATCATTGAGCTTGCATTTCATTTAGTGTTGCTTAGCAAGGAGTTCACGAACATCCCTGAGTCAGGCATGATCCTCCTGAATTAAAATGCCGTACTTGGTAAAAATGTTACAAATTACTTTACTCCGTCCTGGCCAGGAAGAGTGTAGTTTTGGTTCCAGATATCCTGGTTGCCTTAACCAAATATAGGAAGATGGATTTAGCATCTCAGCATTGTCCCACACTAATGTAACATGACAATAATTTGTAAACACTTCTCTCACATGGTCTCCAGGACATTATGGAAAATTAATTAAATAGTACCCATGAAGAATGCACTCTTTAGGGAATGTACTGAGTAAAAACAGTAGCAACAGCCTTCTTATATTCTCCATTGATTGTATCTTCTGTATCTTCTCATTTTGTCTATTTGAGATTTTATGTGCACGCTTGAATTTTCTAGATATTATTTTCCTGATACATCTCTTCCATTTATCTGCTTACGTATCATAACTTATCCAGAGTATTTTAAAAGTATCTAAAATGCCCAAAGACTGCTTTTGAAATGGGTGCTATTTACAATGACTTTGGGTTGGTATGCTGTAGATGCTCTACTTTTTTTTTTTTTTTTTTTTGGTACGTTAGCTGTTTTGTTATTTTTTTTTCCAGTTTCATTGAGATACTATTGATATAACATGGTATAAGTTTTAAGATGTACAACATAATGATTTGTGTGTCAACTATATATATATATATTTCATGTATATATATGAAAGTGATTATCACAGTAAGTTTGTATAACAACTGTCACCTCACATATTATTTTCTTGTGATGAGAACTTTTTAAGATCTACTCTTAGCCACTTTATTTATTTATTTATTTAGATTTTAATTATTTATTTGAGAGAGAGACAGAGAGTGACAGCACTGTTGGGGAGGTGAGAGAGAAGCAAGCTTTCTCCTGAGCAGGGAGTCCAATGTGGGATTCAATCCCAGGACCCTGAGGTCATGATCTGAGCCGAAGGCAGAAACTTAACCAACTGAGCCATCCAGGCATCCCATACTCTTAGCCACTTTCAATACAGTATTGTTAACTGTAGTCCCTATGTTGTACGTTACATCCCCAGAGCTTATTTGTCTTATAACTGGAAATTTGTACTTTTTGACCATCGTCACCCATTCTCCCCTTCTACCTCTGACAGTCACTCTGTCCTCTGTATCTGTAAGTCAATTTTTTTTAGATTCCACATGTAGGTGAGATCAACAGCATTTGTCTTTCTCTGTCTGACTTACTTTACTTAGCTTAATGCCCTCAGTGTTCATTTATGTTGTCACAATGTCAGGATTTCCTTTGTAGGGGAGGACAAATTATTTCCTTCTACCCTTTGAGGTCTTCCATCTGGCCTACAAATTAAATTGACATGAGACAGATTAACAGGAGAAAATAACTGAAATTTCATTATGTGTGCATGGAGGCCCACTAATGAAATTGAGACCCAAAGAAATGACCAAGGAGGGCAGTTTTTATACTTTTTAGACAGAGACAATAAATCTGTGAGAAATTGACAGAACAGAGAAAACTTGACTTTTGGAAGCTTCAATTAGTAAAGAAATTCCAAACAGAATTTGGATTGCAGCTGTAAATTAGTAAAAAGTAACAAGGGATGTTAATACAGCTTTCTCAGCCCTAAATTTCCTATCTCTGGTAATACGGATGCCTTTTTACCTGGTGGTACAGGGATGATACCTTTTATTTATTTCCTGCTTTCGGGAGGACAGAAAAGGGTGTGAATGTCCTCCCTACACAGGTTGTCTCTTAAGTAATTTTTATTTAAAATAACTAATATGCCAAAGTGGCACATTTTGGGGTGGCGGCCTGCCCTTGGCCACTATACTTTCTTTTGATAGATGAATAATATTCCATTTTACGTATACCATGTTTTCTTTATCCATTTATCTGCCACTGGACACTTAGGTTGTCTCCGTGTCTTGGCTGTTGTAAATAATGCTGCCCTGACCATGAGGGTGCACCTATCTCTTTGGGATGGCGATTTCATTTCCTTTGGAGATACACCCAAAAGTGGAATTGCTGGATCATACAGTACTTCTCTTTTTAATTTTCAGAGGAACCTCCTAATTTTTTCAGTCGTGGCTGCATCAGTTTACATTTCCACCTGCAGTACACGAGAGTTCACTTTTCTCTGCACCCTCACTAATAGTTATTGTCTCTGCCATTTTGGTAGCAGCCATTCTGACAAAACCACATCTCGTTGTGGTTTTGATTTTCATTTCCCTGGTGATTGGGGGTGTGGAACAGCACCCTTTCATGTACCTGTTGTCCATTTGACTATCTTCTTTGGAAAAGTATCTATTCAGGTCATTTGCCCATTTTTTTTTTTATTGAGTTCTTCAGTTTTTGCTATTGCGTTGTATGAATTCCTTATATATTTTAGATATTCACCCCTTATTAGGTACGCAGTTTGCAACTATTTTCAATTCCCTAGGTTGTCTGTTCATTTTGTTGATGGTTTCCTTTGTTTTGCAGAAATGATATTAAAATGTCTACCAAAAGCCATCGATAGACTCACTGCAGTTCCTATAAAGATTCCAGTGGCATTTTTTCAGAAGTAGATTCAACAATCCCAAAATTTATATGGAATCACAAAAGAACCCAAATAGCCAAAATAATTCTGAGAAAGAACAGAGCAGGAGGCATCATCACTCTTCCTGATTTCAAGCCAGACACCAAAGCCATAATCATCAGAACAGTATGGTACTGGCATACGAATAGAACACATAGGCTAATGGAACAGAATGGAGAGCTTAGAAATAAACCCATGCAGAAATGGTCAACTAATATTCGACAGGAAAGGCAAGAATACTCAGTGGAGAAAGGACAGTCTCTTCAATAAACAGTGCAGGGGAAATGGGATATTCACATGCGAAAGAATGAAACTAGACTCATATCTTACCTCGCTCATAAAAATTAACTTGAAATGGAATAAAGACTTAAATGTAAGACCTGAAACTATGAAACTCCTAGTGGAAAACACTTAAAGCACAAGCAACAAAAAGCAAAGTTAAGCACATGCTCTCTCTTTTAAATATAAAGTCAATTTGTTCATTGCTTAAAAAGCGTATTCTTTGTTAAGCTGCCAAAAGATTGCTGAAAAGTTGAAAAGAATGTGAATAGGCTGTTGAGGAGAACCCTGACCTTTGGAGTCCTGCGTTCCTCCCACCCTTATCCCCTTCTTGCAAGAAAGGAGCAGCAAGCTAAATTATGCTGTGCCCCTAGGGCACAGGCTGCTAGATTTGGTGAAATAAAAAGAAAAGGACAAATTGGAAACATTATTTATAAAACATAAAGAAGGAAAGGCTTGCTTTCTTCAAACAAACAAATAAACAAACAAGCTTTTAAATCAACAGGAAAGACTCTGGTCATGCCTGTTATTTTCTTTGGCTTAGCAGTTTCACTTCTATGATATTATATGTCATAAAACCTTAATAGTGACTACTTTTCATGAAGGTGGTGAAGAAGGGGCTTTTCCTTTTCACTCCATAATTTCCTATGTCATTTAAATTCTTTATTAGGAATATGATTTACTCTCTTTTATAATTTAAAGTGTGTGTGTGTGTATGTATGTATGTATGTGTGTGTATGTGTTTTTTTTTTTTTTTTTTTTTTATGAAGGAAAAAAGGCTATTTTCTCTTAAGTCCTAGCACCATGCTGGGATTATAGGAGGCAGCAGGTAGTATTTCAGAGCCTGACCTTCTAGGAGAGATAACCTTCCTCTTAGGATTTTAGTAGTGAAGTTGTTCAAATCTTACCTTCACTTAAAAGCAGTCATTTGATCATGCATAGAGAAAAGAATGCAGATTGTTTTTTAATCCAAGGGTCATTAGTATTGGTCATGAGATATTTATTTTTAGAATCACTTATCCTCTTGACCCTGAATTTGTGGTGCTATTTGTTCAAAAATGGCTGTGAGAGGATATTAAGTGAGATAAATATTATTAACCTGAACTTGATCTTTCATTAGCCCCTGTGATATGCAGTGCTACTGAACTCAGAAGACACCTGTTTTAGTAGGTTAATTTCTGCCACAGAGGGAGTTGCTGAAATTTACATTTGCTTTGTATTTAACTATCTGTAGGAAATGACTTTAGATACTTCTGCCCAGGAAAAGGGCAGAGTATTAATATTGTGTAATTATCTTTTCCTTCCTATCTCCAGAACGTTTGTCCAGGAACAGCATTCAGTGGTAGTAAAAAAGGCACTTCTTTGTGTTTCTCTCCTCAGAAAGTTAAAAGGCAGTATTGCTATATTACCTTCTAGTAATAAAGCAACCGATTATTATTAAACTTGAAAATACTTCTTAACACACAGGAATACTATGCTATTGTGGGGAAGGAAAAATTCTTCCTCTACCCTTCAAGGTCTTCCAGCTGGACTAAGAATTAAATTTGCATAAGACAGGTTAACAAGAGAAAACAAAACAAAACAAAACAAAACAGGTTTATTAGATTCCCACAGAGGCCCAATAGTGAAATTGAGACCTAAGTAAATGACCAAGGCAGGCAGCTTTTATACATTTTAGAAAAGAGACATATTTGTGAGGTGTTGACAAGATAAACAAAACAGGTTGTTTAGGAACTAAGTAGGGAATCCTGAGCAGAATTTAGGCTGAGGTAGTTGATGGGGAAAAAAGAAACCAAGTTTGTTTCTACAACTTTTTCTGCTTCAAAGTCCCTATCACTGGTGATAAGGATATCTTTTTACTTCTTAGTATAGGGAGGGTATTTTTCATATGGGAGAGTTGTTTCCTACTTTCAGGGAGGAAAGAGGAGGGTCTGGGTGTTTCTTAAGTAATGTTAAAATAATCAGTATGCCAAAGCAGCACATTTGGGGCACTCTACACCATTCTTGGTTGTAATTCACTGGGGGAAAAAAAAGATAACCTTTTTCTTATATATGGCCATGAGTTTGTATTTAATGAAAAAGAGCAAGTAATGTAGAGATTTTGCACACACAGAGCTTGGGAAAGACTAGTCTATCAAAGCCTTAGTGATGCTATGAGGAAGCTAATTCTTTTGTAAGGACTCTGTACCTTCCTCCTCTAGAGCATTGTTTGACCATTTCCGTCTTTTAGTCCTTTGCCAAATGACTAGTTCCATCTACATCTGCAAGAGAAGACAATGAATGTGCCACAGACTGGATAGGGAATGTTTATCTGCCGTGCACCATACAATACGTGCACCATTATAGTGGGTAAAATGAATGCAGGGTTTTAGTAGCCCTGGGACAGAAGTCTTTGGGAAAGGAGAAGCAAGCATAGTCGCTAGATTATATTTACTTCCCAGTCTTTTCTCCTTTTCCATCTATTATACTTCATTCTACTTGAACTTACCAGAAGAAAAAGAAACAGAAGCACCACTAAAAGAAATGCTGAAATTTTGATAAATGCTTCTACGACATAATGGTTCCTAAAAATTATTAGAGGGGAAAAAAGGAAAAATTAAAAGATTAGAGTTATTTTCCAAACACTTTCTAACTCTCTCTAGTTAAAGATTCGCCAAGAAGAAGGAGGCACTGGGGCGCCTGGGTGGCTCAGTCAGTTAAGCATCTTCCTTTTGGCTCTGGTCCTGATCTCAGAGTCCTGGGATCAAATCTGGGTTGGGCTCCCCGCTCAGTGGGGAGTCTGCTTCCTTCTGTCTCCCGCCTCTCCCTCTGTGCTCTGTTTCTCTTTCTCTCTCTTAAAAAAAAAAAAAGAAAGAAAGAAAGAAAGAAAAAGGAAAGGAGAAGAAGATGGTACTTGCGTGCAGGGTCCCTTTGTAGGACCTTGCAATTATTTAGAGCATCTACTAGGGAAGAAGTCCAACACCACCGTTCACAGAAAAAAAACAGATGATAGGTTAGTGTGTGTGTGGCAGAGGGGAGGAGGGAGTAACTGCTTTATAATTGTTCCGTACTATTCCTGAAGTTATGCTATTGAATTTTACAAGATTATTTCACATACTGGAATTTTGTTACAGTTTTTGTCTGGGTTCTAGAATTTCTCTCCTTAGTATAAACATTTTTTTAATCCTAAACAGGGGTTGTGGCAAAGGGATTTGTCCCATCAGAACAGATTTCTGGTGCCCTTTTTATGATCCTATGATTTTCCAGGGTTTCCATTTGAAAGATTCTGGATATTAGTCTTAAATTGTTCAATTTTTGACATCGACACTGTGTTTTTAGGGAGGTTGGTTATGGTGTAATCAATCCATTTCTTCTTTGCAGAAAGTAAAAGTCTGCCTGTAAATATTTTGAACTACAGACCAGCGTTTTGTGCTCTATTGACCACATCACTGATGGCTAAGCATCTCGATACTTCGAAACCCTGGCACAGGAGCTTTAATCAAAGCCTTTGGGTGTCTTTCCATTAAATCTGAAATAAAGCTGCTTTCAAAATAAGTTGAGTTTCAACCACTAATCATTGACCATTTTCATGGAAACACTGAGTAATTGTTTCATGTTTAGAGTATATCGTGTGAAATCAAGTCACAGGGAAAGCTCTTTGTCCAGCTGTCACCAGTACATGGTCATCAGGCTTCCAGAGCACCAATTTCCATATTGTGTGACAAAATATTCATTCTAAAATTTATTCCCCCAAATTGTTCAGACATGTAATAATATATATTTGAGACTGGGAAAAGTTTTGAACTGTCAAAACTGCCTTTCTTTGCCCATATTGAATTTTGAGGAGATGGGGAAGTCTCAAACCAGCAGGAAATTTACTCAAATGTTCTATGATAAATCCTCTGTGGCTCTAATGTTTTTTAATATTATATCTTGGAAAGCTGTAAATCATAATATGCTACTATAGTGATGGAGATTAGGAAGGCAAACAATTTGAAACTTCATGGTCCCTCACAATGAGCAAATGGTAAGGTTTCAGAGAAACTGATTTTCACATCAAATATCCAAATGAATAGTTTTCAACCTGTGTTGACAGTGTTTCTTGAGGAAGGAGAAAAAGTGGTTCTTTCAAGACTCTTCCTAAACACTTTCAGTGTGTAGTTCATACAGATCACTTTGGGATGCCACCTATATGGTTAAATACATAAAGTGGTCTATTTATTTTCAGAAGACAAAATAGTATTTATTCATCTCAAGCAGAAAAATTGGCAATTTCTTTAATGGAAGCACATTAGTATTGATGAACAGATATGGTGACTGACAAAGTTCCTAGTTGTCTCAGCTGTTGAGATGCAGCTCAGATCCCCGCCTGGATGCCATCGAGCCTGTCATCAAGCTCCTGTAAGTGTCAACTGCCAACAGCTCAAGCTGTCTTGTTCTCTGTGAGCTTGGCACAATAGGAGTTGTCTTACCCCTCTCAGATGTTATGCTCCCCTTCCCAACCTAAGGACTGACAGATCCCGGGATATAAAAGGTGACCCTTTGCTTCAAGGTGGCATATACTCTGCTGTGTGGGTGACACCCATTGCTCATCCAAGCAGTCGGGCTGAAGCTGGAGTCCCGTTAGACCCCACCAGGCTTAGGTCCTTCTGCTCTAACTGCTTCTTTTCCTTCCTTTTCCCCGAGAGTGCTCCCCCAGTAAGGACTGTGTACCTGAACCCGCCTCTAGGCAACGCAACCCAAGACAAAGGTGAATGCTGCATTTCCTCAACTCTACTATTATGTTGCCAGTATCAGATGTAAGACAAACCAGATGTGAACAAAAACCCACCCGTTACTTAGCTCAAATCATCATACTAAATAGACAGAAGGAGAAAAATGAGCGTTTTCTCAAAAGCATATCCTAATTCTGTAAAGATGAGGCCCAGAGAAAGAGAAAGGCACAAATAGTGACTTTAAGATACAGGTGTGTGGGTCACTAAATTTGCCTTTTCTATCATGTTTGAAAGTCATGAAACTGTATTTTAATATAGGTATAGATAAAGAGTGCAGTGATAGAAATTAAATGCATGGTGATTGCCTGTGTCTCTACATACTACAAGTTGGGAAAAGCACAGAAAGAAAGGGTAATGGTGGTAGAAATGATGAAAGCATCCCATGAAATTTTAAGGAAGCTTGGAATTAAGATTCAAGAATCTCCTTTGTTACCAGATATCATTTCTACTGTCTAGATTTTAATTTGCATATAAATTTATTGTAGCATACCATCTAACTAATATGCATTTCCCCCCAAGACAGTAATTATTCAGGCAAATCTTTAATTAGATCGAGGCAAAATAAATATTCTTACACTCTAATTTTGAATTATTTGCATCTCCTATTACAATTTCAAAATTATGAATTCTCATCCTGGTATCAATTCTTTCTGCCAGTGTTTATAACAAACATAGCTCGTCATTTTGTTTGATCAGCACCCTACACATAAGAGACAGGGTTTCAACAGTTACTTATTTTTTGTTCAGATATGTAATGTTTTTATTCTAAGTTTGATAAAGTTACTTTTAATATTTTGTTCTTAATTTCTTAATTGATGATGCCTCACAGATATAATCAATCACTTTCTTACCACGTAGGGAAATATCTAAGGGCTACAGTTACCAGGACAGAGTTACTGTGGGGCAGAGTAGTGTATTGCTGTCTTTAATTTTCCTTTCTCTTCATATAGCCAATAAATATTAATATATTATTTTGTTCCTAGGGTGGAGGACTAGAGAGGAGTTTTGCTTGCTTTAATGGCACATATTACATAACCTTCATTAGTAGAAACACAAAAATGTATTCAGAAAAGGAGTTTGATTTTCTGGGTCCTCAGTGGGATCATGAAAGTAACCTACAGAATTCTACCTCAAGAATTGACACAGCCGACTTTGATTATAGGGAGTTAAATAGCTGATCCCAAGTAGTCATCCTAAAACCGGAAACTTAGGTAGAACTTCTGACCCAGTAAGCAGGCCGGGGTGTTTTCCTTAATGTTGATATAAACTAACGTCATACAAACTTTGTTAACGAGCATTCCTCCTGCCTTCAAGACTGCCTCCATGAACTGGGTCAGAAATGCAAAAATCTCCCATGTTAAAGATTACTTTGTTTTTGTTTTTTTTAAAGCAGGCTCCACACCCAGCATGGAGCCCAACATGGGGTCTGAACTCAGGACCCTGAGATCAAGACCTGAGCTGAGATCAAGGGTCAGGAATTCAACCAACTGAGCGTCCCAGGCACCCCTACTTTTTATTGTTTTTTTTTTTTTTTCAGTTTGTTTTGTTTGCTGTGCTGAAATGGAATTTTATTTACTGTTAAATGTTCAGATTATGTTAAATGTTCAAATAGGCTTATCCTATAATTTATAATACCAGGTGGATGATTGATTCATCAGAACTTTTCTCAAGGATACATTTTAATAAAGGTGTAGAGATGGAAAGGGGGGGTAGAGGACCCAGGCAGCAAGTTACTTGAGGTATTTTCCCTGTTTTACAATCTTACCTACATAGGTCTGTTTGCATCATGTGTTCTGGCAGACAGGAATATTGCACATGCTGTCTCCAAGTCAAGGTCTAGAACACTAGCCATCTATAGTCCTAAATGGAGGGCACTGACAGCACAATTATCATTGGCTCTACCACTACGTAGTGTTTTGCCTTCTAGCATGGAAGTAAGTCACATATAATGTTGGTTATTTGTTTATTGTATTTGATGTCATGGAGTAGAATTAATTTGAGATATCTTTGGGACCTGATGTTTGCACAAATTTTACGATGTTTATGGTTGTGCTAAAGATCGTGGAAAAAAGAGCATCCTTTAAAACTTACTTGGAGAAAAATACTGGCTTCTGCATTTAATTACAGTTTAGTTCTAGATTGAAGATCAGTGTATTTTTATGTTGAAAACCCCCATTTGCTTCTTCCACATGGCTGCTTTTGTCAGCTTTGTGCTTCTGTAACAAACAAGTATACTCTAAATGAGAGCTTGGAACGGGAATTCGGTGATCTCATACATTTCTTCATTCATTTTGTTCATTAAGCACATATTTATTGGGCACCGAGTCTGTGCTCCTCACCCTGCTAAATGCTGGGATCACTGAGGTTAGCAGGAGAGCAGATCCCTGCCCTCGAGAAACTTAAAGCCCATTGGGCAAGTCAGATAAACGGAAACAAACAAGATAAATGTACATCTTAAAAATGCAGTGAAGGGAGTTTAAGAGACAATGTGACAGAATGTAATGGGAAGAGGCTACTTTAAGTGAGCTGGTGAGTAAGGAACCTACCATGGGTAGGGGTGACGGTTGTTATATTCAAGGAAAGGTAAGAAGGCCAGGGTAACTGGTGCCCACTGAGCTGTCCTGACACATTGGAGCATGAGGCCGGACAGGTGCAGAGCCCGCGTCTTGCAAGGTCTTGTAGATAATTGTGAAGGTTTCATTGTCAGAAGATTGGAAAGTCATTCATAATTTTTTAAGTAGGGAAGCATTGTAATCTAATTACTGTTTTTAAGAGGTCTCTCTGACTTTCTCTGGAGATTTAGAATAGGGGAACAAGGGCTGAAGCTGGGAGATTAGTTAGGATGCTGAGATGAATGCCGATGAGTGTGCTAACAGTGGAAATAAATGAAAATTGAGGGCTTACTGATAAATTTTGGAGATGAAACCAGTGGGACTTGCTACATTAGGAAAAAAGTGGAGGAAAAAAATTAAGGATATCTTTGTTTTGTTCTGTTTTGTTTGTTTTGTTTTTAGCGAACTGGGTATATGGTGGTGTCCTTTATTGAGGTATTGAGGTGGTTGAGGCTAGAAAGAAGTTGGACTGGGAAGGCGATATCAGCCAGGACTCAAGACTCGGATTTGACCACACTGAGGTTAAAATCCATGGTAGATATCAGTGGTCACATGCACAGCTAACTTGAGACTATAGCTTAAAGAATAGATCAGAGTTGGAAATACATATACTAAAGTATACGTGTATACGGATCTATCTGTGTATAGTGTATACAGATGGCAATTAAAGGCCCAGGATTGGTTAAGTTTACTTTAAGAACACAGCATGGAATGAGAAAATCTGAAAGGTCCAGGATGGATTATTGGAGAATTTCATCATTTGGAGGTCAAGTAGAAGAGAAAGAACAAGGAAAAAATACCAAGGGGTCCCTAAGAATGGAGGATAAAAATCCGCACAGTGTAGTATCACAGAGAACAACAGACTAGAATGTTTCAAGAAGGGAGAGGAGGTCTGCTGTGTCAGCTATGGCTAAAAAGCCAAATGAGAGACAGTGTCATTGAGTTTAACAACATGATCTTTCAGGTGACCTCTATGAGAAGTTTCAGAAGCATGGTAGACAGACATCAGATTGGAGTGTACTGAGACATGATTAGTAGGAGAAAAAAGGGACAGAAAGAAAGTTAAGTCAGACCTTTTAATGGCTTTTGTTTGAAGCAGGGAGAAGAAAAATGGATATTGGAGAGAATACGAGGTCAAAGGAGATATATATTTTTTAAAGATAAAAAATTCTTCACCATGTTTTTGCATACTGATTACATGGCCTAATAAAAAGGAAAGATTCATGATACAAGATGAAAATATTATTTTATAAGAGCAAAGTCATTTGGAGACAAATGTCAAGAGGAGTCAAGGGAAGGTGGGATCCAGAGAGCAACTGGAAAAATTGGCCTTTAGTAAAAGAAGGAACTCCTCCTCCATTGTGATGGGAGGGAAAGCAGCAAGGAGGGGCACAGATACAGGAAGATTTATAAATTCAGTGATGGGAAGATGGAGAATCCTCACTTGATACTGTTTGTTGTCTCAATGAAATAAAAGATATAATCATTAGCTAAGAGTGAGTAGGGGGAGGAACTGGGATAGTTTAGAGAAGAAAATGTGTTAAATAGTAATTTTGGAGAGTAGGAATTTGAATTTATTAGAAAACATAAAATAATTTCCTGGCAATGTGAAGTGTCGTGTGTGATGTTTGTTGTGAATCTAATGTGGTACCATTGTGTGATTTCTTCCAAAATATTAGATGCTCAGCTACAGATGCAGATAATGGCAGAAAACTGTGTTGAAACTAGGTCAGGATTTTTCTGGGCAGCCAAGACACTGGAAATACTTATGATGTAGTGACCATAATGATGGACACGGAATTAAAGCCATGGAAGGAAACAAGTGAAGCTCAGAAGATGGTAATTGGTAGTGAAAATGTGGACGGGCCAGTGAAAATCATTATGAGGTAGTAGAATTTTAAAATTATATATTTGAGTAAGTGAAAAGTTGAGGAGGATGTAGTCAGAGAAAGATACCTATATGCCAGATGAAGGAAGTGTAGCCTCTTTCCAGATGGAAACCAGAAATGGGACATTATTATGGGAGTATAAGCCTAAGAAAGAGAATAGGAAAAGATGATTGGAGGTGATGAAGTCAAGGCATTAAGACATCAGGGTATTGGATGGGTATTCACACGATGTTGATGTCACTCAGAAGGATGGCAGAGAAGAAGATATCTATGCTGTCAATGAATGACCCAACTTTGATAAATGACACTGGTGAGAAGGTTTAAAGGGTGGCATGTTTGGGTGGCATAGTGAATTAGGGTTTTAACGAGACTCACTGAATTACAAATGGGAAAACAAAACATACATTACCACTTCCTGGCCCCGAGACACACAGGGCATACAAAGAAAATTAAAAAGCATTCACTAGGTTGGCTAGAATCAAAATGATAGGGGTGCCTGGGTGGCTCAGTTGGTTAAGCATCTGCCTTTGGCTCAGGTCATGATCCCAGGGTCCTGGGATCAAGCCCTGCATTGGGCTCCCTGCTCAGTGGAGAGCTGCTTCTCCCTCTCCCTCTGCTGCTCCCTCCTGCTTGTGCTGTCTCTCAAATAAACAAATAAAATCTTAAAAAAAAAAAAGATAAGAAATAACAAGTGTTTTGGTGAAAAAAAGGAACTCTCATGTAGTGTTGATGGGAATGTAAATTGGTACAGCCACTAGGAAGACTATGGAGGTTCTTCAAAAAATTAAAAATAGAAATACTGTAAGATCCAGTAATTCCACTAGTGGGTATTTACCCAAAGAAAATGAAAACACTAATTTAAAAAGCTATATGCACCCCTATGTTTACTGTGGCATTATTTACAGTAGCCAAGATAGGGAAGTAACCCAAGTGTACTTGGTTGTGAATACCCAAGTATTCATCAAAAGATGAGTAGAGAAAGATCTTTCTCACACACATACACAGACCTATACACACAATGGAATATTATACAGTCATATAAAAGGATTTGATCTTGTCATTTGTGACAACGTGGATGGACCTAGAGGGTGTTATGCTAGGTGAAATAAGTCAGAGAAAGACAAATGCCATATGATTTCACATATATATGGAATCTAAAAAATAAAATACATGAATAAACAAAAAGCAAAATCTAACCTGTAAATACAGAACAAGCTGATGGTTGCCAGAGGAGAGAGGGTTGGGGAGATGGGCAAAATGGGTGAAGGTGAACGGGAGATATAGACTTGGGGAATGTGGAATGAATTATGGGAATAATGGGCACAGTGTAGCAAATGTAGTCAGTGTAACTGCAAACAGGTTGTATGGTGACATGTGGTAGGTACACTTGTGATGAGCACAGCATAACATACAGACACATTAAATCACTATGTTGTACACCTGAAACTAATGTAACCTTGTGTGTGGGCTGTACTCCAAAAATATCTAAAGCTTTTTCTAGGGCAAGCTGGTTAAAATTAAAAAAGAACTGTGTTCAGGGTACATTGAAATTTAGCTAGATTGAATATAGCGAGGTGAAAGGAATAAAGAAGAGATTGAGAGTCTAGGAAAATTTAGATCATAGATACAAGGTCTTACGGGACACATTCAAGCATTAAGGAAAGAGTAGAGGAGTGGAAATTTGACAAATGTGCAAAGAACAAACTGAGAATGAAAATTGGAGTGATATGACCTGGGAGGCTTGCTTTTTTACTGGTGGCCAAGGATGTGGGGCAAGATGAAATTGGTCCTGAGACCATCAGAGGGGAAGGAAGATGAATCCTTTCTGCCTGTGTCCCTGAAAACATATCTGCTGTGGAAGAGTTGGTCCTCTCCACGGTAGTATCTGGCAATGCCCTGGCTTTGGGATTGCTGTTACTGGCAAAAGATGGGGAAGCCTGTGCATTCCTCTCTTAATTAGCATCAGTCTGGGTCGTGCTAAATCTGGTGAGTTCTCCGAAACAGAAAATATGTCACTCTTATGTCAGCAAATATGCATACCCTGTGCACGCTTAGAGTGCATAAAGGTTCCCAGCCCTGCCAAGATGTGCTTCAAACCTAATTGCTTTTGGAAAATTCCCTGTGCTCCGTGGCAAGGCCAGGAGTGAAGGGAATGAACTCTCACAAGTGTCTAGCTCTGCTGAGCTCTTGACAACCTTGTCTCATTTATTGTGACTTTAGTCCACTTTACTGCCCATTTTGTAAAAGTAACAGGCTCAACTCTACTAAGGCTAATAAGGCTAGAGAGCAGTAAACAACCATTATAACTCATGTCATTATACTAACATCTTTAAAACTATCTCATCAGAGGGGAAAAAAGTACTGGCCCAGGGAGGCCACTTTATTATTATCACATTAAATTTAAGTAGAAATGGCACTGCATTTGGAACTTAGATTTCTTGTAGCCTAATCTCTTTGAAGGTGAGGAAACAGTGTAGTGTAGAAATGAAGGTGAACTATATTATTCGCGACAAAAATTGAGCTGGTTAATAATTAAATGCCACGAGGGCTATGCTTTTCTTTTAGTGTGCGCTACAGTAACTGGTTGAAGTTTGAAGAGATGCTGAGTGGGAATTCATCATGATAAAAACAAAAAACAAAAAACTAGCCCGTTATTAAGGTGCTTCAAAACTTCGTCTTTTTACCATGACCTTAACTTACAGGCTAATCGAGTTGATCTTGTGATTATCCCAAATACTTGTTGAACAACTAATTTGAGGGAAGCTATACCTGCAGATACAGTATTAAATATGACATGTATCTTGACTTGAGTGAGCTCCCTATCTAAAAGATACAATCATTTGGCAATTATAAAACTGTAACCACCTACATTGGAAGAACGAGGAACCTAAACTTGGGGGCAGAGTGTCTGGGCAGACCTCATGAACGAATGGAGATCTAAGCATCAATAAATAATCTTAGAGACCTCTATATGAAATCAGAATTTTAATTTTTAAATTTACTATTAGAATGTCTGTCTAGAAACTCCGACTTTTTGTGACCTCTTAGTTGCAAGTTAATTGTAAATAAGTTCATTGTATTTGCTTATTATCTCTTTGGAAGAAATTAGATTTTTAAATTAATTATTAAAGTAATCATAAGATCTACTAAAGTAAATTGATTAAAAATTTAGAACATGGTATTGTTTCTCCTATTCAATTTCAGTAGGTACATGTATTCCCATATCTTCTGTAAATACAAGAAAAATAAATAAGTCAAATTTAAAAGTATATTTGAGAAGTTGCAAAACTGGTTCTGCAGAAACCTTGGGATAATAAAAATCAAAAAGGAAATATTTCTAGTTGTGGCTTTGACCAATGTAAACTTGCATATTCACATGAAATGACTTTAGCTCACCTCACCTCGTATCTGCTGTTCCTACCTAAGATTTATCTGCTTTCAGAAATGGTGATGAGTCATTCATGCAACAAACGCACTTTTTTTTTTTTTTCCTACTGTGTATAAAATACCATGTGAGCTCAGAGTGTGGTATCAAAACCAACCAGACAGGGGCCTCCTGGATCTTACAAATACAAGGATCTAACCAATTACAAGTTAAATAGTACATATAGGGGGGTGCTTGGGTGGCACAGCGGTTAAGCGTCTGCCTTCGGCTCAGGGCGTGATCCCGGCGTTCTGGGATCGAGCCCCACATCAGGCTCCTCCGCTATGAGCCTGCTTCTTCCTCTCCCACTCCCCCTGCTTGTGTTCCCTCTCTCGCTGGCTGTCTGTATCTCTGTCTAATAAATAAATAAATAAATAAAATCTTAAAAATAAATAGTACATATAGGAAAAAAAAGTTTTTTCTAAAATATTTGTGATAAGATAATTCATTGGCCACCTGCAGACCTTAATCCTTTGTTCATCACCCAGGTTTTTTCTGGACCAGACTCCTCTTGGTCTCACCTCACTAGCTGAGGTGAATCAAGTTCAAAGATAACATACTGCTTACTTAATATATTCTAAAAACCCTCAGTAGCAACATACCGAAGTCTCACTAGTAGCAAAGCACAGTAATACCTAATTGCATTTGAACTGTAGGAATCAGGAAATAAAGACCAGGACTCAACATTTTCAGCACTTTTCCCTTTTATCATTTAATCAAATCAAACAGAGTGCTACTGTTGTGTTATACACACGTATAGAGGTATAGGTGTTCTAACTGCTTTTGTAAATTCATATTTTAGTTTAGAATTTCACCTTTTGTGCTTATGGAACAGACTATGTTGTCATGTTTTTGTTTTAACTTGCAAATATTAGGAGTATCCATTTTTTTTCTTCCTTTCTTAAGTAAAAATAAAGTATAACCTTATCTCCTTTGCAAATGTGTGTCTTCAAAAAAGAAGGAAACAAACGCGAAAGAAAGAGAAAAAAAAGTAAAAAACAATAAACAAACGTGTTTTTTAATACAAAATAAAATATATAGGTACTCCCTACTCCTCAATGAATATTTCTATGTGTTTTGTAATTTGTCGTCCTTATTTTTTCTTACAACTTATGATTTTCAATGTGTGTCCCTGAAAAATGATCACTCCGCATATAACTACTTCAGCAGATGTGATTCTTTTCGTTCTCTGTCCCCTCAAATGTATGGAGCACAGCTTGTGGTCGAGGCAGAACTGGGCAGACAGAGCCTTGTCTCTGCAGGCCTCTGAGTGTACTCCTGTCTTCAATTAGGGAACACACCATGTCCAGATCTGGGCGAATTACCCTGGCACATTTCTCCTTTTTTTTCCCCCTGCTTCTTTCTTCTCCTCTGTTTGTTCTCCTTCTTCTTCTTCTTTGCTCTTGTTGCTTACCTTTTCTCCAAGTTCTTCTCCTCCCTAAGCCTCTCTCAGTGTTGGAGTAAGATGATGAGGACAGATAGGAAGATTTGGATTGTGAGCCAAAGCCGTTTTTCAGCCCTAGTTTTCCCCTCCACAAAATTGCAGGAAAGGAGATGGGATCATGGTTACATAATTGACAGTATTTATAATCGGGCCCAAGTCTTGAGATATATTAATAAATCTCTAAACTCTCACCTTAGAATCTGATGTAGAGTTTCTAAATAAAAGATAAAATGTGACATTTATCTGGCCACAATGGAGAATTTTGGTTTTCATGGTTGGGAAGAAATTAGCATGCCAAGATTTTTTTTTTTTTTTTTTTTTTTTTAATGCTTTCATTGACAGAGACTGGAGCTTCTCTTTTTGTCAGCTGGGAACATGCTTGCGCAGTACAAGGCTCTCTTATGAAAGAAAATAATTTGTTAAAGATGTGGCCGCTTACATTTTGCCTACAGATAGCTGGCACATGCCATGAAAAGAACAAGAAATCATTCTCACATGTTCCCTTACAAGTTGTCCAGAGTCAAAGGCTACCATATAGCAGTTCCTCAAACATTAGGAAGTCTAACTAGACTTCTGGGAAAAACCTTTTGAGGTGTTTTATGTAACACTGAATATATATATTTTTTCAATTGAAAGAGGGGCCATCAAAGTACTCTAGTTACAGAATAAGCTTACTTAACTGGTAAAGAATGAGGATAAACTCCTCCACTAGGATTTGCTTTGTAAATGTCATGGTAAAATGCTATTTCAGGGACGCCTGGGTGGCTCATTCGTTGGGCTTCTGCCTTTGGCTCAGGGCGTGATCCCAGTGTTCTGGGATCGAGCCCCACATCAGGCTTCTCTGCTGGGAGCCTGCTTCCTCCTCTCCCACTCCCCCTGCTTGTGTTCTCTCTCTCTGTCAAATAAATAAATGTTTTAAAAAAATGCTATTTGATGCACTTATTAATTAGTGCATAATTGGGTGATTCTCTTCAACAGCCCGCAGTCAATCAATGACAGAACATTTCCTACATATATCCCATGTCCGTAACTGGGATTGTCCATTCCGCGCCTCTTCCTTAAGAGTTCACAGATGGGAGGAAATAAAGTTCTTCTGCTCCATAAACTTAGCACGGTGGGAGAGTAAGCTAGTTTCCATGCGCTCTCTTGGTTGGATAGTTCAGTTTCTCTGTGGTTTGTATTTATTTGAATGCCTTGTCAGAGCAGTTTAAAGTAGAACCTTGTGTCTGAAGACTATTTTTTCAAACCATTAAAGGCACCTAAGAGAACGTTTTGTGGATATGATGTGTAAGCTGTGTCTCCTTAATATCTGAACACTAAGAACGAAAGTATTACTAGGAAGCCACCTGATGTTGTAGAACTTTCTTTAGCTCTTCCACAGACATGAATACACGTGCGGCTCCAGCAGGATTGTATTTAAGGGCTGCTTTTTTTGGCTAGTGCATTCCTTTCTTGTGTTATTCAAAGGCTACCAGTTGTCTGTCAATTATCTTCTATTATCTCTTGTTACACATTTTGTGAGAATAATTCAAATTAGCTTTCCTTTGTTATGTTCTCCTGTTTTAAACAATTTAAATTTCATTTGTGATATCTTCAGACAATATAGTTAAAAGGGGCATTTATAAATGACTCCATATGCCAATGAGAGGAACATGTAATGCTGTCTACACCAAGAATACCCATTTATTGTTATGTCAAAGTCTTGATTTAACCACTTGCTTTTTTGAAATATCAACAATCTCTAAGGAAATAATAGTTTTAATGAATATTACACAATAGCTAGAACAGTTTTACTCTTTATAGAAGATTTAATAAGCACTAACATTTAGGAACAAAAAAATAGGTTTTTAAAACGAAACCTGATAAAATGAAAGGAACATGGACACTGGAATCACATATATTTGGGTTCAAATTCTAGATGAGAACCTGTCTTCACAGTTAAGAGAAGGAGAATTTGGGCTTGGCCTGTGTTAATAAGCTCATTTCTGATCTTGACTCTTATCTATAGTTATGGGTTATGGATAGGCAAGGAAGAATAATCAAGGTTTGAAGAAAACCAACTGGTAGTATTGTCACCAAATTCAGCTGACATATGAAATCACCACAATGTATTTATCATTTTATGTTCATCAATAAGTTAATAGTTTGCATTAATTGATATACATCTATTTTAGGATAATTACTATAGTTATTAAAAAGAATATGGTATATTTCTATGTATTATCATGGAAAGATAATATATATGTTTTCAAGTTGAGTTGACACACAATGTTTCCAGTGTACAACATAGTGATTTGACAATTCTGTACACAATTCTGTACATTATGCTATGCTCTATATATTATGCTATGCTCACTACAAGTGTGGTGACCGTCTGTTACAGTACCAATGACTATAATCCCTCTGCTGTACCTTTCATTGTGTATAAACATCTCACTGACTTATTCCTCCCATAACTGGAGACCTGTATCTCCCACTCCCCTTCACCCTTTTTGCCCACCCCCAGCAACCATTAATTTGTTCTCTGTATTTGTGGGACTGTTTCTGCTCTTTTTCTTTATTTTGTTTTTTAGATCTTACATTTATTTATCTTTCTCTGACTTATTTCACTTAGCATAATATCCTCTAGGTCCTGTCATGTGGTTGTCACAAATGGGAATTTCTGATCCTTTTTATGGCTAATGTTTTCGTCACACACACATACACACACACACACACACACACACACACACACTGCACGTCTTCTTTATCCCTTTCTCTGTCAGCGAACACTTGGGTTGCTTCCGTATCTTGGCTATTGTAGATAATGCTGCAATAAACATAAGGTTGCATATATCTTCTTTGAATTAGTGTTTTCATTTTCTTCTAGTAAATACTGAACAAAATATTCTGAACAAAAAACAGAAAAAAATAAATTTTAAAATAGTGTAGAGTAAGATCTTATTTTTGTTAACAAAATTAAAACAAATTTGTATATACAGGTAAATTCTCCATAAAACATCTGGTACAGTGTATATCAAATTCTTAACAATGGTGACCTCTGTGGAGAGGGGTGGATGGGGAGGTGGATGGGGTGCTGCATGGGGAGAGGCCTGATGTTGTATTTTGTGCAATTCCTCGTCATTTGGATTTGTTTTTAGGGTAAAGATAATATTCACATGTTGATTTTGTAAGTAAAATATCAGGAATATTATTGAAAATCACCAAAAATAGTATGTTTAATTGTCAAATCACTCTAGAACTTTTTAAAAAGAAACTAAGTTCTTTAGATGCTTTACTTCTGTCTACAGGATTGCACTAAATTTTGATTCTTTCTAGCCTACTTTACTTTCCTAATCACAGAAAGACATGTTTCTCAGGAGAAAGGGAACCTATCTTACTGAATCCACTGATTGGGATCCCACAGTGATTACAGTGCAATCAAGTTATTACATACTAGCGAAGAAAACCAACACCATGTGAATGTATGTCATAGGACCCAAAAGAATTATCTAGAAAACCATCCTAGCTTGTCATAAACACCTGAGGGGTGGGACAGGGTCATTTCCTGTGAGAAGGGCAAGCTTGACTCCCTGGAGTGATAAGCCAGAATCAAGCATTTGAAGAAAGGGGGAAACTTACGGGCAAAGATGGAGATAACATTTCAGGCACATTCAGGGGGATTGAGATCAAGACAGATGCAACGCACAATTGATGAAACATTTTGGAGAAGCTAAGGGGAGAGAGGCAAGTAGTGGTAAATTGTGAATGGACTTAAAAACCAGATGTAGAATGAGAGTTGTGAGAGATGACAAGTGGTGTAAATGTCAGTGCAGAACATTGACGTGTCACGGCCAGTTTGGGAGGGAAAGTGAGAATGACAACTGTGTGCATTAAGATTTGAAAGCAAAAATGGGGTATACTAAAAGGATTAGGGTGGAGCAAACCAAGAATGATCCTTTGCCCCTCTGTGTTCTTCTGGATGTATCTGTGTCATCCGTATCTTTTTCTCTGCAGGTGAGCTTTCATGGACTCTCAGTCTACACTGCCAGCCCTCCCACTCTGCATGGCGTAGCCCCATACACAGAACTACTGGGTTGCTTCTCACCCAAATCTGTCATTACAAGGAGGGATAAATCTGATCAGCCAAGTTTGGCTCTAGAATCCATCCACTAATCTACCAGTGACCATTAGTAAGCAGCTGTGTGGTGTAGTCACGACTCATGTTGGTTCATCCAGGGTGGGGTTGCAGTTCCCACAGACAGTGGGGGTGGGGTCGAGTTCCTTCTCGTTAACTGTGTTACTATTAACAAATTAATCGCCCTTGTGGAGATTTTCTTTTTGGAACTATTATCAGTAAAAAATACTGCCAAGAAATATTTTGTGGCAAGGCATTGGTCCCATGGCACTGATCACACCACTTCATCATCAGTAATAACAGTTTCTTTCTTTTTTTTTTTCCTGGACTTCTCTGCTATGAGAGAAAATAAGCATGGATTTTAGTCAAAGGAAAAACAGACTTCTGTCTAATCAAGAAATGCTGAAACCAATCTTGGAAACTTTTTTAGTCTTCTAAGGGAGCCTACCTCTTCAGTCATGGCTTTTTGCACCTTAATATTATTTTTGTGTTATAATCAACTGATATCTACAGGCTTTGATGGTTCTTTTCCATCCCTGTGTTACAAATGGAAAAGCCAAAGTGCTTAAATTTTCTCAAAGCTACATAAAACTGAGAAAAATGGATTTGAATCAATAAATGCATAATTTTAAGTATAATGGAAAAGGCTCCAGTACTAGAAGGAATGCCTAGAAGAGACAAGAAGCTATAAATCATGAGAAGTAAATAATATAAAAATTTAATAATTATGAAAGACAGCAAACAAGCTGTGAATTGGACAGCAAACCCTTGATTAACAGGCAAGTCAGTTGTATAATAATAAATATTGTAAGTTCAGAGGAAGGCACTATCCTAAAGATTGGAAATGCTCGACAATTTATGTATTCCCATTTGGAGACATTCTCATCAAATGGGGGAATTAGAGCAGAGTTTGTTGTATAAGGAAAAATAGCTACTATTTATAGACTAACTCTTAAAGGAGAATAGAACTCCAGGAAGACTAACTAAATAAAACCAAAGGTAGGATGTGATTGATTTTAAGCAACAAAGGGATGGTATAGACATTTAGGGCAGAGACAGAGTCAGGATCAAATGGGGCACAGCAACTCAACGTCACAAGGAAGCACGAACTGTAATTAAGGAGAAGTTACATAAAATGAAAGATAAGAATTAGTGACCTGGAGGTAGGAATACCAAGTAGGCAGACCTGTCACAGGAATCCATAGAATAGAATTGAATATTTAACAATGATGATCATTGCTCATGCTTTTGATTCTCGGATTCATAGATACCTCCTTGGTTCCAGAGCTATATTCCAGTTCCTGACCCCATTTATGAAGTCTTTTAATTGTGAACTTCCATATGATTCCATCACCTTTATCACCTCAGTGTCTTTACAATGACTTTTGTATTGACCTGAGTGAGTTTCTGCTCTTGAATAAGTAGGGGCACTGTCTTAGCATGGCCCGCCCTGACAAAATACCACAGACTGTGTGGCTTATGCAACAGAAATTTGCCTTCTCATATTTCTGGAGCTACAAGTCTGCAGTAAGGTTGCCGTATATTTAGGTCCTGGTGAGAACGTTCTTCCGGGATTGCAGGCAGCTGCCTTCTCACTATATTGGGGGGTGGGAGGAAAGCATGCAGACTCTGGTGTCTCTGTTTATAAGACCACTAATCCCGCCATGAGGGTCCTACCCTCATGATCTCACCTATTTTCCTTCCAAAGCCTCCATTTCCAAAAATCATCTGATTGAGGGTTAGAGCTTGCCCATTTAAATTTGTGGGGGTCATAATTCATTCAGTAGCAGTCAGAAAAAAGAAAAGTTAAAGAAGGCATTGCATTTGGAGATTGGGTGATTGGAAGAATATTAAGGTTGGTGACAGAAATAGGGAAATGAACATGAGTCTGTTCAGATTAGATGAACTCAGTTCTAGATACAAGTTTTAGTTATGTTAACTGAGGTGACCAAAAGCAGTGAAATACAAACATTTAGTAAATCTGGAAGGTTTGTCATAATGTGTCAAGATGTGTCCATTTTACTCATTTTACCCAGTGTTCACTGGGACTTTTAATCTGAGAATCTAAAACTTTTCTCAGTTTTGGAACATTTTATTTACATGTTCTTGTTTTAGTCTCTTAATCTCTCTTTCTTGGAAAGCCTATTGTCAACTACTGGAATCCATCCTCCATGTCCTTTGGCTTTCCTTTAATTCTTTCTTTGTCTTTGTATTTTTAACTGCTTCTGTGAGGATCCCTTGGTTCATTCTAGTTTGTTCCTCAGCTGTGCCCTCAGGTTCTCTTATTCAGCTCATCCATTGGGATTTAAATGTTAATGATCATTCTTGTCATTTCTCTGAAAACTAGTCCATTCTTTGTTGTGGATGTTACAGCCTCTTATTTCCCTGATGACATTAATTATACTTTATCTACATTCTTGAGCAGATTTTTCTGTTAACTTTGTTTCCATATATATTAATATTACCTGTTTTTCACGGTGTTGGCTTGCCTGTGTGCTCACCTTTGTGATTGAGTTTTTTGTTAGCTCAAGAAAAGATCTAGTGAAGTGGTTAAGAACCTGAAGTCCAGAGCCCCATGGTCTGGGCTGTGACTTCACATTTCCCTGCCTCAATTTCATCATGTATAAAAGAAAGGCTGTTGTATCCCTTCCTCACCAGGTTTTTGTGAGAATTAGATGACGAGGGGTGCCTGGGTGGCTCAGTCGTTAAGCGTCTGCCTTCGGCTCAGGGCGTGATCCCAGGGTCCTGGGATCCAGTCCCGCATCAGGCTCCTTGCTCTGCTGGGCGCCTGCTTCTTCCTCTCCCACTCCCCCGGCTTGTGTTCCCTCTCTCACTGGCTGTCTCTCTCTCTCTGTCAAATAAATAAAATCTTTTTAAAAAATTACATGATGAATATATAAAAAGCTTTTGGAAGGTGTAGCCTATCACCTTACCCCATCCCTACCACTCAGTAAGTATTCACTTTTAATATTAAGAGAATAATGAAATGTTTAGTATCAATAAATACTAGCTGTTAATATTATGTGACTACTGAAGCATTTTATTATGGCCAGACTCCAGTGATTGTATGAAATGTTAGGTTGTGCTTCTGGGCAGTATACTACTAGTTTGTCTTCTGGGTGTAGGGACTTTTTCTGATCCTCCTGAATGCAGTCAGCCACTTCAGGCATTTACTGCTCCAAGCGTGTGGCTGGAGTCTGGAGATGGGCACGAGAGAACATGCCAAGTTCTCCTTCTCATGCCAAGTGTATGTGTGTGGACTTGGAAGACTACTCATACTCCAATCTGGTTATCACTACTTTCCACCTCGTTGGGAGCATGTCTGCCTATGGGTCTGTATATTGTCAGTTGTAGGGCTTTATGATGAGAAAGTGACATGTAGCTTGTGCTCTGACCCCCCACCTATGAGATCTTCAGTGATTGTTCTGAATGTGAGTTGCATCATACTATTTGACAAACAATTGTGTATTTTTAACATGTCCTCTTCTCTCCCAGGAGGTCTTTAGTATTTGCCCCCTTGTCAAAATGGTCATTTTTAGCTGTGGTTATGGCAATCTACAAAAATGTTATCAAGATAAGTTCTTTGTTTCTATTCTCTAGCTTATGATATATAGCTATAGTGTCTAAATATATCTGTTAATACCACAGAGTATAGATTTTTTTCTTGTGAGCTGAGGTTTCACTCATAGATTTAGAAATAAGAATTGGGAGCAACTGGAAAACATCTTATGCTCTTGGCTCTTTTGTACTAATGAAATGTTGGAAGAGACATGAGAGTTTCTTCAACTGTTACTTAGCTGAGCTGTTTTAATTGTTTTCATGGAATCAAATAATGTCTTTAAGGGAAGAAAGTAAGCATGAGCAGATGAGGAAACGTGGGCACCTAGGCATATCTGCATGTTCCCTCCACATCCCAGAAGAGAGTTCGCCCAGGAGCTTGGTAGCACGGTGGCAACAGCCAGGAGCTCTGTCGTGTGAGTGGACCCAATTTTCCAAGCGGGGTGCCGTGGACATTTTGAAGCGATGATGTATTCAGTGTCTGAGCTTGTGTAGGGTAATGGCAGTGACACTTTCCTCCAACCCCTGCAGAGCTGTCATTGTGGGAACTGGTCACCAACACCAAGAAACGACTTATGATAAAAATGATGCCGGTAGAAAGATGTGAAAAAGTGAAGAGAATTGATGTTGATTTTCTTTGCCTTTTGAGCTCTTAAGTATGAATGTTGCCTCAGATTTGTTGCTTATTAAGATTCTCCTTAGCAGAAGAGGGGAACGCCTATAATGCCCTAAGGATTGAGGTTTGTGTGACATGCCTTGAAAACCTCATACTGTAATTTCTTTCCTTTGCACATTCTTATTTCTCTGGGTTGGATGGAATTCATTGACCCAGAAAGTATCTGATGGCATTGATTTGGCTCTTAAACAAACTCTCTGACTCAGCCAGTTAAAGTTCTGGTTCATCAGAAATAAAAGTTAAAAAAAAAAAAACAATCTGAAAACCTTGAGCAATTCATTTGACAGGCTTTGAGCATTCTATTCGATTTAAACTGTGTTGCCCTTTTGTTAAAATGACAGCATTCCATTTATTGTGGCTCCCATCTTTGGGCTTTTTTTCTTTCACTTAAAGAGCTTTGATAGAGTTGGGTTATAGCACTGTGTAAGAAAAAATGAAATTTCAAAATTTCCTTTGAAAGAAAGGGAGCTTCAAAAGGAACCAAAGGTGAATCTTCACTGATCTCGCTAGAAAAGCAAAGGATAAATGGAAGCTTGGCTTTCATAATTGGTATTTTTGTTTTATAGCTGGTTTCCACTTCAATAAATTTTTTTTAAAAAGAGCCTAAGTGTACATACCTATTATATTCTGCTAAAGTGAGTGTCAGCCCTTGTATATAGCAAGCACTGCATAGAGTAGTTTAGTGATTTGGATCATGAGTGAAATCCTGGCTTAAACCCTTACTAGCTGTGTGGTCTTGGGCAAGATCCTTAATTGCACTGTGACTCAATCCTCATATATAAACTAGGAATAATAATTTTATCTGGTTGATATGATTATTAGGAGGACCACACGAGTCAATACACAAAAAGCACATGGAACAATGCCTACTATATGGAAGTACTGTATATGTGTTTGTTATTAGTATTTCCTTTAAAGGAAATCACCTGAAATTTGGGGAAGCTGAAGTTCTTAGACTGTATAAAATGAAATTATTTCTGAAGCTCTTTGTAAAATATATTTTATGGTTATGACTTCACGTGTCATAAATGATTACTAAATAACTTCCCCAATTCCTGTTAGGAAGCACAGTAATTAAACAATGATTATTATTACTAGTATCAGTGTTTTCTGAATTTAAAATATTTTCCTTCCTTTACATGGCTCAGTATAAAAAGTACCAAATACATGATATGCTCCTTTTGGAAGGAAAATGTTATCCATAATCCCATAACAATAATATTTGTCATTAATAGCATAGCTCAGTAATGCTATTTGGTGTATTTTGATTCATTTTCAGAGCCAATAGCAAAAAAATCACATTAAACTTTTATATCCATTGAATCACAATACCCCTTAACGTAAATATAAAAAGACCAATAGCGGAATTGTCTGTAATTCTTGGCTTGCTTTCTTTTTGCGTCTTCTTCAGCGTTAACTCTCTGTTGATGAAAATATTCGTACCAAAATGTTTATCCCCCCCTCAAATTGAACATACTCTAAACTTAAGTCCTCGTTTATGTTTATTTCCCTCCACCTGTCATCTCCCCCAGCCCTCCCCTTACTCTGTCTGCTTGAGTACAGATATCCACACAGCACCTCTGCTCAACTTCCTTATCAGATGTACCTTTGTTTTCCTCATCACCCAATCTGAAGAATTTAGTCATATTTGATTCACAACTTCTCTTCACTCCATTCATTCAGTTGGCAACTAAATCCTAGTGGATCTTCCTTTAAGTAGGTCTTGTTTATATTCCTCCTTTTCTATACCTGTCATGATTCAAGATGAAATCCTTAACTTCTCATTTTCTTTTCCATACAAACACTGTATTTAACTATCTGGGTTTATTAATCAAATTTTTATTATCAGATCTAGATGCAAGATGCTCATTGCTTTAAAAAATGTTGCACTGGTCTATTATCCTTTAGGTGTGGGTAGATAAAAAATGGACAGGGGATGAGAAAAATCATCATCATATCATAAAATTGCATGAGAAGTTTAGATTAAATGGCTAAAAGTAATTTTCTGAAATGAGGTGGATATTAATTTTCTATTTATAGCTACTGAATTAGTTTTCTGTGGCTGTGTAATACATTCCACAAACTGGGTGCCTTAAAGCAACAGAAAGGTGTTCTCTTAACAGTTCTGGAAATTAGGCTTGTAAAATCACACGTGTCAGTCAGTAGAGCGCTCCCCCTGGGGCTCTAGAACTGAATCTGTTCTTCACCTGTTCTAGGTTCTGATTATTGCTGGCTTCCGTGGCTTGTGGCCGCAGCTTTCTGCTTTATCTTCACAGGGCCTTCTTCTCTCTGTTCTTTTGTGTGTGTCTTTAAGGACCCTTGGGTTAATTTTATGTGTCAACCTGGTTAGGCTGTGATACTCAGTTGTTTGGTCAAATGCTAGTCTAGACGTTTCTGTGCAGGTGTTTTGTAGATGTAATTAACATTTGTAATCAGTTGACTTCAGTATTATCTCAGTAATGTGGGCAGGCCTCACGCAATTAGTTGAAGGCCTCAAGAGCAAAAGCTGAGATGTCTCAGAGAAAGAATTCTGCTTCCACACCGTAACATAAAAAACCGGCCTGAGTTTCCGGCACACTGGCCTGCCTTCCAGATTTGAGACTCAACCCTGCGTTAACTCCTACCTGAATTTCCAGCCTGCTGTATGGATTCTGACTTGCCAGCCCCTACAATTGCATAAGTCAATTCCTTAAAATCTCTTTCTCTCTTTTTCTCTATTTATATATAATATATATATATATTATATTGGTTTTATTTCACTGGAGAACCCTGACTAATGACTAATACAGGAACCAACCAGATAATTCAGGATGATGTCATTTCCCAATGCTTAATTTAGTTCATCTGCAAAGACCCTTTATCCAAATAAGGTAACATTCATAAGTTTCAGGGACTTGATGTGAATATATTTTGGGGCCATTTTTCTGCCTAGTGCAGCTACTCTGTAAATTAGGAATTCCTGCATTTTTAGGAGTATTACAGAAGGTTACCAAGTTTTTCAAAGGTGAAACAACTTTCAGAACAGTTATCAATAAAAAATTCATTTTTATTCACATCAAGGAATGAATATGTATGCCAGAAGGAACTTTATAAGAGGGAAGAAGACTGTAATGTGTAGTGAATTGTAGCTTTAAAATTCATGTATGTAGCTGTACTTATTACTTAAATCTGGAACCCGATCCACACTTTTAGAAAAAAAAAGCAATGAAAGTACTTTACAAGGACATCCATCTTTCTACAAACTAGAAACCCGATTTCTAAATATTAGGCCTAGAGGTTAGCACATATGATATTCGTTTCATAATTTGCATATTTTTTTTTTTCAAAGATTTATTTATTTATTTATTAGACAGAGACAGCCAGCGAGAGAGGGAACACAAGCAGGGGGAGTGGGAGAGGAAGAAGCAGGCTCCCAGTGGAGGAGCCCGATGTGGGGCTCGATCCCAGAACGCCGGGATCACGCCCTGAGCCAAAGGCAGACGCTTAACGACTGCGCTACCCAGGCGCCCCTATAATTTGCATATTTGACAGAGTTTATGAAGAGTTTTTTCCAGTGAATAAGTTGTTCAAGCTCTTTATATATCAGACTGAAATAAATAATGACCATATTTTTAAGGTATATATTAATTCCTCTCTTACTGTCCAATTTTTTTTAAAGCCTATTGAGAAAATACAGATTTTTTTCAGATAGGAGTCAGTGCCTAAATAAAAAACAGATTTCTACTTAAAAATAATTTTGCATCTGGTGGATAATAAATAGCTCCTGGGTTTTGTTGAGTGTGGTTCTCTTTGGCATTCTTTTCTTTCTTGCATTTCAAAATTTCTTAAGATTCAATAATGGAACTTGGTCTTTTATATTAAATGACTGCATCTGGGTTTTTTTTTAATTTTTATTTTTTGTGATGATGATGTTTAAAGTCCACTTTCTTAGCAGCTTTCAAGTATGCAATATAGTATTATTAACTATAGTTGCCATGCCTGTAGATTATATCCCCATGACTTACTTATTTTATAATTAGGAGTTTGTATTTTTTTATTTTTAAATTTATTTTCTTACCTTTTTGAAACAGCATAATTTTAAAAGATTATTATACTTAATCTGAGCAGTAATTTGTTGAATTGTCTACTGGCCTGGAACGTACCAGGTATTTGATTTGGGGTATGGGGAAAGAGCTGAAAAAAAAGTAATAAATTAAGAATTCTCAGCATAAATAAATGAGCTGTGTGATTTTAAAATAGCCTTTGGAGCTCTACTTTCGTTAATACTTATGTACCAGTTGTCCAAATGTCCACAATCTTGGATTGTTTCAGTAGTACAATTTCCACCGTACTAAAGCATTTTGCATCTAATTTATTATTGTGGAGACATCTCAAACATACATTTGTGTAGGAGTTTTAATCTCTCTTCCCTCTTTTTCTCCTAAATCCCCCCTTTTTATTCCTCTTGGGAACCTGTCATTGTTATTGTTGTATTAAATTCCTGAAGGAGGGTATCCAGTCTTTTTCTAAAGTTAGTATTTTCATTTCCTGGATAATTAGGGAAGTGAATGCTGACAAGGAGTTTCTAACAGTAAATTACTTGAAGGTGACTTTAGAAGAAATCACCATAAGTGTGTCTTTCTGTTCAGATTCTACGGAAAGAGGAGTTAGAGGAGGCTTGCCAAATTAACACGAAAGTGTGCTAACGAAGACTTAGGAAAAACTGACTTGTCATTTGGGTTGGGGACAGTTCTACGTTTAAAAATACTTCCATCATTAGCCCATACGCTGATAGATAATTCCTATCTACTAGGATTATTAGTGATCATTTTTAGGTATGCACACTCTGTCAGCAACTTTCCAGGTGTTTAACGCATTCTTTCCTGTTCCTGCAGCAGGCCTGTCACGTAGGTATAGGGTCCAATTTACGTGGAGAAATTCAGGCTGACATTAGGTTACGGAATTTGCACATGATTATACCGTGGCTGAGCCAGGATGGAGGTGAGGTCTATCTGCTGTTCCAGTTCTTCACTGGCCACCCGTTTCGTGTTTGGAATAAAGGAGGTGGTTTTGAAATGTTCTTTACTTGCTCTAGGCATGTTTCAGAAGCAAATCTACGGTGACACATGTTAAGAATTTAGAAAACAGTTCAAATAATTTTACTTAATTTGGGAAACAGATGGAAATCTTGTCCGCTCTTTGTTGACTCCACGTCTTACATTATGAATATATGATTTTTAAATATGCATATGCCTGAATCTTCACCTAGAATCAAATTTGAGAGAGTTCCCAAGGGCAAGGGCTGCTTCCAGAATTCTTCCACGTAATGTGCAGGCACTAGAAAGTTAAGTCCAAACAAAGTCATTACCATGAGAAAAGAGAAGAGCTGGAGAGGTTATCAAATAATTGGGCTGCATATGAAACCCTGTTTTCCTTTCTCTTCTTCTGAGGCTGCCTTTGTGTTAAGTTTAAGGAAATGCCTCTCTGAGTAAGTGCCTGGGGGGAATATTTTTATTTTGAGCAGTCAGGGATCCATGTATACTTTATGCTTTGCATATATCAGTTTGCAACAGCAGTTTCTTTTTCTTCTCCTCTTGACTCTTTGTGGAATGATTTCCTGCATTTGCTTGTGCACAGAACTTGCTTTCTGTAACTCATTCATCTGGAAGAAGTCCATTATTTTGCTACAACTGAGTCAACAGCGCAAATGCCTCAGAACAATTGAATTTATTTAAAAATCTGTTGTTTTTTTGTGATGGTTCTTTGGGTTTGCCTTTAAAATAAGAACTTAGTGTTCATTATTTTTGAAAGATTAAATTCACTTTGAAGGAAAAACTCCGTTGCTGGCTAATAACAACTTTGACATTTAGAACTGGCTTGTAAAGTCCTTTTTTTTTTTTTTTAAACAATGTTTGAATATTCATTGAAGAATTATTAGTAGCTCTCCGCACGCTCTGTCAAATGCTAATAAAAATAAACAAAAAACAAGCTCCACAGGTCAATAGGCCTTCATCTGTTTGTTTTCCTAGAAAATTCTGATTACAGGAATTTTAAGGCATTTGATATAAAATGAGGTTGCTTGTTCGTGGTTGTGTGGAGTTCACTAAGGTCCATCCTTCATGTGACTCCTTGGGCAGCTTACTGCTCTTGGGTGCATCTGAGAAACTGGTAGACATCAAGACTACCAACGATTGTCCCTGAGAACCTTACTGATTAACTTTGTAAACCAAGAAAAGCTGGTTAAGGGTAAGATACCTGAGCTATTACTACTGTTAAACCACAGTGTAAAAGAAGCAGAGAAAGATGTACTTCTAGACTGACATTTGATCCAGTTTGTTAATATGTTCCTAAATTTATGATCTGACATCATTGTTTAATCACAGCTATTCATTGACTTTTCCAGCTTGGTGAGATGCCATCTTACTAAACTGAAATGTCTCATTCACACTGAGTACCCTCCCTTGTCACATTGGCTCATGGCCCACATTCTCCTAATTCTAAACAATCTCCCTGTTCATGCTACTTTTTATTTACTAACATCTCCCCAATGTTTTTTCACTGGTATTGCATTAACTCATTGTTCCCAAACACATATGGGCTTCTACCATGGAAAATAAACCAAAAATTGGACCTGCCGTGCCCTGAGACTGCGCCAGCCGAAAAAGTCATGAGTGTTTGCCCTCATTTCTCTTTACTTCCTCAGACCAGCCTTTTCTGTGCTTCTGTCAGATGTTTCTTCTAATCATTACTTCCTTTTTAGTATCCCTATTTATATTTTTATTTCTTGTATGATATTTTAGAGAATACTTAGGTAATTATTGAGCTCCTGACCAAAATTTTCTATTCCTGTTGGTTTCCTACACACCTATGCTGGGTATTATTTCAGAACACTCTGAGTTTAATCTTTTGCTACTCCTCAAAGTGACAGACCATGATGGGACCATAGGAACCTCTTGGTCAGCCCCTCTCATTTTGAATAAGAGAACTAATGAGCCTAAAAGTTAAGTGACTTGTCCGAAGGTCCACAACTAATTAGCAACAGAGATAAAATCTGAACTCAGGACACTTTCCTATAAAGTCTGATATGGTTTCTTTAGCATTCTATTTTCAAAACAAAATGGAACTTGGGTGTTTGGTACAGTAGGGCTTGACCACCCCAAAAAGAATGTGAGGAAAAAACAAAGCAGAGCTGTCCTTGACACTCCAGGAATTTCACCCAATCCTCGGGTAGGTAAAGCCTTACGTAGTCTTATAATTTGTTCTTATAATTTGTATTTAACTTGCATAGGCATTTAGACATTTTTAGGTGATTTTCATTATATAATCTAACTTCTCCCTGAAGAAAATAGGGAGTCATCTCTGCATATGCAGACTTACTTTCAGGACAGGAAAAGGACTAAAATGCAGGACTAGACATGCTTCACGGTCCTGACACTTATCCACACCTTTCAGGATCCAGGGTCCGTCACAGGTCGATGGTGGCTATGTCCAGAAGGGTGTGGTTTCATCCTGTACCTGGGCTGCTGCCCTCCAGACCAGGGTGCTAGATTCCTTTTTGGTGACCTACTAATTGAAAAAATGTGTTTGGTCACAGTGTGTGAAAATTTTGTGAGTTAGCACTTAGGTTTGTCATCCTGCTTTCATTTTATTTTTATCTTTTTAATATGCATTTTATACAACACAGGTTGTAGTGGCCGTGAATGGCAAATGGTTCCTTACTAAAGTTGTTACATTGTCGTTTGCTAAAACTCACAAGTAATTTTAGCAAAACTACTTTTAGTTTTAGCTTAGTAGCTTTCCTAAAGCCTTCTCTGATTCCTTTGGCAAAGTATTTGTCTTCCTTTTTTGTATCATAGTCTTTCTGTATTCTGTAAATTTCTCTATGAATCTACTTTCTATATTTTTTTTTAGAAATGTCTCTATATTTCTGTTTTATAGTATGGTTTGAGTGCAGAGACCATTTGAAAAATTGGCATATCCTTCACAAATTATAGTGGAATGGTTTGCACACAGTTGGTACTCAAATATTTTCTAATTGTGTGACCCTTTGAGATAATGAAATTTTGTTCTCTTTCCCATTTTTTCAGATGCCTATGAAATAAAAGCATGAATCTAGAGTATTTCTAGAAAACAAACTTTATGGGGTAGAAATGTACATTTAGAAGAATTCAGCTTGTTCATAGTGTATAACCAGGAGGGAGATGGGAAGGAAACCAATGTTTTTGAGAGACTAGATGAAATAATGTCATCTTTAGGTGTAAATTTGAAATTTTTATGTTCTTTGGATTTGACCTCCACCTAAACCCGGTTACCTCCCACGCAAAAAACTATGACACTCTAAGACCAAATGTATTATTTCAAAATGTTGTTTTGCTATGTGATTATTTTCTGCTGGAATAAACCATAAATTCAATAGAGTATGTTCCAGCCTGACATCCCATGATGAATGTAGAAATTTTTTCTTGAGATTTTCTTCACATTCATTGTCATTTTGAAATGGAAACATGTTGTGGTGAGTGGTGAGGCAGAAGGCACTGAAGGGGACCTCTACACACAAGACCCTACAAAGGGGCTGTTACTTTGGGACTTACTGTGGCTGGACCATGTTTTGTCAATGAACACCAACATAAGTCAATATTGGTATCGATAAGCAGTTTTTTCTTGGAACAAAATAAACTCACTGAGGCTGATGCCAAAATGGCCATACATTAATTAGAAATAATAAGTACTATAGGGCACCTGGGTGACTCAGTTGGTTAACCATTCAACTCTTGATTTCAACTCAGGTCATGATCTCAGGGTTGTGAGATCGAGCCCTGCACCAGGCTCCGTGCTTAGCAGGGAGTCTGCTTCTCTCCCTCTCCCTCTGCTCCTCCCCACCCAATCTCTCTCTCAAATAATCTTTTAAAAATAATATGTACAATATCAAGTCCAATGTATATACATCAATGATCACTACATTCTTTGTCTGTAAGCCAGTGCCTGAGATGCTAAATTATAACAACGATGGTGACTTACTCAAACAATGAGTAAAAAGAACACCGAGTAGAGGGACATTAACATTAAAGTGAGTAATCCTTCCTGTATTTGAATGGAAAGGTACATGAAAATCCAAACTATTAGATATTTTTATAGAAAACATGAAATATGAAGATGGTCAGTTGTGTGACTGAAATATTTAATACCTTTAAGATCAGACTGTTATATCCCCCTGGATCCATCTATATTTTTAAGGATATATGTCTGCCAATTAGATCCTTACAGAGCTATGATAGGGCATTAGCTTGTCACCCTATATTTGATTCTTTTGACTTTAGTTTTTATACTTCCTAAGTTAACTCTGACCATCTTCGTGTTCTTGCTGTCTTTCCTCTAAACAGTTTATTGAGTCCCCTTTTCTATATTATGGTACTATAAATGTCATCCATCCTGAGAATATGAGCCATATGGCTCTGGGGGAGGGGCATTCCAGTCTGAGGGAAAAGTCAGGGCAAAGGCCCTGGGTTGTTTCTGGATTATTCTGAGAATAACAAAAAGGTTAGTATGGTTAGTAGGCAATGAGCAAGGAGGGAAGTAGTAGGAGATGATGTGTTGAAAATACCCTACTGAGGTGGTGTAAAAAGCTGGAATCCTTTAATCCATGAGGGATATGATGATAGTTTGGGTTAGGGTAGCAGCAGATCAAGTGGCAAGAAGTATAGATCTCCCATTTGTTCAACCGTGCGTGTAGTAAGTACAGAGTTGGGTGTATATATAGATACATATTTTTTTAAATGAGTAACTCTAGAAAGTAGCAGTAGTTTAGGGTTAGTAGTTAGGCTTATTATGATCAGCCTTATAGTGGACCATGGATTTTAAGCTAAGTAAAAAGGGAATTAAGAGCATAAGCAAAGTAATCATCAGGTCAGTCAATTCTTGGTTCTACAGTAGTTGAATAATTGTGGTGGTACCAGAGTGAGTTGGATTGATAGAAGATGTTGGTAATAGAGTAGGATTATGGAAATTGAGACTGCGGGTGGATTGCATTTATGGTTAATAAGATAGAGTGGAGCTTGGTCATGAAAGGCTGAGGTAAAGTGGTGATAAGAGCACCATATTATTAAGGTGAATAAGTTAAGAATTTGAATGGCCAGAGTATTGGGAGGTTAATTTTTATGGATGTTGATATTATAAAGAATTATGACAGCTTTGAGTATATTTACAGGAACCCAGAAGCTAAAATTTTCAAGGGTTAAGGAACAATCATCTGGATTTGCCATAGTTGACTGTGACAGACCAGGAGATACAGTAGATATGATTTGATGACAGTAAATCCACAACTGGGTGTTTTTCGGGGGGGAAAGGGGAAATATGTGCAGTGGCACTTAAGACACCTACCAGACTTCCGTACTTGACGGTACTGAGCTTTTAGGAGAGAAAAGAGCCTCTCCTCAAGAAGGTTCCAGGAAGAGAAGTGCTCTTGTGGGAGAGACATTTAGACAAGGAGGTGAAAGAAATGTTCAGGGTAGAGGTTGAGAATATGTGTGATTGTGGATGTTGATGTATGTGCTTTTTTTTTTTTTAATTCAGTTGTGGTATCAGAGACATAGGATGTATTTTGTTTGTGTTTGTGTTCCAAGCGTCTGTCACAATAAAGCATAGTTGAATGATTTAATGTTGTATAGGTTCCCCACAATAATCAAGGACATTTTTGGAAAATAAATCTCAGCCGTAGTTTAGGTTTGTGAAAGTGTAATGTTTGTCAGCCTATAAATTAATGTCCCAATGAATAACTGGGTACTTGGCTCGTAAATGTCCAGGCAGCTGTAAATATATATTCTGTGTAACTGTTTAATATTTAAGTTGCTAGCTGCTCTTCTCGCCCCTTCTTCAACATGGCCTGTTTTCATATTGAGTTTAATTTCATTTGTAATTCTTTATTGGTTTTCCAGCCCACAACTAAGTGTCATTATCATACACAGAGCACCACCAATTCCTGTTAATTAGCCCTATAATTGCAAGTGAAGGAATTGAATACACTTGAGTTTCCCATGAAAATTAAAAAATAAAATGGAAATCCACTAATTGCCTATTTCACTTTCACAAGATTTCATAATTACTGAAGCATCTCTCTGCTGCTTTGAATTGATGCTTGTGACTATAAATTATGGTCCAGGTGCTCACAGGATGGGCGGTCTTCAGTTATGCCAATTTCCTATTTGTTAGTAACAAATAGGAAAACATTGTGGGAAAAATACTGCTCCTCTAATGCGGAAAAAACTCTGAACAGAATTTCTATTCCTTTTCCTAATGTAAAAATCGTTGTCAGTTAACATCCATCAGTGTTTTGGGGGAAGGATAGAAGCAAGGCAAAAGGGACGCCCAGCCCAAAAGTCTGGTTAGAAAATAGGAAGCAGGATCAGACCCTACTGCATTTCTCATGAAGAACGTTGTCTTGAAGAGTATAATTCTATAAAAATGTTTTCTAAACGCGTTCCTCAGTTATGGTGGCATGTGAGGTTTCCAGTCAATTTATTTCTAGTCTGCTACTATGAGGATCTAGCTCAAAAAGCCGATCTTTCACTTTAGGTGAGCTGAAAGAATGTATTAAAAATAACTAACACTTCTGGACCACTCTCTAAATGCTAGATACTCTGCTAAGCCCTTTCTGTGTATTATTTCACCGAATCCTTACAAAAACACTATTAAGTCCATTTTACAGATAAAGAAACAGAATCCAGCAGTAACTTGCCTAAGATCACAAAGCTAGTAGGTGTCAGAAGGGCAGAACAGCCACAGTGAACTGGGAGACCATGCTGAACTGCTGCCCCCCAAAGACGTAGTTCCTCATACACAAGCTGTTGAAGTAAGGCTATGGCTAAGTCAGTTAAATGATTTGCTAAATACTGTTCTAGTAGTCTTATATACATTCATTCATTGATTTATTTACTGATTAAAAATATTTTGAGTGCTTATTATGTCAATACCAGAAATGACCTTGAAGATCAAGTAGCTCAACTGTCCTTGTACCCTCTTGCCCTGCTGTACTCTTAATACACAGAGGTGTGTTAAGTGGATTATCCACAAAGATTTTTATAGCAGGAAACGGTACAAATCTTGTGAGGCAGATTTGTCCTAGGAATGCACATTTCAACTTAATAGAAGCTCTTGTTTCCAGTAGGAATTCATTGAAAATACATGGTAAATGAAATGGAGATAGTTCAGGTTAATGAAAATGCTCAAATGCCTAAAAGTACTTATTAGCAAAACTGGAATCAAACTAGTACTGTATAACTGCCACGTGAGGCTTCCCAGAAATCTTCAGTGCAAAATGGAAAAACTACCACTCTGGTTCGCAGTGTCCTCTAAGAAAAATGAGACTGTGTATACTTGAAAGAAGTGTCTTCGTGAATAGTCTGTGTACGTGATAAGAAACAGTCCCTGTAAGAATTCACCTCTTCTTGGGGCATCTGGCTGGCTCAGTCGGTAGAGTATGAAACTCTTGATCTTGGGGGTGTGAGTGTGAGCCCCACATTGGGTGTAGAGATAACTTAAAAATAAAATCTTTTTAAAAAAATCAACATAAAAAAAGTGTATCTATTCTTAAAGCATCTAAATTTTAGTAAGCATTGAATAGGATAGCAAATACATATTAATTTTGGAGCAGGTTTTTTAAAAAATAAGGCACAATTTGATACATATCTCAACAGTATTTAATTTTTCAGTCTTTGAGACTTACCATGAATTCTGCCTTAAACTTAAAATAAATCCTTTTCTGTGATTTCTTCTAAATTTTCTTCTTAGTGTCACAAACTCCGGGGATACCTACTTTTCTGCAGATCATTGGACACCAATTTGTCTCTGTGGCATGACAGACTGTCCAAGTGAGCCTTTTCAGCCAACCTAATTCCTCTCTTTCCCCACAAATGATGGTAGTGGGAAGAACATAAGTTAGAGATTTGACACTGTAAAACCCTGGAACTTTTCCTCTTATTCGTAAGGTACTTTTGCCCTTTCTTCTCAGTGCTCCCTCATGCTATCAGTTGCAATATTCTTTTTTTGCAATGCGATATATATTGTTTCATATATACCATTTATTTTTCTCTACTATAATCTGTTGCTACTTTTTAAAAAAGCCTAAAAGTGTGGCTTAAATGAGAAAGATTCTATTAAATACCCAAGTACTATCTACATAAAATTTATATACTGATTTTGTATAGGAATGCTAGGTTCTTTTATGTCATAGTCTAAAGTTTCAAGTCTAAAATATTCATAAATGAAAATATTCACTGAAGTTTTTCTTTAACATAAAGGTTTTAAATTCAGTAAACTGAGAACTACTTTATTTTTTTGTAAAATAAAAAAAGGGAGGAGGGAGATGCTTTGTACTTTGTTTCTTTTTTTATATTAGTGCCATCAATCCTGTTAATATTTTCTGAACAGCTAGGCTCTTTAAAAAGGTGATTGTCATCTCACATTTGGTAATATCATCTCTCATGAACACTAGACCAGAGGCTAAGTAAGTTTATTTTATTCCTTCATCCTCCCTCCACCTCATTACTTACATATTCTTTAGGTAAATGTCTTGCAAGTGATATAAATTGACCCAGCTCACTTCAGCATTAGGGGATTTGATGAGAAGAGATTGGGTGGTTTGTTTAGTTGAAGAAATTGCTGGACAACATGGGTAAATAAGGCAAGAACAAGAATGATTCTGGATGCTACAGAAGTAGGAGTTGCTGTCCGTTTACAGTGGTTGACTGACAATGACTTCCAAATTTAAAATTCCTAGGAGAGAGAATCTGAATGCTCCAACCTTGAATCAGGGTTGGTAAGCTCTGGTGAGGGAGCAGGGTTTCACAGCACACATACATCATTTGACATGAAGGGCCATTTCTGTAGGAAGAGGAGTGGTGGTAAGTGGGCAACCATCTTTAAGATTATTTGCAATAATTGCCCATGTTGGTTTCCCTCAAAGGGAAATGAGAAATTCCACTCAACTTAAAGCATTTACATGCACGCGCGCACACACGCACGCACACACACACACACACACAGCAATGGGAACATTTTTATTCTACTTAGGATAATTTATAGTGTAAACCTTTGTTAACACTTCATAATATTTGCATTCTACAATGATTTCTACATTTTGTTGATTTTGTTCATCTAGAGCTTAAAATTATCACTTGTCACAAAAAATAAGGTTTATGAAAATTTTTGATTATTTGTATAATCAATTCATGCTTATACTTTCTGAAAGAAAAATTATGGTTCAAAGTGGGGGGAAAATAGTCATTTATATAGGTAGTCCAGTAACCCCTATAAAATACACTTTTGAGGAAAGGGATTTAGTTTTATTCACCTTTGCATCTATAGAATCTCGTACCAAAGTCCTTTACCCATCTAGATAGAACTCCATAATTACTTTCTGAATGAATAAATAAATGGATGACATATGCAAAAGATAGGCATACATTTTATTCTCTTTGTAAGCATGCTGTCATAAAAAGTCTATATTCTCTGGCTCTCCAGAGAATCACCTTTAAATCAGGTTAGCAGGGATTGAAAACATAAGTAGTAGTTAGCTCACTGGATGGAGAATGTTATTAAAGTGGCAGAAGTAACCAACTACAGGCTTAACATCCTAGAGACCATGTAAGAATACATAGACACATAGCCTGTGTATCATCTTTCCAGACTTGGGAGATAAATGGGTTTGAAGATAGGAGACTACATGGGAGGCAGTTATCATTAATATTGATTTGCAACCAAAAGAATGGTCAGGAATAAAATATACATTTCAATTCCATTAGTTATATTAAGTAAAGGTATAAGAAAAGCTTATATGGAGCAGTTTTCTCTTAGAATTTTTTTTTCTTTTTGATGTGCCAAGTCCTATTTGGCAAGTGCATATATATGAATTTTTGTTGACTTGGCAATTTAACATTTGTGTAATTGCATGGCTGTATTCATACAATGTATCATTTACCATTTGACTTCTTACTATTGTTAGTCTCAGTAGATTGAAGTTTCAGGATCACAATACATTGTTGACTGTGTTCTAGATATAGCCAATAGGTAGGAATCTTACAGTTTGGAAAACAAAAATCATCTACTGCCTACATCTGTTTCCCCTTCTTCTCACCAATCCTTTCTCTTCTAAATGAAGATTTCGGTTGACAGTTCCTTTGTCATTAACAAAAATAAATGAATTACCTTTGATATTTTTTGTATTTCAATAAAAGGTCACTTTATTGCCATTACTCCTATAATATCTGCATTTGGCATTTCTCTTAAATTTTTAGAGAAACGTTAATGTTTTTGTTTATGAAACATTTTTTCCTGTAAATACATGCACATATATATTTGTGTGTATATTATCTATTTTATGGTTATAGAATCAGAAACACAGAACCACAAGTCTAAGAAAAATTATCAATAATAGACATAATGGAAAATCGGATTTTATAGTTTATGGGCTGTCTTACAAACAGCACATTCTTCAGGACTTCAGAAACATTTTTTCATTCAGTATGAACCTGTGGGAGTACTATGTGTACAAATGTTTCTCTTCATGAAAATCGTGTGTGTATATATATATATATATAGGTAGATAAATGAAGGTTATATATATGACATTCATGAAGAACATGTATATTTGTTTTATTATTTCATTGCAATTATTGTTACGTACTCATTGTCATATAACGTTAAAAGAAATGATAGCTAGTGAACAAATCAAGCAATTTGAGCTGTTCCTGGAATTGATTATATTGATTGAATTATCAGACTACTTGCTAGGGACAGTAGTGGGATGGATATCTGGTTTTCAGCCAAGATTAGGGCACAATGATTGAAAAGCAGAGACAGGTGAATGAATCCTCCAAACCCAGATTTCCTTGCTTCATCATAGTATGCTTTTTATTTATTTGCCATCCTAAAGTCATCAAATAAAAAAAAATATTCCAGATACAAAGTTGCAATTAATATCAAAGTCATAATGCAGCTTTGAAATGATTAAGTGCAATTGATTTTATTGAGGTTGAAACTGGAAAATAATTTTAAGGTCACTACTCATTTATTTGGCTAAAGGCTGTACTCTTGACTTATTTATTGCAGTCTTAGAAAAATAAATTCAACTTTTACTACTTTGGTAAAATATACAGCTCTTCAGTACTGTTGAAATGTTAATAAAAGTAAGATAAATCTCCGTTGTGTTAAAGCTATCTTCAGCAGCCAAAATAAAACTGGCTAGGAATAAACACGGTAAAAACAGTCAGATTTTGACTGCTTTCAAACTCAGATCTGTTTTACTGGTGCCTTAGTAAAGACTGGAAGTCTCTTATATTTGATTCATTTTCATTTATAGGGGGAAGGGTTCTGAGATTTCATAGACCTTTGTCATGTGTCACTGTGTTCATATATCTATGTGTCTCTGCCTTTTCACTATATATATTTTTTCAAGATGACACCAGCTTAATGGTTTGGAATTCAGTCTGATACCAACATTGTCAATAAATCAGTACAGTGTTCTTTCAGTAATACCACTGTTAAGATACAGGAGCCTCAAAAGCACATCTTCTGTGTTTTAACTGCTTGGAAAATGATTAAAGGTACATTTTTATGACTACATAACAGAAGTAGCACATGTTAAATGAGGTATTGATATGTGTGTGTGTGTGTGTGTGTGTGTGTGGCCTAATCTTTTAAATTTAAGTGTTTGCATGGAAATGAATGAAGGTTTTCATTGAAAATTAATTTTCAAACTTGATATTTACATATTGTCAGGAAGAGAGTTGAGTCCATCCTCTGAACAGTCTGGACATGAATGGAATGAGTGAAAACAGCCACCATGTCTCGATGAGGAAACTAAGCAGTTGTGTTTCACCCCATAGTACAGGACAAAGGTATAGATGTAAACAGATGAGTAGAAAAATATCACCATTGACAAAATTGTATTGAAATAAAATGTAACGGGATTCCCCCCAATTTTTCATGTTAGGACATTGGATATAGTGTTCAAAGCATATTCACATTTTTTATTCTCATAATAAACTTATAGGAGAAATGAGACCTAGAGATTTGAAGTGACAAACCCAAGTTTTGCAGAACTCCTATGTAAAGTGCAATATTCTCCAAGTGGAGAATCAGACTTTTTTTTAGTCCACTTGACTTTTTGTTTCCTTGTCTGTGTCCTGGTAAAATAATATCACACGGGACAGTCTAACAGTTCTCCGTCAGCTAGAATTCAACCATCATCTCTTTTCTGTAATGATGCACTAAGAGAAGATGTGGTACACGTTTCTAGAAGATACAGCAACTGTTCCAATACAGGGAAATGAGAGGATAGATTTGGAAATAATGAAATTAGCCTACTTAAAATCTAGAACCTGCTAAAAATAAAAATCTTGATAGAATGTAGAGTTGCTACATAATTTCCCCAAAGGTCTATATAAATGATCCCGTTATATATGTGTGGGAAATAGTTGGAATACTCCTGTTGTTTGGCTTTGAGAGTAGGAAACAGTGTGCTCTAGTAAATGCTCTTGGGAGAAGAAATAATTTTTTAAAGGTTGTGAGACCGTTCATTCCTTCGATTTTTACATTAACCTAGCAGTGTCATCAACGTTCGGTTACTGCCACACAAAAGTGTTGGTTCTCTGTTGAGGATCAGTAGTTAGTGAAAGCAGTTGGAGGCTTTGCTTTTATACCAAATGTGGAGGAAAGCTGAATTTTCTGGAATAACCAGTTGAAGTTAAATAAACACATAACAATAACCATAATAATAAGAAAAAATCTGAAGATGGGGATTACTTCTCGGGCTCTTTGATTTGGTAGCCGCATAACTTGACGCGAGTTACCCTGAGCTTCACTGTCATCGTTTGTAAATGAATTAAGAATTCCTGTTTTACTGGAATGTGGTCAGAATGAAATGGAATAAAGGACTTTTGAAGCTATAAAGTCTAGCACACATGGAAGTGCTATACCATTTATTTTATTTTATTTTATTTTATTTTATTTTATTTTATTTTATTTTATTTTATTTTATTTTATTTTTTTTAAAAGATTTTATTTATTTTATTTTGCCGAAGGCAGACGCTTAACCGCTGTGCCACCCAGGCGCCCCAATATACCATTTATTTCAAAAGTACTGTTGTATATTTTTAACAATAGCCAAAGGATATAACAGGATATCTACCTTAAATGTGCATAAAATATTTCAGGCCCAGTGATAGACCCAGCTCTTTATTTTCTCCTTGCTTTATAATGAAAATTTGAACATTCCTTTTTTTCTTCTTCTTCTTCTTCTTTTTTTTTTTTTTT
>NW_024426663.1:62259153-62326451 GCF_017311325.1 Ursus maritimus | reverse complement strand
TTTTTTTTTTTTTTTGTAATCTTGGACCTAAAATTAAAAAAACAAAAAAAGAAATCAAACACTCTGCTTTTTTTTTTTTTTTAACATTCTGGTGCTCAGAAGACTTTAAAACTAATTGAAATGCAGTGATAATACAAAAAGCAGTATAAAATTCAAAGAGATAGGCTGTATTTATAAATCATATATTTCAGTGACTTCAGCTTGTATAGTAGTCTTCACTCTATGGAAAAACTCCTTTTTCAATAGCTGTCGTTCCTCTCAGTTCTTTTTCTCTTGATTTCTTTTAGGCTCCCCAGGTAGACTTGTTTCTTTCCCTATTCAGTAGAACTTCTGTCTTCCAAGTGGCTGTTACATGGAGAAGACCTCTTGCTAAGCCCATGAAGACTATGGTGACCATATAAAACTTTATCTCAAATTGCATATTGAAGAGTGAAATGTTAATCAGTTAGAGATACATATTAAAATTCAAAATGCAAAGAACATAGGAGTGCCTTAGGAAAAATGAAACAGGGTTTCCATCTCTGAGGAAAAGATGGTCAATGGTATGAGACTAAGTAAGGTGCGTCCCATCTTAGGTCCTTTTCAGATAGGCCAACATAATTTATTCACATTACTTGTGATGGTTTCTTTTGCTATCCTAGTACTTCAACTTGATATACAACCTAAAATTGTCATGGTTTCCAAAAAAATACTATTTCTGTTTAACCTGATTTTCCTGTTTAAGGGCATCACCTCCACCTTGGCTATGGAAGCTTAAAGTCTTTGTAATCTTTAACCCTTGCCATTCTCCACATCCAGACTCCGTAAGGATAGCATTCATGCCTTTTTTGCAACTGTGCTTTGTCTGCTGTCTTCCTGGTTCTGGCCTCACTTTGAATTAACTACTTCCCACTTTCTGAATACACCCAGTGCCATTGCTCTTCTGCACCCTTGTGTATCCATCTTCCTCCACCTGGAATGCCCTTCCTCTATAAGTTCTTACTGAGGGCGGTAAACTGCTGACTCAGATGCAACCTTGTACGGTCCTCTTTTTCACCCTGTCCCTTTGCATCTGGCTGTAGAACATCCCACCCTCCCAGCTAAAAGTGAATCCTTTTTTTTCAAAATCCCATAGCCCTCAGTTTCTATTTGGTGGCTCTCTTCCATGCTACACCACATTCTAATTATTTGAGAACATTCTTGATTCCTTAACTAACTTTGAAGGCACTAAAGCAGAAGGACTGTTTCTTTTCGTTTGGGTATCCTGAGTCTTGTGGAGTAAGATAGAAATATATGCTTGCGCATGAATGAATGAATATATGAATGCATAACCACAGATAATTTCGGACTTAAATGGTTTAACATTTTCTTGAGGTTAATATTTTTGGAAATATTTCTACATACGCGCTTACGCACTTTACAAGTATTCTAAAGAAGTATATGTATATTTAGATACACACACATAGGATTTTACTTTTTTTACTCTCGGTATAAAAAGCATGTCTTCTTCCTAAGGATGCTATGTTATCCCTGCTAGGATTTAAATGTTAACATGGTTGGGGGTGGAGTGTAATACTCTTTCCTTGGAGTTAAAGATTTTAAACTAGGAAAAATAGTGACAAATATAGTTAGAAGAGATACATCTTGCTGGAAGAGACTTAAGGCCTGCTTTGCAAATTTTTAAAATTCTACCCATCCTCCATATCCCCCGTGATGCTGGAGTTTTTTTTTTTTTTTTTTAAGATTTTATTTATTTATTTGACAGAGATAGAGACAGCCAGCGAGAGAGGGAACACAAGCAGGGGGAGTGGGAGAGGAAGAAGCAGGCTCATAGCAAAGGAGCCTGATGTGGGGCTCGATCCCATAACGCCGGGATCACGCCCTGAGCCGAAGGCAGACGCTTAACCGCTGTGCCACCCAGGCACCCCTGGAGTTTGTTTTAATTGCAATCAGATATATAGTAGGAAAGTATACTAGCAGCATCCCTACCTTCTAATTTGAAGTAGCTAGATACCATAACATGGCTAGAGTACAGCAAAAGCCAAAATAAGAATTTTACAGGAAGCTAGTAGAATAAACATGGCAGTTCTCATCACAGAGATGTTGGTCCAGGAACATCTGTATATGCTGTATATATAAGATATATGAAATGTACTGATTTTCTCTACTACTCAGGATGGTATGTTTAGGTCAAGGTAGGCAAGAGGAAAAGTTGGAAAATACTTTCTTAATGTATATTTTGTTTATAAGCACATATGCTATACTGGTAAATGAAATTTGAAATTATCAGAGACATCTGAATATCAATAGAGGTAATTCAGGTGTATACATGTTACCCACTAAATGATCCTATAACCTTTTAATTCATGATGCCTAATTATTGTGTCTAACTTTTTAATTCCCATACTAGTTTTAACATATATATATATATATATATATATGCCTATGTGCTTATATATGCCAAAAATCCTTTTTAAGTTAGAAAAAAATTGAAGAAAATTTTCTGTTTTACTGTATAAACCAAATAGAAACCTTCTACTAAGACAGTTTCTAAGGAAAATTTAAAATGAATATATAGTCATAACAACTGATACCTTTGAGTGCTTCTAGTCACTGTGCTAAGTAACTTATATGCATTTTTTTTAAAGATTTTATTTATTTGTTAGAGAAAGCAAGCGAGCAGAAGCAGGGGGAGTGCAGGGAGAGAGAGAAGCAGGCTCCCTGCTGAGCACGGAGCCCCGTGCGGGGCTCAGTCCCAGGACCCTGGGATCACGACGTGAGCCTAAGGCAGCAGCTTAACCGACTGAGCCACCCAGGTGCTCCCCTTGTGTGCATTTTCTTTATCTGCACTATAACACTTGGAAGTTTTGAAGTATTCTTTCCATTTTATAGATGAGGAAGCTGAAATACAGAGAATAACTCGTCCAGGGCAAAGTAGCTTATGAATGATTGCAGTCGGATTTTAAATCTGCCCATCTGACTCCAGATCCTACATACACCATGCTGGAGGGCAGTCCATACAGCTTTACCTGTCCTGTCCTTTTTGCCTGAATTCTAAGTGCCTCCTTGCCAGCCTACCAGTTGGGGCTTCAGAAACACGAAATACCATTTCCATAAATTTTATATGCTCCTCATGCTGTGATGCCGATCGCGCTGCCGCGTAAAGAAATACAGGCTGTGGTCCCTGCAGAGCTGCCCCAACTCTGTGATAAATCACTCTGGGATTAAGCAGGGATTCAGTTCTGAGATTGTTTTTAAAGGTTCACACATCAGTTTTGTCACCAATGGGAGCTGACACCTCACTTTTTTTTAATCAGATACTCAGAAACCGTACATATTGCTTCTACTTGTTGCTCTAAGCCAGATTGCTCCCTAGCCACTATTATAGGAATAGGAACAATGTGTTAGAGACCATTTGGATAAAGGATGCATAACTTGGACCTTAAAAAAACAAAATGCTGAACCCCAAAGTAAAGTACTCTTGACTTCATCAAAGCAGGCCTAATTGTTTTGCTCTGGATGCCCAGCTGGGATGCAGAGGAGAGGGAGGAAGACAGGCATCTGTCTGGAAAACTGCCGTGCCGATTAGGGCAGCTAACCAGACCTTGGAGGGGAAGATAGATCCACTGGTACCCGACCCCAACTTTGTCTTTCCTGAACAGCCTCTTTAATCACCCACCCTTTGGGCTCACTTATCCAATATACTGTAGTTATCAAAGCAGGACATTAAGCACTGAGATCCCTTTTCCTCCAAATATTATTCTGAGGATCGATGAGATTATGTTTGTGAAAGATTCCAGCAAACATCAAATGAAAAACACTGCATAGCCCGAGCTGCTCTATTTGAACCATTCTTCTCTGCTTTTTTCTCTGATGTCCTTCTGAGACCCGTGACAACATTCATCCTCCCATTTTCCCCAGCTGGGATGCTGATGGTAAAGAGGACAAAGCTCAAAGTCGAGGCGAGTGCTGCTTTCCTTAGACATTTATGTCTGACTTGTATTGCTGTCATCTCTTCTAAGGAGAGTATTTCCTTTCAAGTGTATGTTATGCATCTATAGATGTACTTCAACAAATGGAAGTTTCTTTTTTTAAAAGACTTGAAGTCACATTTCACAAGGAACACTTGTTCCTGGCTGTGGTATTTTTAATTTTTGGCATTGCGGTAAATTTCAGACTGTATGTGGAAAACAGCATGTTGTTTTGTTAGGTTTAAAAGCAAATATTTTTGCTCGTTGCGTTTTTGATTTACACGATGTTCTCATAAGTAGAATGAAGTCCTGCTTCAGGTTCTATAGAAAATGGCTTTAGAAGCAGAAGAGAATCACAGGTAAGAACACAGATACAAATCTTTCAGGCTTGGATTCAAAAACTGGATCTGACACTTACTAGCTGCCTGACTTTAGGCAAACAGCTCAATCTTTGTATATCTTTATCTTTTTCTTCTGTAAAAATAGAATAGTAATCTTACTTGTTGCATAGAGATGTTATGAGGAGACCAGGTATTCGTATGAACTACTTGGCACAACTTTCAAATGAATAGTCATTACTGATGATGCTTATGTGCTTTTAAAATATATGTCAAGAGCAAAGGTACAGCATCAGCATGTGAATTAGAAGGCTAACATTTCTCTCGCTGGCTTCCTTCTCGTGATCCAAGTGGTGTTATGAAACCATTAAATTTTTTTCTTAGTTGTTTTTGGCAAGATCTTGGTTGGCTATACTTAGGGAAATATTTTCAGCCCTGAAGAAATACACCTGAATGTTTAGACAAATACACATACTCTTAAGCATATACATAAAAACAATTATGTATCTATCCGTCTTGTCTCTCTGTGTATCATAAGGCCGATGCCAAAAAGTACAAAGAATTCAGTCCATTTAATGGCTCTGGGGTCAAGATGAGTTGATTGGCCATCAGTTTATTCATCTGTAAAATGAGACGTTTACAGTAGAGGAACTCCCAACTTTAAATCTTGAAAATTTTTAATCCTTTCTTTTTACCTCCAAATATAGTTATATATAATATAATACAGTTCTGTAATATTAGCCACTTCACTAAAGCAGCCTTTCTTTACCCTCTTACTAGATCAAACCTCTATTACGCACTCTGACTGTGCTGTGCATCCATCCCTCTGTATGACCAGGGTGTCTCCACTGGACTGTAATTTCAGATCTATCCTGCCCACCACCAGCACAGTGCCTGTACGTGGTAGGGACTTCGTCCATGCTGATCTTGGGACTATTTTATAACTGGGTTGATTTCTTTGAGTTGCCAACCGAAGCCTGCTAGAATCTGTTTCTTCTCATAGTTTATTTCTGCAAGTGAGGTATTTGTAATATGCATATTATTTTGTTGCTAATGTGTTGGCCCTGTGCTTAGGTTATTAGGTAAAATCTGGGAAAGTAAACAAAATTTCAGCAATTATTTAATGTAATCCTTGGAAGATAATCAAGACCAGGAGTCAGCATGTGCTGAGCTGAACAGATTGGCTTCTTTAAAAAGGACCATCTGTATTGTTTCATTCCATTAATACCTAAAAATTATGGGCAGCACTCAGGCAGAAAGAAGCGGACTGTGTTCAAGATGCTTCAGTTACTGTGTGATCTTAGTCAGTCTTTCAGATTCTCCAATCTCCTGTTTTTGAATTGAACATTACACATCCTAAGGTCATAGCATGAAGATGGAATTAGATATTTTGCATAATATCTCATACAGCACTTTGTACCCAACCTATATTCTTCTCCTCTCTTTTCACATATTTGCCATAACTATTTAACAGAGGAATTAAGGAAAGAAATTCCAAATTATTGCTAAAACTAGGAAGTTCTCAGTTCTCTCTACTTATCTGTTTAATCATAAGTAAATCCTGAAGACATTCCACATGGAACCTAGTATTTCTCCTAGAAATACCCACAGACCAGTTCATATTATCAGAATACATGGAAAATTGTATTTCTCACCTGAGTCCAGGCTAATGGAAACCTAAGTGGTAGCATCACTCATCTCTGTTGGAGGTTCATGGAGTTAAGATGATGATGGTCACTTTTCAAAAGCCCAGCAGAAATGACATTTAGAGCAAATTGCTGAGTTTTTACTTTTCTGTGGAAAAGAGCTTTGATTTTTTTAAAGTAATAAGTTATTGATCACTGCAGTATGATTAATTACATTTTTAAAAACGTGCATTCTCTGTAGAAAAATCAATACAAGGGATTTGGGATATGGCAGATTTGAGAAGCAGTTGCTAGTATATTTTATTTAGAGATAGATCCAAATCACAGTGGAGTTTATTTCAAATCATATGTTTGATCTAATAAAACATTCTCTTATGCTTTACCTTTGGTACTGAATGCTGTAAAAGGAATCTCTCCTCTTCTACTTATGGAAGTTTATAAATAAATCTTATTAGTGCTCATCTCTAAATTAAAGAATCTCACCAAAGTCCTTGTCTAATTTAAAAAAAAAAAATGTTTGTTTCCCTATTGTTTCCCCAGTTTTATCCCCAAAGATCATGGATGGTTGAGTAGGGGCAGAGCAAGGCTGAGAACATATGTTCTCATGTTTGGGGTAGCTTATAAAAATCCTTCAACAGGGGCTCCTGTGTGGCTCAGTCAGTTAAGCATCAGACTCTTGATTTTGGCTCAGGTTATAATCTCAGGGTCATAAGATCTAGCCCCATGTCAGGATCCATGGTGGGTGTGGAGCCTGCTTAAGATTTTCTCTCCCTTTCCCTCCCCCTCTGCCCCACCCCCCCTTTAAAAAAAAAAAAACACCTTCAACAAACATGATAAACATTAGTTTTTCAGTTACAGAAGTGAGGTATATATGATTACTCTCACAGACTTGGGTGACAACATTTCTTCTGAGATACTGGACAACTCTTTAAGACTTTATTTTTTGAGAGCAGTTTTAGGGTCACAGCAAAATTGAGAGGAAGGTAGAGACTTCTCATATATCCTCTGCCCCTGCGTACGCACAGCCTCCCCCATCCACATTCTCCACCAGAGTGGCAATTCCTTTACACATGATGAGTCCACATTGACACATCATAATTACTCAAAGTCCAGAGTTTACATCACAGTTCCCTCTCCATGTTGTGTATGCCATGGGTTTAGACAAACTATAATGACATATATCCATCATGATAGTATCATACTGCCCTAAAAATCCTGTGTTCCATCTGTCCATTCCACATGCCAACTGCGGACAATCATTGATCTTTGAGACCTTCTTTTTTTTTTTTTTTTTTTTTTTTACAAGAAGGAATTGTATTTGTCATAGAAATGAAGGTGACAGAAATAAGGAGCTTCAATTATTTTCAGTGCTGTAAGTTCCCACTGAAGGCAATGGGGAAACATAACTCACCCAAGACTTGATTATTTATGTCTCTCTTTTCTAATATAACAAGTGATTAGTTTATTCAAAAGCACTGTTTTGTCTCCTTCGAGTTATTTTATTTTATATATGGAGGTTGTACATTTGATCACCAGTAAAGATAATTCATTTCACAATTCCTCATCTTCCTACATATGTACTTATGTGAGAACAAGCAAATACTGGGCTGGCAAGTCATCTTTTTTTCACTGGATCCTGTTCTATTATTTTTTAAATGTTTCTTTGCTATGTTAGCATTTTATGGAAATACATGCATAGGAAGATATATCCTATCTTTCTCTTTTCTCAAAACTCATTTCTACTGCCCTAAGGCTACCAATTCCATGTTATAAGCAGATATTATCACTTAGCCATAAATAGGACAAGAAAAATAATAAAGTCATTTTGGATCATTACATGTAGTAACATCTAATTTTTCTGGCATTATCAAGGAATTAGGTGATAAATATAAATGAATGTTTTAGGTGATAAAGTATTATTTCCTTAAAAGTGCTTTTTTAAATTTTAGTAACTTTTCTCCAATACATCTTTCTAGAATGCATTTATATTTGTATGAATTCTTGAAATGCATTCTTGTGTATACTAACAAACATTTTTATGATGAACAAAGATCATTATCAGAAAAAATATTTTTTGTTGTTTTTGATTTTTTCTGTACTGAAATACTTGAGAAGCCATTAGGGAGTGTACATTTTTTTGGCATTTTTATCAACAGACTTGTGCTGGTCTTGCTTTCTTTATACATTTTTCTTTTTCCAACTGGAGATTGTATTCAAGTGTTTTCCTTTCTCTAAATATGAAAAATGCATTTGTATTAATTAAATAACCTTACTGTCTACCCCTCACATTTACCTCTCTTCCCTTTGATCTAACCAAGAAAAACTACTTGCGTTAAGCCAGTTAATATAATTGAGCCACAACTGAAGTTTCCTATAGTCCAAGAATTTTTACACTCTCCTGAACATAATTTATTTTAGCTCTATGATACCCTGCAAGAGGCCCTTTCTCCACTTACTTCTGGGCTTATGATTTTGTTTCAGACACCTGAAATTGCTGAAAACTTACCCTCTTTAACAGGCGGGAAATTCTTATATCAGGAAATAGGAAAATGTAACACATATTTTTAATCAAATAGTGATGTGGGTATGTGGTATGTAAGGTAGCCTTGAAAATTTCACAGATAGGTTAAAATGAGTCAGCTTTGTGTCAGAAAATTTGTATAATTATGATCTTTAACTCAGAGCTTTTTTTGTCTTGGCTGATATGGCATTATTTTATTCAACAGCAGAGAACTCATTTTTTTATAGATTAAGCATCAAGTGACCAAAAGAAAAAATGTTGCCTTCCAGTGGGTATTACAATTTTGCTTAGTAATAGTTTCAGTTTGCAGATGGTACAAAATGTGTTCAGGTGCATAACCTTGACTTTCCAGTGTCTCTGATCTGTTTGTGGCTGTGGAGACATGAGTATCGGTTGAAGAATATATGCTGAATTGCTGTTGGAGGAACAGGCATTACCCAACTTGACTGTGCTTGTTTGATTTCTTCTCATCTATTTTTCGAAAACTGGATTCCTGTGATTTGTGCGCGTATAACTCTATACTTTTCTCTCTGTGTGGATGTGTGTAAGCAGTTCGGTAAAGGAAATACCAAGCCCTGTAAATTGGCAGCCATGAAGTCCTAATGATAAAGGAAATGGAAGCTTATTATTGTCAGCATGTGTCCAGATAACAACCGTGGACTAACAAGATTGTTCATCCAATATTTACACTTCAATGTGAAAATGCAGTTATAACTGATTTATTGAACTAGCTGAACACAGTAGGGGGCACGCATCTTTATTCTTTCATGCCGCCATCTTTCCTGCGTGCTACCAGCTAAAATCCCTTACAGTTCTGCCGCTTGTGCGTTCACTCCAGGCACGGAAGTGGTTTTGTTTTTCAGGCAGTAGGAAATTCAGGCCAGCCTAATGTCAAAGCTGCAGTCTCTTACTAGCTTGCAGATTCCTGTCTTTGCCTGCTCTGGCCTATCTTAGCTTCTTCACTAGTTGCCTCCCTTCACTCACCTGCTTGCCTGTGCTTTGGCGATGTAGGCAAGGGCACGGGGGAGAGGAAGAGAGTAGATAAGGCTGGTATGCCGGCAGTGCCCTCTGAGAGAGAATTGGATCTCCACATGCAATTGTTTTTTCTTCTGTGGTGCTTTCGTGGGTTTCTCCAAGAGTGTCATTGGGGTCTTCCAAGTCCCTGCCATGCTGAAGCCCCCCTCCAGTCAGCCCCTGCACCTAACTCCCTCCACAGTGCCTGGCTGCTGCTGCCGCCCATCCGGCCACTTCTCCCATCCATGTGTCCACGTGGGCAGAGTCACTTTAAGGAGAATGCAAGGTTGGATCCCTTCCTCAAGGGCCACCTCTTGTCTCCTTCTCACCATTAATACTGTTTCCTCAACCTGCACGCTCTAGCAGATCTATTGAGCGTTTAAGCAACTTCAGCTCTGTGCATGTACCAATCCCTGCCTCGTCCAAACTCGGAAGAACGTGTATCACATTGCATTCTCCACCTATTTCTCTGCCCAGTGGTTACACTCACTGCCCATGGATTTGACTATGCAAGATTTATCTATTAGGGGGCACAGATATCATGGAGTTGTTTCCACTTAAGAGTGCCATGCTTCTCCAGTGTGGGATCACCAGTAGGAGAGAAGGTGAATGAAAATGTCCCTCATCTCAGATTGATGCTTCTCAAATGGAAACTTCATAGATTTTTTTATGAGGTTAAAGGGGGGCTTACTTTGCTTTTGCCTGTGAAACAAGTGAATGAATTCACAGCTTGAAGCCTGTTGTTAGCATAGCCCCCTAGAAGCTATCTGTCTGACATGTGGGTGCTTTCTTCCCTTTCAGACCTGTTTTTTTTTTTTTTTTTTTACATTTGGGATGTTCTATTTATGAAGTATTTATAATTCCTGTTTACCAGAAATGAATTTGGACCATTGCCAAAAGCACCAGGTCTGCTGTTGCTGAACTTAAACAACAACAAAAAAAATTCTTTGCTTTTGTTCTGTTTAATTATGTAGGCTTTTGCTTTCCTCTTATCAGGACCATGATTCAGTCCTTTTACTGTGTAATTATCCCAAGTGTCCTTGATTTGCTAAAGTGAGAATCTCTATATTTTTGTCAGAAAGCAGAATTTTGTTCTGCTTTGGAAACTTTTTGCAGCATTTTGTTTTCAGTTGTACCTTTATGATCCTGGAATGTAAACACATGAGGTTGAATTCCTACTTGGTAAAAAGAATTAATCTTTAAATAAATTAACGCCCAAAAAAGGAAAGTTGTAAGCATCCTTTGCCTTATTTGCAAAACAGCTGTGATGGCAGGAATAGGCCAAATGATCTTTTGAAGATCCTCCTAGGTCCGTCCTGTAATTTAGGATAAGAACATGAACTGCTTAAAAAAAAAAAAAAAAAAAAGTCACTTCTTTAATTTTCTTTAATGAGATAAGCTGATTATACTTCATAAAGTTCATAGGAACATTATATGCTAATAACAGTGCCTGTAACAGGAGACATGAAATAAATGATTGTTCTCTCTAATAATGCATTATGCTTCTTAAAGAAAAACACTACTTCTAAACAGCAGTTGAAGAAAAGGAAATTTTTTAAATTCCAACTTTATTGTCCTCTTTGCAAAGTTAATTGATATTTCCAGGTCCCCCAGACTTCATAAGTTTAACTAGCCCAGGGTTTTAAATGGAATCCCATTAATAGTGAAAATCCCTATCTTGCGGACTCCTGTCCATGACAGGTCACCAGCACTGGTATTTGGGAATCCCCTGAGAGGGAAGGCTCTCATTTGTTCTCATAAACAAACCTAGTCAATAACTGTCTGGAGTCTCTCATTTGTTCCCTTTCTGCTCCTATCACTTTGAGTGAGGTCTGTTGCAGACTGGTGGGAAAGCCCCTCAGTGTTTTGGAGCCTCGCCCAGCCCCTGTGCTGCTGGGCTCCACTGCTGCATACACTTAGGGAGGCAGAGGGACCTATAATCTTTGAAATGTTCGAAACATTGTATCCCATTCTGGTTCCTTGCCTATGATATGGGAGAATGCTTTCTTTCCATCCTGCTATATTTTATCACACAGTAGAGCAGAAGTTAGTTTAGGTGATAAATCTGAATTATCTGAGTTACAAATGCCTAATAGAGTCAGTGCTACAGCCCTACTTTCCTAATAAGCCAAACTTGCGTAAGTTGGTCAAAACTCACAGTGGTTATAGCATAGTATTAAGCTGGGACCTCTACTATGATGATGTTTGGTTTGTTCCTCTATATAAAATACTTAGACCTTTATTCACTGTAAAAGTAAGCCTGTAGTGGGGAGAAAAGGTCCCCAAAACATCTGGCTTTGAAAACCAACAGGTCTTATGCCCAGAGGACCCTGGGGGCCAGTGGGGATAAAAGATACTCCTTTGGAGGAGCTCAAGCGCAGACTCACTCATACTGGGACCCAGTGCAAAGGCAGCAGTTAAAAAGATGACTGTATAATAAGTGAAGGACTTTCATTTGCTAATCTTAAAAGTGTCTGCTGGAGGAGCAGGGATGGATTTGGACTTTTTGAGGGGATAGAGGCACTGGTGAGTGCCCCTTATGCACTCTCCCTCTATCTTGCCAATGTAGGTGGGTGTGTATAGACACAGTCTCATTATGGCCACAGGCATGCGGTGCCCCCAGCGCTCATTTTTGGACTCCTGAATACCGTAAGTATGCCTCACTCCTAGTGTGCTTTCCTGGCTTCTCAATAGCTGTGGCTGTATCTTGCCCCCGCGCTATTCCTTTGCATCATTAAAGTCACAGTCATGCCCTGCCCCAAGAACTGTCCCTCAGCTTCACTGAAGCCAGCAGGCAAACACAATTCACACAGGGATGCCCTCGATCATCTGGCCCTTGTGGCCAGAGAGGCTTGTGTTTCTGGGCCCCACAGGACTATAACAATCAGAAAGACTATTCTGGGCAGGCTACCACAGCTAGGGCATTGAACAGAGAGCAGACTCAAATACACCATCAGCCTGCATGTGAGAAAAAAAAAGCCTATGTACTTGTACTGGAAATTCAACCTGGGGGACAGGCTTCAGGTTTGCCAAACCCCTTGAGGCTATAGAGGAGCTCTCAGGGAACATAGGCAGGGAAATGTCATCTTTGAGCCCTTCTTTTGCATTACCACAGCTCTCTGCTAATTCCCAGAAAGGAGTGTATACACTTACCTAAAGCACAAATTTTGCAAAAATCAAACAGTGGACACCTCCAGATATTCTAGTCTGGAGTTCAGCGGGGTTTGAATTGCAGCCCCATAGGGCATATATATTGGCTTGCTTTAAAAACTGCTGCTTGAGGATCTGTCTTCCAATCAGCCTGAAACTATGTGCTGACTGAGATTCTCCCTTTGGGATATTGACAGGCCTAGTCACACCCTCAATAACTGGGACCTCTGTATCAGGCTGCTTAGACAATCACATAGGTTCGAGAGACAACCAAGAGCTAGGGCAGGATTGAACAATGAGGCTTGCTTCATACACAGGCCACTCCTTCAAGACTGGGAGAGATAGCTATTTCAACTAATATATAGAAACAAATACAGAGTTAAGCAAAATGAGGAAATGGGAATATGTTCCAAATGAAAGAACAAGAAGAACCCCAGAGAAAGACCTTAATGAAATAGATATAAGTAATCTACCTGATAAAGTGTTCAGAGTAATGGTTGTAAAGATGCTTACTGAACTTGGGAAGAAAAATGAACACAGGGAAATGAACACAGGGAAAACTTCAACAAAGAAATAGAAAACATAACAGAGTACCAAAGAAAAGTCAAAGAGCTGAAGAATACAATATTTGAACTGAAAAAGACCCTAGAGGGGTTCAACAGCAGACTAGATGGAGCAGAACAAATCAGGACCTGGAAGAGAGGGCAGTGGAACCCATCCAAACAGAGCAGCAAAAAGAAAAGACTTTTAAAACTTAATGATAACGTAAGGGGCCTATGGGGACACCCATCGAGCAGAATAACATTCACATTATTGGAGTCCCAAAAGGAGAAGAGAGAAAGGGGTAGAAAACTTACTTGAAGAAATAATGGCTGGAAACTTCTCTAACCTGGAGAAGGAAACAAACATCCAGGTTGTAGAAGCCCAGAGAATTCTATATAGGATGAACTCAAAGAAATCCACACTAAGACATACTAAAATTAAAATGTCAAAAGTTAAAGATGAAGACAGAATCTTAGAAGCAGCTAGAGACAAACAACTTTTTACATACAAAGAAACGCCCATAGGCTATCAGCTAATTTTTCAGCAGAAACCTTGCAGGTTGGAGAGGAGTGGCATGAAATGTTAAAAGTGCTGAAAGGAAAAAAAACTTCTAACCAAGAATAATCTATTCAACAAGGTTATCATTCAGAATTGAAGGAGAAGGAGTCTTACAGACAAGGAAAAGCTAAAGGAATTATCACCACTAAACTGGCCTTAAAAGAAGTCTTAAAAGGAATTCATTAAGCTGAAAAAAAAAAAAGGCACTAATAATAAGAAAATACATGGAAATAAAAATCCCCCTGATAAAGGTAAATATGTAGTAAAAGTAGTAGAGTTACCACTATAAAGCCAACATAAAGGTTAAATCAAAGGTAGTAAAATTAACTGTAACTACAAAAACTCATTAAGATACACAGAAAGTAAAAAGATGTAAAATAGGACATCAAAAACAGTATGGGGGAAGCAGAAATGTAAAGTTTTCATAGTGCATTGAAATTTAAGCTGCTATTAACTTTAAATAGGCTATTTTTTACATATAGGCTATTATATGTGAACCTCATGGAAACCAGAAAGCAAATACTTATAGTAGATATACACATATAATGAGAAAAAATCTAAACATGACTCTAAAAAAAGTCACCAAACCACAAGGGAAGAGAGCAAGAGGAGAAGGAAACAGAGAGTAACTACAGTGATCAAAATGGCAATAAATACATACCTATAAATAATTACTTTATATGTAAATGGTCTAAATTCTCCAAAACACATAAGGTAGCTAAATGGATAAAAAACAAGACATCCATATGTTGCCTACAAGATACTCAACTTCACATCTAAGGACACACAGACTGAAAATCTGTGGAAAAAGATATTCTAAATAAACGAAAATGAAAAGAAAGCTGGCGTAGCTATATTTATACCAGATAAATAGACTTCAAAACAAGGACTACTATAAAAGACCATGAAGGACATTACATAATGATAAAGGAGTGAATTCTACACGTCCATAAAAAGATATAACATTTATAAATATTTCTAATATTAACATTAGAAATATAAATATTTCTAATAATTGTTAAATATTAACAAATATTAAATACTTATAAATATTTACAGACTTAAAGGGAGAGATTGACAGTAATACAATACTAGTAGGGGACTTTAATACCTTACTTTCATTAGTGGGTAGATTATCTAGACAGATAATCAACGAGGAAGCATTGCCCTTAAGTGACACATTAATGCTGATGGACTTAATAAATATATACAGCACATTCCATCCAAAAGCAGCAAAATACATTCTTCTCAAGTGCATCTAGAACATTCTCGAGCATAAATCACGTATTAGGCTACAAAACAAGACTCAATATATTTAAGAAAGTTAAAATCAACCATCTTCTCTGGCCACAGTGGTGTAAAACCAGAAATCAGTTATAAGAGGAAAACTAGAAAAACCACAAATTTGTGGAGATTAAATAGTTGAACAATCAGGTGGTCAATGAAGAAATCAAAGGGGAAATTAAAACATAACTTGAGACAAATGAAAATGGAAATACAACAATCCAAAATCTGTAGCATACAGCAAAAGCAGTTCTAAGAGGGAAGTTTATAGTGATACAGGCCTACCTCAAAAACCAAGAAAAATCTCAAACAATCTAACTTTATTCCTGGAAAAACTAGAAAAGCCCAGCATTAGTAGAAGGAAGAAAATAATAAACATCAGAGCAAAAATAAATGAAGTACAGTCTAAAAAAATCAATAAAACTAAGAGCTATTTCTTCAAAAAGATAAAACAAAATTGACAAAACTTTAGACTCACCAAGAAAAGAGAGAAAAGGATCAAATGAGTAAATCAGAAATTAAAGATGAGTATTTACAACTGATACCACAGAAATACAGAGGATCATAAGAGCCTTCTGTGAATAATCTATACACCAACATATTGAACAAAACAAAAGAAATGGATAAATTCCTAAAAACATACAATCTCCTAAGACTCAATCATGAAAAAAAAAAAAGAAAATCTGAATACATTACTACTAGAATGAAAACTGAATCAGTAGTTTAAAGCCTCTCAATAGACACAAGTCCAGGACAGACGGCTTCACTGGTGAGTTCTACCAAACATTCAAAGAAGTTTTAATGCCTTTCCTTCTCAAACTATTCCAAAAATTTGAAAAAGAAGGAGTGCTCCCAAACTTTTTTGATGCGGCCAGCATTATGCTGGTACCAAAACCAGACAGGGACACCATTAAAAAAGAAAATTACAGGTCAGTACCCCTGATCTACATAGATGCAAATATCCTCAACAAAATGTTAGCAAACCAAATTCGACAATACATTAAGTTTCATTCACTGTGATCAAGTGAGATTTATTATAGGGATGCAAGATGATTCAACATCTACAAATCAATCAACATGATATACTGCATTAACAAAATGAAGGATAAAAATCACGATTATCTCAATAGATGTAAAAAAGGCATTCAACGAAATTCAGTATCAGTTAAGATTAAAACTCTCAAAAATGTGGGTAGAGAGGGAATGTACCTCGACATAATAAAAGGCCATGCATGACAAGCCCACAGCTAACCTCATACTCTTGGTGAAAAGCTGAAAGCTTTTTCTTTAAGTTCAGGTACAAGACAAGGATGCCCCCTCTTGCCACTTTTATTCAACATAGTATTGTAAGTTCTAGCCAAAGCAATTGCAAGAAAAAAATAAAATCATCTAAATTAGAAAGGAAGAGTAAAACTGTCACTATTTGCAGACAACATGATACTACATATAGGAAAACCCTTAAGACTTCACCAAAAGTCTTTTAGAGCTAATAAATAAATTCAGTGAAGTTGTAGGATATAAAATGAATATACAGAAGTATATTGTGTTTCCATACACTGATATTGAAATATCAAAAAGATAAGAGAATAACCCCATTTACAATTGCATCAAAAAAAGTAAAATATTTAGGAATAAATTTAACCAAGTGGCACCAGAAACTATAAGACAGTGATGAAAGAAATTGAAGAAGACCCAGAAAAAAAAATTGAAAGATACTGTGTGCTCATGGATTGGAAAAATTAATATTGCTGTGTCCATACTACCCAGTCGGTACTTTTGTATGGAACCACAAAAGACCCTAAGCAGCAGAGACAATCTTGAGGAAAAAAAGAACAAAGCTGGAGATATCACCCTTCCCAATTTCAAGATAGGCTGCAAAGCTATAGTAATCAAAACAGTACAGTATTGGTATAAAAACAGACACATATATCAATAGAACAGAATAGCGAGCTCAGAAATAAGCCCATGCATTGTATGGTCAATTACTTTATGATGAAGGAACCAAGAATACACAATAGGAAAAGACAGCCTCTTCAATAAATGGTGTTGGGAATACTGGACAGCCACATGCCAAAGAGTGAAACTAGACCATTATCTCACATCATACACAAAAATTAAGTCAAAATGGTTTGAGAATTGAAAGTAAGACCTGTAACCAAAAAACTTCTAGCAGAAAACTAAGGCAGTAAGCTCCTCGACATCATTCTTAGCATTGAAATTTTGAATCTAACTCCAAAAGCATAAAACAATAATAGCAAAAATAAACAAGTGGGACTACATCAAACTAAAAAGCCTCTGCACAGCAAAGGAAATCATCCATAAAATGAAAAAGCAACCTATTGAATGGGAAAAAATATTTGCAAATCGTGTATCTGATAAGGTGATAATACCTAAAAATAATAAAGAACTCAATAGCAAAAATGAAAGAAAGAAAGAAAGAAAGAAAGAAAAGAAAGAAAGAAAAAAAAGAAATCCAGTTAAAAAATGGTCAGAAGATCTAAATAGACATTTTTCCAAAGAAGACATACAGATGGCCAACAATCACATGAGAAAATGTTCAACATCACTAATTATCAGGGAAATGCAAATCAAAACCACAATGTGATATTGTCTCACACCTGTTAGAATAGCTATTATCAAAAAGACAAGAAATAACAAGCATTGGCAAGGATGTGGAGAAAAGGGAACTCTTGTGCTCTGTGGGTGGGAATGTAAATTGGTACAGCCATTTTGGAAAACAATATCAATGTTCCTCAAAAAATTAAAAATAGGACTACCATCTGATTCAGCAATTCCACTTTTAGGTATTTATGCAAAGAAAACAACACTAGCTTGAAATGATAAATGCACCCGTATGGTCATTGCAAGATTATTTACAATAGCCAAGATATGGAAACAACCTAAGTGTCTATTGATGGATGAATGGATGAGAAGATGTGAGATATATATATATATATACACACATACATACACACACACGTACACACACACACATATGTATACACACACACACACACAGGAATACTAATCAGCCCTAATAAAAGAAGGATTTCTTGCCATTTGCCTCAACATGCGTGGATCTTAAGGGCATTATGTTAAGTGAAATAAGTCAGAGAGGAAAGACAAATACTGCATGATTTCACTTATATGTGGAATCTGAAGAACAAAACGAAACTTACAGATACAGAGAAAAGATGGGTGGTCTTCAGAAGGGAAAGGGTTTGGAGTGTGGACAGAATGGGTGAAGGGAGTCAGTTGTATGGTGACAGAGGTTAACTCCACTATTGTGGTGCTTCTTTTGTAGTATATAAAATTTCTAATTAGTATATTGTACACCTAAAACTAATATACTCATTTTACCTCAAAAATAAAGAAAGTATAGACTTGAAAGAACTACATCCTCACTATTCCTAAGAGGGAGTGTTACTCCCATTCCTCAAAGAACTAACATGTGGACATTTTTAATGTGTACAGGATATTTCCTGACCATCTTTCACTTTATGACCTGGCCTTTAGTATGATCTGAACAGTTATTATTCACTGGAATTTGGAGTGTTTTTGTATGCCTATTGTTGGAAGGCTTGCAGATACAAACCTGAAAATGGCCTGGGTCAGTCTTCTAGGAATTTGCACAGTCTGTAAGACAGCAACCACAGAGAAAAATGTAGACGTATCAGTGCATGGTATCTCATTGCTTTTGAAACACAGGCACTATTCAATTTATTTGAATTCCTTGATTCCTGCACTGGAATTCCTTGGAATCATGGTTATTTAATAAAAATATATGTTTAGATGTAAATATTAAACACTACTACTGTCATATAGATTTCCCTATCACCTAAGAAAATATGCACATGTTCTAGATGCTGCAATCCTCAAACCTGCTTAATTCTTACAACAATCTTGATAGTTTTGTATTATACAGCTTATTTTATGAAGAAGGAAACTCAGTGAGAGACAATAGTTTGCACAGAATCACGCAACAGGGGTGCCTGGGTGGCTCAGTTGTTAAGCGTCTGCCTTCGGCTCAGGTCATGATCCCAGCGTTCTGGGATTGAGCCCCACATCGGGCTCCCTGCTCTGCTGGGAGCCTGCTTCTCCCTCTCCTAACCCCCCTGCTTGTGTTCCCTCTCTCGCTGGCTGTCTCTCTCTGTCAAATAAATAAAATCTTAAAAAAAAAAAAAAAAGAATCACACAACAGCTGGCCCAGGGCAAGTGTGACACCTGTGTTTTGGACATTATCTCCTCTTCTTGAAGGAGACAGGATCTTCTCAAAGGGTGGGTTTGTTTTCATTCATTGTTTCATTACCGTTTCACTTGTTGTTCATTATTTTGTGTATATTTTTGTAGCCACAGCTAGTAACCACCAGGAAGCACACTTTGAGAAATTGCTTTGAGAAAAAGACCACATCATGATGATCACATAATGATAAGGATAATTACAAGTAGTTTTTAATTTTTATTTATTTATTTATTTTTGCTGATTAAAATGTACCGCCTAACTCTTTTATTTCCTTTTCTGAACACACTACCAATCACTTGCCTTTCATTTCACCTCACCACGATCCGCTATTAGTCACAATAATAATGAAGTCATATATTTTACACAAAAATGTACTAGCATGCTGTGCATGAGCCATTTGCCGTCAGCGTACTCTTGAGAGTGGCTCAGTGGGAGTAGATATGGCAGACTTTCTAGTGATCTTTGACAAATACCCAACTGCTTTCCAAAGCATGGTTGTCTACCGTGTGGAAGAATAAGAGAGCAAGCAGGTATTTCCATCCTTTCCTGTAAATAGTGATGCTGAAGTATAGACTCCTTAAAAGATTCCAAATCTGCGCAAAGGAGGAAAAATTAACAATGACAGAAAATCCATGGTGTAATTTTCTGAGCTATTTAGATCCTATTAAAGGCCAAATCTCAGCATTAATGTTTAGAACACCAGCAGCTTACAGCTTTACAGATTAGGCTTTATCTCTTTTAACTTTGAGTTGCATTATTATTATAACATGGTTGAAATGCTCTATTTAATTCTCATTAATTCCAAACCATATACTAGGATAATTGAAGCAAAAGTTTGTTTTGGTCAGGGTTTGGGGGAAAAGGTTGTTTATACAAAGGTAGTTCAGTGAAATTTGGGGAATAAAGAAACTGTTCTGTATGAACTATGGAGATAGAAACATAGTTCTGAGCATTAGTCAAAATCTAAAGAAATGTTCACTACAAAAAGTGGATTTTACTCTGTAATTAAAAAAAAAATAAAGATGAGGGGAAAGACAGAATGCGGACTGTGACAGATAAATCTAGCTAGATTACACATGAACCGTATAACCACTTTGAAGGGGATGTGACTACCTTTGGAAAGCAGAGCTTTGGCTGGATACTTTAAGCTAAACACCAAAAGAACTAAATACAAGCCCTCGAAGCTAGTTGGTAAATTTGTTTCTCATTGGGATCTTAAGGAATTCTAGAACTAATTTATTTGTACATGAGAGTTGAACAAATAAGCAAATATATCATAGACAATAAAGGTCAGGTTTCCCGAGGTCGAGTAAGAAGTTACAAAAAAAGAAAGGTGAGGCTAGAGTGGCCCTGTGGTTACTGGATTGTGGGCAGAAGTAGCAATAGGGATACATAAAAGACACACAAGAACAGATACAGAAATGTAGAGGCTTGTGTAAGCATGAGTAATACAAATGCATACATTTCCCAGCTCTCTTCCCTGAAGGGGCTAGCACCAATGATTCCCCAGTAGCAATGAGCAGTTAGTGCCCACATCTCTGTTACTAATCCCATTCAGCAGTAAAAAGAACTAGGAGTCCTTGGAGACTGATGGATTCCGGATTTGGGACCAGGAAAATACAAGATGACTGTAGAGCTTCTTGTGATGCTAGCAAGTGAGAGGTACTAAAAACAGGAGACGGGAGATGAGGCCTATTGAAACTAGCCCAGGAACCAACTGGAGGAGTTGAGCGAGAAAATGACAATATAGTATTACATTATAATCCAAAGGAAACAATAAATAGCTATGAGCCTGTACCGATATAAATAAATAATTAAATTAGTAAATAAGGGGGTTAAACAACAACTCTTTCNTGCTGAAGAATTCCAATTATCAATGTAGAAGGAAGCACTACATTAGAAATATCAAATTAGAAATAGAAAATCCCCATTAGAATACCACAGTCACTATTTCTGCAGGCAACATCCACCAGTGCGTGTTAAAATTAGTGGGCAAAAGTTGAAGTGAAAATGGGATCTTTGCACAGTCTCAAAGTATCTCTTCCAAAATACTTAATGAGTGGAAAAGCAGTATCTTTATGGTCGACAGTCTTGGCTGGCGTTCACACCACCACCAGTTAGGTAATAGTGAACAACCTCATGGGATGCAAGAAGGAGGCATCCACATGGTACCGCTCCAGATAATACGTAGTTTCCGTTGCGTCATGAGGAAACAGCGGATAAAGCTAAACTGAGGAACAATCCACAAAATACTGACCATACTCTTCAAAGGTCTCAGGGTCATGAAAGACAAGGAAGCTTGAGGAACAGTTCAGACTTGAGGTGACTAAACAGGCATAACAGCTGACCGCAGTAAGAGATCCTGAATTAGATCCTGGAAGAGAGAAATTACAGTACTGGAAAAACTGGAGAACACTGAAAAAGGTCTCTTCTATACTTGAGTTAATAGGATTGTATCAAAGCTCTTAGTTTTTGTAAGTCTTCCATGGTTACATAAGATGTTAACAGAGGGGAAGCTGGGTGAGGGGTATATGGGCATTCTCTCTGCTGTTTTTGCACCTCTAATGTAAGTGTAGAGTCATCTCAAAATAGAAAGTTAAAAATTTTTGATTCGATTTTTTTCTACCAACTGTTCTTTCTATAATATAATGTAAAAGCTTTGCCAGCGCTTTTTTGAGGGGCTTTTTAAATGAATGGCCACTACCCACAGTTACAAGCAGCTGTGACATCTCTCCTTTGTAGCAAAATTCAGCGTCTTCATCCCAAGTATGGTGCTGGTTACTTCCAGATGGTCTTATTGGTGGTCTTATTGGGGAGAAGTGCTTGGAAGAAGTGCCTTGACCAAGACTCTGAATTGTCCACAAGTTATGATTTTCATTCTTTTCTCCTTACAGTACTACCATTTTTATTGCTACTTCTCTTTCTCCTATTACAATTTGTGGTTTATATTATTTTTATATTTATACAGTATTTTAGTGTACTCCTTTCAAGAGCGTAGTTTTTTGAGGGTTTATGGGTTTTCTGGTGTCCTTTTGGGCACACATACACATACCTATAAAGTAGAGAAGTTTTCTTCAATAACTTTGTGACTTAGCTATAAATTGCCAAGAAATTTGGAATTATTGATTATCCAAGGAATGGTAGGTGGCTAGACAGTATGTGAATTATAGTATAGCAGGCATTGTACTCTCCTCTGCTTATAGAGTGGCCCCTTCAGAGGCTCTCATCACCAACTGTATTGTCATTTTCTGAGTGGCCCTTCTTAATAACCCTGACAGGAGCTATTAAGTACATCTAATATTAGGCTCCCCAGAAGAGCCAATTAGTTTGGCCAGACAGGACTTGGAGAAAGACTCCCACCTCCCTTTTTGTCACCCTCCCTGACCTTGGACAACTTGGGAGACTTCTCTAAGAACAAGTTTTCACACCTGGAGGGGAGAAGGGAACAAGAGGACAATAATGATATGTACCTTAAAGTGCCGGACAGAGAACTACGTGAGATGATTTAAGTAAGTTACTCAACATAGCAATTGGTATATACTGATCCTTCTGGGGCTATTTTATGGTAGAAGTGACTCTGGTGGAGTTGAGAAAGCAAGGAAAAGACAAGGGACATCTGACCCAAATCCTTAACTCTACTTTTGCGAACCCAGGTGGGAAAAAAAAAATCAAACGAGAGTATTCAGCAAAAGGAATCATTATTAAGTATTCAGAAAGTATGAAATTACCCCTGCATGTACCATATCTTCTGACCATAGAGTTCTGCAAAAATTAGAAATGGATTCTTCATCAGTATTTTAACTTTGATTCGCAGAAACCAGTGACATTCGCTTTTCGTTTTCTATGATCAGAACCTATCCGTTAGTGTCTTTTAAGTTTTTTGACTATATTAGAATTCCCCCTTCGAAAAAAATACCTTTATTTTACAGCATGGGTTTGACTTTACCTTGCTACACAGCCCTAAATGTGCACCTGGATGGATTTAAATTAATTCTCTCCTAACCCTGCAGATCTCAAGAGTATTTGGGCAGAGTACTGTCTGTAATTGATATAACATATTGATAAATTAACACATTTATTTCCCCCCGGTGAGTCATGCAGCTGTATACATCTAAAATAGACCTTAATTCTTTTTTTTTTTTTAAAGATTTTTTATTTATTTATTTGACAGAGATAGAGACAGCTAGCGAGAGAGGGAACACAAACAGGGGGAGTGGGAGAGGAAGAAGCAGGCTCATAGAGGAGGAGCCTGACGTGGGGCTCGAACCCGGAACGCCGGGATCACGCCCTGAGCCGAAGGCAGACGCTTTAACCGCTGTGCCACCCAGGCGCCCCTAAAATAGACCTTAATTCTACCTCCCACAAACTGGTTAGAAGACTTTCTGCTAATATTTCTTTAGCACTTGATAAAAATGGAATAATTAAATTGAATCGTGGTATTTTTTTTTCCTTCTAGCATTTCCAGTGCTCCTTTTCAAACAGGTCTCTTTGAGAAAGTATTTTTCTGAAAGGCACTTATGTCCTTTTCTCCATACCTTCTTTGGCATGCTGGTAACAATATGGAGGCAAATCGATATGTCCTTTGTTAGTAATATTTCTTTTAACTAACAATGGACCACACTTTACCACAGTTGCTAGGGATGTAGTGGTTGTGTGAAGTCTAAAGTAATTCTCAAAATTAGGTGGTTTAACAATGACAACGAAATAGAAATTCCTCTGCCTTTATAAGTGAATAAATACATTGGTTCATACATAAGTATGTGACAATGATTCTATTCTGAATGTGACTTATTCTTTTTATATGTGAGTCATTACCTGTAAAAGTGACATTGGGCGTTCCATCTTTTCATTTCTTTTATACCTGCGTGAGGAGATGTCTGTTATTAATTGCATTTGTAAACCTGGAATTGGGTCAGAGGCAAATGATGAAACATTTCCAGGGGAATCCTCCTTGCACAGATCCTCAGGCTAGAATCATGATGTAAGCTGTGGCACATGCCCATCTCTTAAAGCCAATCTCTGCCAAGTTTTTAGATCTGACTGGTGAACATAGCGGGAGCTCTGGTGCAGGCTAAATCAGGTTCATAGACCTGAGGTTCACCAGACCAGAGTCTGGTGAGATATGTCTCACCTGTAAGAGGTCCCTGGGCATCTGCCATCTATTCTCTATGTTATTTGAAATGTGATCACAAGAAATAGAAAAAGTTTTGCAGGGAGGAACTTAGAAACTACATACTGTATTTGGGAAAACATCAAGGATTGATGGGAGAATGTTTTTATGAGTACAAGGAGAAGGGATGGGCATATTCATAGAAGGACAGAGATAAAAAGCCTTTTAATACACTCTCTTTGAAGATTTAGACTTCTAATGATTTATGTGTTTTATGCTTATTTATACCAATTATCAAATTACCTAATTGCAAGTTAATTACTGATTTTTCTCTGGATTCCACCTAAAGCTTGAATAGAAGAGTCACATTTAGGTCCCTTACTGATAATAGCTAAATAAGGTAGCGGCCATTATTTGCTGCTTGTTATTCTCCAAACACTGGGACAAGTGCTTTGCATGAATTCAATCATTTTAAACCTCCAACTAACCTTATAAAGTTGATATTTCATTATAAATGTTATGGTAAAATAAACCGAGGCTTAAATAAGACAAATAACTTACACAGTTATAAATATTTGGGAAATATATAGTTTGTAAATTTGTAATTATGATCTCAACACTTTTAAACAAATCTGAGAAAAGGTGAGATTTGTTGATTAATTGATGTGATCAAACATCAACTGTACCAGTAATGAAAAAGCCCACCTCAACTTTGCCTAGAAATATAAATGTTTCATTTATCTGGTCTCTGAACTTCTCCAACTGGGTTGCCTCAGAGTGTAAACTATCTCTTTGTATCTAAATGTATTAAACAGTCCCTGAAGTGCACTTTAATTGAAAACTAAGACTGCTAGCAATTGTCTGAAAGGTAAAGTATCTTTGAAGAGCAGGCATTCAATGAACTATTTTTGTACTTCCATTTTCTCAATAGTGATCGCACTGCTGCAAACCCTTAAAAAACTCATCCGTGGTTTTGTTTTGTCAATTTAATGCTGTCAAACAGTAATTCCAGCCAGACCAAGTAAGGGCAGTCTTCTACTTTATCACTTCCCCCATAGAATGATATGGTAAATATTACTCATCATTACCATCAATTCAGCAATTATTACAAGTTTCTGAGAAACACTGCACAGCACAGAAAGTTTTTTTATGGAAAAAAAAATCACCTAAAAGACATGACCATATCAATCAAGTCTACATGGTATTTTTTCAAATTCTATCATTCTTAAAGGAGATACTGGGTAAATATCTCAAGTAAGATAGCTCAAATAAGTTGTTATATTTAGAAATTCACACATAAGTAGATAGTTCAGTCATTAAATGACAGAGTGGATATTGGGGGGAATCAATCACAATTGATTTCTTTCAGTATTTTGATTTAGGAAGTAAATGAAATTTGCCATTGGTTGAAAAGTAAACTGTATTAATTCTATGTCATTCTTCAAGCTCATTTGCTCCTTCTGCATTAGTTTTAAAGAAGCAGAATAGAAATTCTAAGTATTGTTTTGCTTTTGTATTTTACAGCTTGCAGTGGGTGTTGAAAAAAAAGACTACACTAAAGTAGCATTGTTTGTGGTATTACTGCATAGGAGTGTTTTCCGTTGGAAGATGTCAGTGATACTTTTTCTGCCAAGATGTTGGTCAAAGAGTACAAACTTCTAGTCATAATGTGAATAAGTTCTGGGGATCTAATGTATAGCATGATGACTAGTTAACAACACTGTAGTATATCCTTGAAATTTGCTGAAAAAAAAGATCTTAAAAGTATACAGTTAACAACACTGTAGTATATCCTTGAAATTTGCTGAAAAAAAGATCTTTAAAGTATACACATATACAGGCACTTAAGTTAGGTGACGGAGGTGTTAACTAAGCTCCTTGTGGGAATCATTTTGCAATATATAGGTCTATCAAATCATCACATTGTATCTTTAAGGTACACAGTGTAATATGTAAGTAAATTGTATCTCAGTAAAGCTGGAAACAAAAATAAACACACATCCATCCATACATACACACATACAAAGAATTGAGCTCGATATCTATCACAGGTTTGAATTCCAGTATATATTCCTTGCGTCTCATCATTAGTATATTGACTTTAAATCTTTCAGAATTACTTTTTCATCATCAATCTTGAGCACTGTTCTAATCAAATAATAGTAAAATGTTTACTTTTTATAAATCATGCCATTTGAAATCCTCTAATAAATCAGCATAATTGAAAACTGTACTGGAAGTTAAGAGTTAAAGATTGCGTTTTTGCTTTTTAACCACTGTCCCTCTAGAAAAAATGAACAAAAATTCAACTAGTGAGCAATAATATTTTTCCTTGTTTTATAAGTAACCATGTTTGCTTTATAGTCTGGAGCAAGAAGATGATGATTTCAGTCTTTGAGAGGCTCGTGTCCTTGCTGGTACTTAAGCACATGCCTGATATTTTTTCTGCTAGGTATAAGAGCATGATTAATAGGATGAGATAATGTTATTGACCATGAATAATCCTTGAATCTAAAGCCGAAGCACAAGTTATAAATATGGTTTCATTGGAATTTAAGCTCCTGCATATCGGCCTGGTTGTGTAGAAGGAATATGGGAATGGGGTACTGGGGATCTTCTGGCTCCTGTTATTTCAGAAGTTTATTCCGCTCTCTCTGGTATGAGCCTTCTTACCTACACGTTTTCCTAGCAGCTTGTTCCCTGAGCGAAGACTATACGATAACTCAGGCAGAGAGTTTCACGTGAAGATGAAAGTGTTTAGCAAGTAACATGAAGGGCAACGAAAGGGTTATTTATTTGCCTTAACAAAAAATGAATCCCACGCCCTCCTGGAAAATTAGGACTGCTTAGCTTCCTTGTGCCTAGATGCAGCTATGGAGTCAGCCAGATGAACATATGGCAGAGACTAATTAAGGGACTCCTAACTGGGAACAAGCCATGCACTTTCAGAGCCATTTCTAGAATGTTGAAAATTTCTAGCAACAGCATACTCTGTGGTCTTGTTTAGCCTTCTGGCCACATTTGCAAGTTGTGTGACAAACCTACTTATGCAGGAGATGAGTTGTAGACAATCCAGAGGTGAAGGGATCTGGGGAATTCTATAATTAATATGTTATGGAGATTGTATTAGAATTACTCCTGTAGGGTATTGTGCTTCTATGCTATTGTACCATATTGAGAGCAAAAAGTAAGGTAAATGTATGAAGTCTAAGTATGTAAACCAACATAAATTCTTTCTCCGCTGCAATTTCATTATTATTAGAATAATCTTCTTTTTGTACTTTGGTCCGCTCAAGTTCCACCTTTTTGCCAAGCACACTCTAGACCTAGAAAATTGCATAGCCTTTGGTAATCAGATATGTTAAGAGAGAAAAATCTCTGTGTTGAAAGAAGAACATAGATATAAATGTGTGTGTCTGTGTAAAAAGTGTTTTTTACTGAAAATGAAATATGTTTCTGTGTGAATGATCTTAAAACTATATAAACATTTACTACTACAAATGAGGAATTCTTAATGTTGTGCATAAATTTACTTGAGGGCATTGGCTTCTTACATAACAGGCAAGCCTTCCTTGCTTTTTGTGTTTTCACTCTCTTTATAAAATACCATCCTCATTCTGGCTGTCCCTGGCTTTGTACGTGCCACAACGCACAGCTCTGGAGCTGGTAAAGATACATAGTTTGCACCATGATAATACATCAATAATGGGGTTGCCAGGAGTGTCTTATATCTTTAAAGTGACTTATATCTAAAAAGCAGCAGCTTGCTCTAGGGAAACTTTAAATTTAAGCATTCCTTTTTCGTAAATGACCAAATGCATCCTCTATGTTGGTAGTTAAACTTGAAAGCGCATTTTTTAACTTTAGTGGCTTTTTTTTAAGTTGATTTTTGTTTTAGAGGGTTTACCTTTTATTGTGTATATCACTAGCCCGTAAAACTCAGCAGAGGCACTGATAGCTTGATTATTGAGATTAATAAAAAAATGCTTCTATGATATTTGCCAGCAGATTAAAATTGAAGCTGTTGATTAAACACATATTTCAGCTCCTATCTGCTGTGGTGTTTTCTTATGGGAATCCTTTCTCACTAAAGAGTTCTCTCGCATATACATACGTGGCTTTGGGAATGAATTAACACTCTTGATCAAATTAACTAAATGTGTTTTCAAATACCACCTTCCATCATGGTAATGTGCTTTGTTAGTGAAACACAGTGAAACGCAAAAAGAAAAATTGGAGGCTTGCGGGCTACGGGAAGAGATAGCTTCTTTTCAGGAGAGACCTCATACCCAAAGCCACAGCAGACAGGCAGAGGTCGTAGTCTCCCAGCACGAGTGGTCACGTAAACAGAGAGAAGGAAGAGCAGTGGAAGAACGGTGCCATAAGCAAAGGCATGGGGTGGGGTGGTTGGGTCATTGGGTTTTCCAGGGTATGTTTTTCAGGATGCTATCATGGTGTTAATGTGAGACAAATAAGAGAAGCCCAGGCTGTGAAATGCCTCCAACTGATGGGGGAGTTTTGGTGAGAAACATCAAGTGTAAGAAACTATTCTTGCTGTTTGAGCAGGGATCAGTTTTCAGGGATGATCAAGTGACAGCAATGAGGTGATCAGTGGGAAGTGGAAAATATGAATATGAAATTGAGGAAGACAAAGTGTGAGCTCTTTCAGCAATTTAAGCCAGTGTGCATCCTCCCGTATTTGTTTTGGGGTGTTTTTTTTTTTTTTCTCTCTTTTCTCTCTTCTCTTAAAAATAATTTGATCCATTTTGTTTCTTAAATTCCAAATACAGTTGAAATCATATGATATTTGTCTTTCTCTGACTGACTTATTTTGCTTAGCATAACACTCTCTAGTTCCATCCATGTCATTGCAAATGACAAAAATCTCATTCTTTTTGATGGCTGAGTAATACTCCATTGTATATATGTTCCATGTCTTCTTTAGCCATTCATCTGTCCATGGACATCTGAGCTCTCTCCATAGTTTCCATTCACGTGTCAATAGACATCTAGGCTCTTTCCATATTTTGGCTACTGTGAACATTGCTGTGATAAACATTGGGGAGCAGGTGCCCCTTCGAATGGCGCACAATATGTTTGTATCCTTTGGATAAATACCTAATTGGTAGGGGGATAGGGTAACCGGATGATGGGCATTAAGGAAGGCACTTGATATAATGAGCACTGGGTGATATATGAAACTGATGAATCACTAAATTACCTCTGAAACTAATAATACACTATATGTTAATTAAATTGAATTTAAATTTTTAAAAAAATGGAAAAAAATGAAAATGAATTCTGAAACTTCAAGGTAGTTTTATTTCAAATATCTAATGTTTAGACAAAGTAATTTATTCTCACCACCAGAATAGTTCATTGAGGTAGAAATGGTCCGTAGGTCCATGGAGTTATCCATTCATTTAATGCCTTGTGTTGACATTTGCACTGTGGCATAGTTTATAATTTTCAGAGTCAGTCCAAATCCAACTTTACACAAAGATGACAAATAGATTTATTACCAACATCAAGAAAGGCCTGCATGAAATAACACATTTTCAGAACGAAGTGGCATGGAATTAAATGTAGCTTTTAATCATATGCACTGTTTCATTCTGAAAATAGGTTGTGGTTATGTTGTCATATTACGCATGTTCCTCTGCAGTAACTACTAACTAGATATTCAGAAACTATATTTACATGTATAGCCTCCTGCCTGTTGGAAATTAGAGTTCACTAAATACCATCCTCAGTCTTTATTTTCCAGGTGCCTTCCTGCCATTGTCATGAGCATTGAATTATCTCTAGATTATCTTATGGAAACATCAAATAGGAAACAAGGTGATTAAAACAGAGGTGGACATCAAATTATCCTTACAAGATGGTATATGGCAATTCAAGTATTCTTCTGAAAGTCCCAGTGATTGGCACTTATGTCCACTTATGAGTATGTCCAAATGTCTTCCTGTAGGATTCCCCAGAAAATATGATAATGGTTTTTTTCTTTTTAATGAGCAGAGTTTTGAGGGTTTAATTTTGGTTTTAGACAGTTGTCGTCGTGAATATATGAAAATGTTTCACTCTGATTGAGACTTTTACTTAGTCTCTCAAAACAAACCCAAAAGGCTTTAGATATGAAAGTAAGAGTCTCAGGTTGAAAAGTAGCTGCCGATTATGTTATTTTACTGGATCACATGATGCCTTTAATCAGCCATATTAATTATTAGGAATTTTATTTTGTTAGTCACATGAAGAGATAATGCTTAGCTTTGCCGTGACTTCAGTGAGTGTATTATCACTGTCATGCAATTAAACCTTTTTCATTAAGTCACACATTTTTAGTGCTTTTGAATAGTGTAAATGATCAACCTTATCACAAAATCCTTTTCTTTGTGTGTAGGGCAGATTGCTTCCAGCAGTACCAGCGGAGATCCACACCCCATGGGCCAACAACCACTTACTTGGAACACTTGCCAGCCACTGTTCCAAGCTGTGGGGACACAGCAGGGAATAAACAGATTGAGTCTCTGCCTTTGGACAGCTTTTATTCTATTGCAGGGATATAGGTAGTAAACCCATAAACAAATGAATACATTTTAGGTGCTAATAAAGTTTTACGAAGGAAATTGAAGTGGCGTGGGATTGTTGGCAGGATGGTATTGAACACAGTTTAACCTATCCCTGATATGACTTGGGATCATCTGTTATAAATACTTACACTTGTATGACACATTGATATAGTATGTTTGTCCCTAAAGACAGATTCATAATCTCAGCTGTCACTGTTCTGGGAGTAATGATAACTACCTCAAACTGCACCACTTACTGTATTTATTACTTGCATGGGCATGAAAGCCTGGAAATTAGCCTGGTTAGAAAAATTACAGTAAGAAAGACTCAGTCTAGCTCTGCATGAATAGTAGGAAGGGTTGATAATTTTAGTCTGAGAGGTTTTTATGGAACATATGCTCTAGAATCTCAGTGACCTTTTTTGTTTATGCTCTGGTTATGCTTTGAAGAGTGAGATTAGATGAAGTTTAATTAATTATTGTCATTTTGTGCCCATATGGGTCCATTTCTGGCTTTACCACGGAAGGGTCCTAATTCTTATTGCTAAAGTATGAGTAACTAAGGTTATTAACATGGTTATTAATGTTAATAAAAGCATTAATATAGCGTAACATTGAAAAAATTAGCTTCAGTTGATTTTTTTTCAGAGAAAAATGATTTTTACTTTTATAACTTGTGTTATTTGGATCTTTCATTTTCATCTGTAAAAATAGATCCAAATTGCAATTTTGCCATCCAAGCCTTATATAAAGGGTAATTTCTCCTGACCTTCTTCAGAATGTTACCATAGCTAATGTTAATAATAGTAATGTAGAATTCCCACTAGCTCAGCAAAACGAGTAGTATATATTTAAAAATCAAGGTGACTTGCTCTGAGTCCCTCTTACTGAATAATTAAGCATTCCTCAGAGGGCTGTTATATATCTCTAGAAAGGAAATGGTGCTGCTATTAAAATAAATTTGCAAATAAGCTGGTTTCCTACTGCTTTGTACATACATATACCGCGATTGCACATGTGCTGTCCACTTAAGTAGCCCTGACTTCACTCTTAGAGTATTACATATGTATCATCAAAATATGTTTTGCCAGTCCATGCGACGGACCCTGGAAGGTTGCACGTCTCAGAAATCATTGACTAGACTGGAATAGATACAGTGTGGAACGTGGTGATATTTGATCAATCAGTTCAGTTTAATAAGTAGGTCTAATGATTGGTATCATGTATGCATATCAGCCTCTTGCCTCTCCACCTTCCCCCACAATTACCCAAATCAACTGAGAACTTAATTTTTCTCTCTTCTCACCGACTCCCTTTTGCCAGAAGCAGAAGAGCCAAGGGGTTACGTCTGTTTCGTTGTTTAGCACCCTCTTCTATAAGGCTGGTAGATTCTTTCAGTACGCATAATGAGAAGTGTTTTGATTATCAAAACAGTTCATTTGACTACAAACGTAACAACACCTGGCAATTTTATAATTCTTCATAATTTATGAACAATTTTCAAAAAGGACTTACAGATAGTTTTTTTTTTTTTTTTTTAATTTTGGTGCCCCAAACAACCTTGTAAATTAGTTGGGGCAAGAACTAATATTCCTGCCTAATTTTATAATTTATGCATTCAAGTTGTTGGTTATTTAATCTTAAAGTGTTCGTTAAAGCCTTTTACATAATGAAAATACATACAGGCACATATCTTTAAGTTTGTTAGTGATATATTTGTAAGTATCTGTAAAAAACCATGCTCACATAGCAATTTCTATTAATAATTTCAGAGAATCCTTTTTAAAAATTATCCTCCTGTGTTAATGTTTTATATTATGTATATTAGTGCATATATTATATACTATACATTTTGTAGGACAGTACAGAGTCTATGTAGCATACCTTAATACAAATAAATAACTTTTCCTTTGGCTAATTTAAGTGGTAATTTCCCATTTACCTAAGATTGGAGTTTTATTGTTTTGAGAAAGTAAAAATTCCATAGAATGATAGAAAAAAATAAAACTAGCACTTAATCTTGGTTCTAATGGATTGTCAAAGTTATGGGAAAAATACAATCATATGTACATGAGGCTGCGAGGTACTTGTGAAGTTTGATCAACAGTGAAATTGAATTTATTGGTTTTGTTTTGTAGATGTGATAAAGCTTTTACAATATTTGAAAGAATAACTGCATTGATACTGAGGCTTTTCATTAGAACATTCACAAGCTATACTATCAACCAGAAGTGAATTCCTAAACAGAGGCATTAATAAAGCATTTTTATCCAGAAGTATTTTTGAAGGTTTCTAAGTGGAATATAACATCTGACAAGCACCCAGAATTGTCCTGGTATATAGCATCCATTCAGTGTAAGTAAATATTAAGTTTATATTTTGTGGACACTTTCCTCTACAAACGGGCCCCAGTAACATAAAACATGAGTATTACTCGTTTGACTACGCCTTAGCCCTCAAGTTTCTTGGGCAGAAAGAAGGTTGTAATCTACCATGGTTATAGTCTATAATTTACATTAATAGTTACACCATTTTTTGAAAATAAAGTTAAAAAAATAAATCTCTAATGGAAACAAGCATTTAATTTGTGCACTTGGATACAAGTCTCTGAGACTTTATCAGTTAATTTATTCTTTTAAGCAAATGCAGACTCACTACAATTGAGAAATCTATTTTGCTTACAAAAAGTCCCTCTTTAGTCTTTGCTGAGGAGTATAAACATCATTTTAAGTGTCATGGGTTTCTGTTAAATTTTCACCAGAGAAGCCGACATAGCATATTATATACTGCATTTCCAGTAGGGGGTGATCTACTATTGAAAGTAGTAAGAAGAGAAGGTTTGAAAACACTGGTCCTGCCAATGAGAATAGAAATTCTTGGTAGAAAGATCTCAGATAAAATGTTTTCAGTCAAAATAAGAGAAAATAATATTAATAACTGTGAAGTTGGCTCCAGGAGGGAGAACTCTAAAATCTTCATTACATGTATACAAAACACCCAGTTTTGAAACTTAAAGGTAAATAGATTAAGCATTTTTTTCCTTCTTTTCCAAGTATCAGTTCAAGTTTTGGTCTTATCAATGTAGAATACGAGTAGAATTTCTGTCAGAGACGCCTTTTTGCTTCATTCGTTAAAGAACAAAGTTTCTTGCTCTGGAGAGAATAATTTCCAGAAACGAAGTTTTGCACACGTAATACTTTGTAAAACAGTGCGCAGATAAGTATTGGGAAATACTGGGGTGGACATTTGAGAAAGAGGTTGGAATCCGACTACACTGTTGTCAGTTAGATGCTGTGGAGGCCGATTTCATGCACTATCTCATTTCGTCTCCACCATCTTGTTTGACCCATAAATGGCTTGAAAACTGCAAAGCTCACAAGGGGGAGGTGGGCTAGAGACTGGGTATTAGGCAGTAGAAGAAGGTGGGGTAGAGAATGGGAGGTTCACAGCTGTTTAGAATACCATCGGTTATCATTTGCTAAAGAAAAGGCTTTTCAGTACTGGAGCTGAAGATTCCAAACGTGGGATTGCCCTAATAAAGAAAAAAAACATTGAGAGACCGTGGGTATCAATAGCAAACCTTCCTGCTTCTAAGGTTTTTTTTCCTGGAATTTCTCTGAAAGAAATTTCCCAAAAACCTTGTCTTTGTAGTGACTTGCAAAAGTAGCCTTGGCTTCTAGTGAACGTGAGTTTGATCTGGTCACCATTGTTTAGTTTAATTCAATTGAATACCATTTAGTTTCCTGACAAAATTTTGACTCCAGTTTTGCCTTTAGTCAAAACATCCACCATAAAGCATGGCATTTTAAATGCAATGGATACCTAAATTTCGGATTAAGAAAAAAAAATGTATCTCCAGCTGATTTGCTTCATCTTGCTTCCGTTGCCCATAATAACACACAGAGAGGGAGCATTTCTCAACAGTGAACTCCTGCTTCTTTAGCTTTTGTAATTCGTAAGAAATATGTTCTAACATTTCTCGAAGGAGAGCCCAGGTAAACCACAATTTAATCTGTGACTTTCATTTGGCCCAGAGGGTTTTATGCTGACATAAATGAGTATGTGCAGCTTAGTTCTCTTAAGATCTGTCTTGAGGCATAGGAAGATAATGTTTATAGTGGATGGACACTTACAAGCACTTTTTTTTTTTTTATAACTTAGATGCAAAATGCATTCAGCTTATTTTCTACTTCATGTAAGAAACGTTGCTTTTTTACATTTAACTAGTTTGGGGATTTATTAAATCTAAATAAAATACATAGCATCATAGGAGATCTTCAAACTCTGTGTACAGTATATCCTTGGTGTCTTCAAACAACATTTGTAGGGTCTTTAGAAATATTCAGGCTTGAGAGTGTAAAAATGTTTGGACAGTCTTCTGCTTCTGTTAAGTATTGAAATTTTGCTCTGAATGGCTGTTTATAGCTACCTTTTCAACTTTCAGTGACATTTTATTTCTTACATGTTGCCTGTTATCCATACATAAAATCTCCACATTTTTATCCTTGGAAACGTGATGTGTGGCTGTGGGGATGTATGCTGCCCGGTGGGCAAGGCTTACTCACTAGCACAGTGGCTCCAGTCCAGTTCGCCAGCTCCAAGGCATGCATTTCTCAAATCTGTGTTTCAGTAAGATACATATCCCCATAGCTATGGACCTTCAGGATGAAAAACTGATAACGTTAAACCTTCAAATGTCAAGAATCTGCTATACTCTGTTTTCACTAGTGCTGCGAAGATTGAAGGATCGCCTCTTCAATCAGACAGGTGTTTAATATTCTGTACGCACCAAAGTAGACTGTCTGAAAAGATACCTTTATAACCCTGAATAGATAAGCTTTATTTTATCTTAAGTCCTCACATACACCAAGTTCCAGATGTTATTAAGTTTGTGAGCATCTTCTCTAATCAGCCCAAGTTTTTAAACACCTCTGTATGTGGCGGTCAATCTTTGCTGTATTCAGTAGAAAGTTCTGTATGTTGATTAACAAAGAATCCCAAATATAACCGTTGTATTCTGGAACCATACCATTTTTTTTAATGTCAGGCCAATAGTTTCCAATCGTGACAGAAAACTAGAATGTCTTGGGGGAAATTAAAGTATTCTAATATGTAGGCTTCAGCCCAGATCAAATAAGTCAATAAATTTAGAAAGCTTCCCAGGTGGTACTAATAGTCCAGGGGGGACTGGAACCACTGGGTTAAACTGATTTCTTTCAGCTATCTGGAAATAAAAGCTGGCAGACTATCAGCAGATAAAATGAATTGACTGTATGGGTAAAATATAACAGATGCAATTGATTTCACATGTTTTGTCTTTTTTTTTTTTTTTTTTAAACACATGCACAGGACCTTCTAGATGTCAGGCAGAATTTAACTGGTTGGCTCAATTAACCCTAGTAATTCCATGAGGTATGCACTAGCTCATCCCCATTTACTTACGAGAAAATTGAGATCAATAACTTCCTAGGTTTATTTACCTGGTGAGGGGCTGAGCCTAGCTTCAGAGTCTATGTTTCAATTCATAGGTTCTCCAAGTGTGGTTCCTGAATTAGCTGCATAAGTCTCAGTTGGAATCTTGTTAGAAATACAAATTCTCAGACCTCATCCCTAGAGTTTCTTAAATCTGTTATGGAGCCTGAGAATTTACATTTCTACTATTCAAGGTACTGCTGCTGGTCTGGTCTGGTTATCTCCTGGAGAACCACTACACTACATTGCACAGTCTGAATTGTCCAGCTATGCTCCAGTATAGAATGCTCTTTTTAATTATGGAACAGTGCAAGTGTAAAAGTCCAAGTCTCATGAACATAAAATATTTTTGTTACTCAGGGTCACCTTTATTTATTTGGAGAGGTGTGGGTTGGCATTGTTTGGAGTTGATAAATCAGTGTGTAAATTGCACAAGCTGCCACTGAGCTCTTGATTAGAGACCGGAAGTGAGATTAAGTAAACAAAAGGCACTGAAAGAAAAATGACGTAGATACAGGGTGTCCTCATTTCACTATTTTTTTTTTTTTTTGGCGGCAGTCCAACTCTTTCCCCTTTTAGGTGTTTTGTTTCATGCCATCCTTACTCCATTTTCCTTTGGCTAAATAATTCAGTGGTTACCAATATAATGCAGAAAATTACTATTACAGCCTCATTTGTAGCTGATATTTAGAGGCAATTAGAAGTCACATTTTAAGCTAGTAGTATTACTCTTTTGTTTTGCACAGCTGTGCTGGGATAAGAGATGTATTATATTTGGAATTCTATTTTTTTGAAAAAAGGAAATTTTCTGTAAAGAATATGAGACAGAATATCAGCTAATATTCATAGCAGGGAAGATAACACATGATGAATTCATAGATTATCTCTCTGGTAATATTTCAGCTCCAAAATGTTAGTGTTTGTGTAAATCATTCATAACATCCCAATATATTTTTGTCAGAGCTTGGATCTTTACTATACCCTTGTCAAATACAAGCGATTTTCAATCTTTGTAGGAATGTGTTTTCAGTACAATTCTGTGTACGTCATTATCTCTCAATCGATAAATGTTACAATATGTATTTAAACTCAGAAGCAAAATAGAGCTATTAAAAGAACATTTTTAATTCATTCAACAAAATCCTGTTTTCTATTGTAACTAGTAATCCAGAATTCAAAAAAAAAAAAAATACAGACCTAGCAAGTTAGAAAATGTGGATACCTGTTTATTCCTTGACTTGGCACAGAGTAGGCATCCAGTGTCTTGCATGATTCCTTTGTCTGGCATATGGCTCGGTCTCTCCATTTTAATCTTCAGTCTGATGCATCCCAGGAGTTGTAGGAGTGATAGACCTGCAGGCGAGACCACACCATCCGAGCTGTTTCACCAACCATAGCTACTAGCAAATGGAATCATTTTTGTAGTGCTTTTTTTACAGATATATAAGAATCAACTATTTTCTACAAAAATTGCTCCATCCAAAAAAAATACCACTAGAAAGCAGGAAAATACTAAAAATTCTATTAGTGGAATCAATAAGATTTAGGTACATCATTCCAGAAATTATATTCCCCTTTTGCCACTGCCACCCCAAGAACTTCATTATCTTTTTTGAGTATGGGGATATGATGCTACCCCCACTGTTTTATGTCCTTTATGTCATTTTATGATACTCAATTTTTGTTCCTATTCTTTTTCCTCATTGTTGCCATAAATGATTTGTGTGAGCCAAACTTAAGAAAACATCATTGTAGGTCTGAAAACCTCAGATGATGGTTTATCCCAAATGCAGTTATTATAAACCTTACTTTTGATGTTTTCATTGTGGTTCTTGATATTGGCTTATATAGACAGCAGAACAGAAGCCTGGGGAGTTTTCCAGCTGGAGAATTATGAATCGAGTTGTTCCTCTGATGGTTGCTGCTTTGGAAGAAAAGGCATGGGAAGCATGTATAATAAATGAGTAACACAGTGAAGGCCTATTAGACATTGCTGTTCTTCTGGCTTCTAAGACCCCAGAGCCCTTAAGTGAGATTAGAAATGTAAAAACATGTCATACTTTTTCATCTCTGCATACTGACAGTAATTTTAGCATCCACTTTATAGAGGCGTCGGGGTAAACACCTAGTGCCGTGGACGTGTTTGATAAATGCAAAGATGAATTAACCAGAAATAGGTTCATTGAAAGCTTCTTTGTGTGGTGTTACTGAAGCACAAAGCTTTATCCTTTAAATTGTCCTTGCTGTTTTCAGAATATCTGCAAGTACTCTTCAGATTTTGCTCCCTTCTAGCTGTCCTTGAGGATATCATCCTGCAGTAGCAGGCTGAGTGACGTGATCCTCTGCTCCCTTTCCTGTACCTGTTTCCCTTCCTGTCTGTTGCCTGCAGGAACATCTGTCCTTAGCTGACTCCTGAAGATGGCATGCTAGGCAGGGGCAGTTCTCCCTCCATTAGTGCCAGATCTATCAACGCTCAGTGGGGTCTGTAGCTATCATTTTGGAATGTGCAACTGACATACTAAAACCCAAACAAAGATTACAGCATTATGCGTAGATCACACTACGATCACAACTGTGTAAACATATAAATGCATATATGTGCAGGAAAAAATTAAGCAAATATTATATAAGGGTTTATGGACTTTTAGGTGACTTCATTTCTTTTCTTGACTTTTTACAAATCTTATACAAGGGAATATTATAATATGAATGATCGAGTAGAGGATTTTTTTTTTTTTTCAAATCTCATCTCCCACCACCCCCTTGCCCCCAACAGAAAGAAAGGTTTTAGGTTTTTCTTTTTCCTTCCATACTTTTACTTCCATAAATACAGAGAACAGAATCATTTTGTGAGCAAATACCCAAGTTTAATGTTTTGGTGGAAATATGTTTATGTTCCTAAACTTCAATATTAGATCTAAAAGAGTCACTTCAAAGCAATGCATAAATTTTCATATTTTCCCAATCTCCATCAAGTGTTTTTCCATGTTACCATTTCCTAACATTTTCCCTTACATTTTATATCTCCAAAGTTCCACAGATTACAAAACCAAATTCTTTCCTACTTATGAACCTGCTTGAGCTTGAAGGCTCTGATCATTCTACCTGAGCTAGAATTTGACACTTTATGGTCTTTCTTTCTTCATATTTCTTAAACCAATGATTCATCCTTTCACTTTGTTCCTGCAGTATCTTTTACTTCCACGAGGTCTTCTGACCTGACCTGTCAACACTTTATTAATTTAGGGCCCAATTATCCATTTCTTACCTGGGTTATTGTGGCATTATCTCTGATGACTTCTTGTCTCTGCCCACTATGTTCATGAATTTTGAACAACTAAGAACAAAGTGCCTGTGATTGTTAGTGCTAAAGAACATTTGGACTGAGCTCAGTCAGGTTGCACGATGATACTCAAGACAGAGCTGCTCTTTGGAAAGGCAGTGTCCTGGGTCCCTGCTCTGGACAAGCAGCCTTGGGAAGCCCAGAATGGCCTCGTGTCAACATCCTGTTACAGTGGCTCGAAGACGCCTCTCCTCCTCCTTCCAAGTTGTCTCCTCTTACTGATGGTACAAGACGTTCTCATTTCTCATCTAGTGGAGGCTTTTAATCCCCAATTCATTAACTATCCCAAAGTGACCCAGCCTAAGTGCATCAGTGCCCCTTTCTTCTCCGCCATCTCCCTGGTGATTCCTCCCTTTGCCTCCCGGAATTCTTTTTGAAAAACCTTTCTGGGAACTTTTAAGATATTTGACCCAAATAGCAACAACAACATTTCCAGCAGTGAAAAGAGGAGGGTTATACTCCCACAGCCTTAAGCAATCATACTAATTATCCTAAAGGACTTCACAAAAATGTGACAAGGACAGAGTGCTAATTGTAATGTTCACTCTCTGACACAGTCAGGCTATAAATACTGTCTTCTCGATCAGAGCAAGCACCATGCTTTTAAATATATTCTTGAAATAAGTTTGTCATTTTTTATATCCAACATTTAATTTTTCTGGGGTGTTTGTTCCTATGGACTAAACAAGATTTCATATTAATCAAAGAGTGGGAAGATTGATGGACAGAATTAATCCTGTTACTTTAACATCCTGATCGGGAAGCTTAATTGGCACATGCTTTTCTTTATTCCTGATGTCATGGTCAGTATACTTGGCTGTGATGCATAGTTCCATCTCTGTGAGCAGTTGGCCTGTGCCAAGTGAAGTGATTCTTCCTGATTTCTTTAGTGTGCTGTTCCTCCTGAAACGGAGAGTTCACTATCTGTTTGGATCGCCTGGGATCACAGAGAGCCTATATGCCTGCTGCTCATAGAAATGACAGCCTCAAGACAGCACCAGCAAGTGAGGATCAAGTGATCCATTTATTCAGAACTGGTTCTCCTGAGAGGTCAGTCAGCAGTATAAGGGACCCGACTGACTTGCCCCAAGTGGAAATGATCTTTGAGCTTTAGCTTAAATCATTTGGCTGAAGAAAGTTATTGCAGCAAAAACAGAGTCATTGATTGAGTAGTAAGTATTCTATTTTTGTAGCTTATGAGGAAATTTGGCATCATCTCAGGGGGAGACAGGCTACCTTTTGAAGGACAGAGGAGAGAGGTGAAAAGGGAACAGGGAGCATTCTGATTCTTCTAGTGCATCCCTCCTCTACCTAGCAACCTCTTATCACTTGGGTGTTGCTGTATGGGAGCATGTCAAGGAGAACTTAGAGCCCCACACAGAGGCTGGTAGAAAGCAGTGAGATGCTTGAATGGGTACCCTCCCGGGGAGCACAAGGAAATGGTGGGCATGGAAGAGCGCTGGTGTTGACATGCCTTCAGGATGCATGGGAGCCTGGAAGACGTATCAGATCTTAGGAATCTCTACACTAAGGAAGCGTGCAATCATGGAACTTGGGTGATGGAAGAACCGTTGGAAACAAAGCCTTCCAAACCATTTAAAGTATAGCCAATGAAAACTGAAGCCCAAAGATGTCCGCCTTGAGATGTCATGGCTAGGGAGTGGCAGCTAAGAATAAACAGCCCATCTTCTATAACACATACCATATATCTGTTGAACACTGATGTTTCTGGATCATTTTTCTTGGTACTCAGAGTGATACTGCTGCGTTTCCACAACAGTCTCAGCATTAATAACTAGTATTTTAGCTTTGTTTTCAACATACGTAAATCAGGGCATTCATCGTGTTTTAAATGCAAATAGACTTACTAGAACAATTAGAGCTTACCAAGTTGTTTTATCAATAAACTAGGTTATTCTACACAGACACTTCGCAGCACGTCTAGATCACTACACATATTAATAATCATGATCCACATTGACTTCAGGCTATTTCTATATGGAGAAGATAAATCGGAGCACGTGAGCATGTGCTGCAGGGTAGGATACTTTTCAGCATTATTTTTGTAAATTACCATCAATTTCTTTTCTCTACATGTAACCTAAAAATGAAGAATGGTGCTTTTTTTCTAATGGAGGTGAAATTTTCCTGCCTAAATTACCCTGGGTAAAGCACTTTCCTAAGTGATTCTTCAGCCAAGCGTCCATGAAATAGGAGCGTGTGATGCTTTTGTATTCCACGTGTGTCCTTAAGTGAGGCCGCAGTAATGAAGATCCTGCCAAATTTCCCTTCTTCTTTCTTCTGCAGATAAGAGGAAGGAGAATGATGACAGAAAGCCCGGATTGTGTCATTTAATGTCTCTATCACTAGAAGAGAGTACACAATTTTCTTTCAAACTGGACACATCTTAGAATGAAAGGGGACTTTATTAATAATTACTCAGGGGCAATAGGTATAAACAAAGACTATTCTGGGGACACTAGGAAATGTGGTCATCCTATTTTTGACCTCTAGACAAGAACATCAGACCCTCCTGTTGTACAGGTGGGAAAACTAAGGTTTGGAGAGGACGGGTAATTTGCCCCAACGTCATATTATGCAAGTGAACTATCCAAGAGTCCAACTCCAGACTGTCTGACTGCAAAGCAGATGCTGTTTCCTCTGCACTTTCTTCCCGTGCAGTTCAGCGATTCCAAGATCTTTTACACAAACATGCTATTTTGTGGCCATGACTGCAGGAGTAAGGGTTGAATGTTTGAGGGAGATGGAACTCTGCTAAACACTCTAGCTATTACTCTGCATGGTTGGTTCATGACGTGGGTATGTAGTATATGAAATGCCTTTGAAGGACCTCAGACCTCATGGACGAGCTCCCCCATGCCTGCTCATATTCCCTCTCCTGCCTGGAGCAGCCCTGGCTCCTGGCTTTCCATCTTTCTTCCAGGCTTCTGCTTGACATATTCAACCTTGTACTCCCAACAGAAGGAATTATCTTTCTCTGGTGGGGGTTCATTGCTTGTATTCTTGACATATCATCTGTGACATTTCCTCAATTAGAAACCACCACTCTGCCCCTCCCTTCCCCCACCTGCCCATTTATAGGGAGAGTCTTCCAGCTTTGCTGCTTGGTGACCTTCACCTCCTCCAGGGCCTCATTACCTCTTGCCTACATAATTTTGGGGACTTCCTCAAATATCTCTGCTATGTTTTTTTCTTACATTGCTAACCAGGGTCATCACGCTGAAAACCAAACCTGATCATAGTGCAATTTGGCCTATCCCTATGGTGTTCTCTGTTGCCTTTAGATAACATAAAGTCTTCCCAGAATAATATACAACCCATTCCTTAGAGGGGGGATTATCAATCTCTCTTGAAAGAGAGACAGAGGGGGTACCTGGGTGTCTCAGTCAGTTAAGCGTCTGTGTTCAGCTCCGGTCATGATGCTGGGGTCCTGGCATCAAGCCCTGTATTGGGATCCCTGCTCAGTGGGGAGTCTACTTCTCCCTCGACCCCTCCCCCCTACTATGCTCTCTCTCTCTGTCTCTCTCTCTCTGTGTCTCTCTCTATGTCTCTCTTTCTCTCATGCTGTCTCTCATGTTCTTTCTCTCTCTCTCAAGTAAATAAATAAAATCTTTAAAAGAAAAAAAGGGGAGAGAGGAGGGAGGGAGGGACAGAAGAAAAAAAAAGTCTGTCTTTGGGACATACCGTACCCCCGTGCCAGTTGCAGAGGTCACCCAGTTGCTTGGCTCTGGCCTACATGCTGCTTTCTAGAGCGCTGAGTCTAGGCACATGGATGAGACTACCTAGAAGCAGACACTCCTCCACGTGCCAAGCCATGTGCCCATAAGGCGTCATCTACCTGGGGAGTCAGCACCTTTTAAAAATGTGCCCAGCAGCTCTATGTGGGCTAACTCTGGCCCTGGCCATTTCCTCTGAGAGACTTGGTGCATCTCAGCAAGGGGGCACTCTGTCTTCATGGAGCTTCCCCAACATTAATGTGCATATCAAACTCCCCCCCCCCAGGTCTTGTTTAAGTGCAAGTTCTCAGCAGGGGTTCTGAGTGCTGATGCTCCTGACCCACACTTGGCATAGCAAGGTCTTAAACTCTAGTCATGTTCTTAGCATCTGGTAGCAGCTCTGTAAAGAGTTCTTGACCGGATGGGAAAATAGAAGGAAGGGCGGGAGAGAGGGATGAAGCCATATTTCATACATATCGGAGACGTAAAGTTCCATTTTTTCTAATTTAGAGAAAAGATGCCAAGTAAAGGTAAAAATACAGAGGAGAACTGTGAACTTTTTTTCCTTAGGTAAACTTTTTTTTTTTAACAATTTAGGACCAGCCTATAAATCCATTAGAGGAGTTCTCTGTGTTTTTTGCTCAGAGCTCCCCGGTAGCCGTAATCATAAAGGTTCGCCTCCACGGGAGCATAAACATATATATATATAGATAGAGGGGGTACATCCCATTTTAAATAACTGCTGTAAAATATTTGTGTGTGGTGACATTTATGTAATTTTTGAGGAATTTAGGGCAGCAATCTTGTTGAATAGACTTGAAACCATTCATTTCAATGTTTACTTGTTTTCCCTTAAGGAAAAACGGAAAGCACATACTTTGTCATTGGTGATAGACAAGCAGTAAGAGCAAACACATTTTGTTTTGTGGGCCACATACGTCTCCCAGTTGCTTATCTCATTTTGGGAAATGAAGAACCCCGGGGCCACTGGAAAGGATGAGTCTGGGCCTCACCGAGCTGGCAGCGAACCCCAGTGCCTTCTCCTACTCACTTCATTCGTCCGGCATGTATTTATTAAGTGCTTACTGTGTGTAAAGGCTGTGTACCTGAAGCAGTATAAGTGATTACTTTGAATTAGGTGACCCCAAAACTCCTTTTTATTTTATTTTTTTTTTTAAGATTTTATTTATTTATATAGAGAGAGCATGTGTGAGCAGGGGAGGAGAGAGAGGAAGAGAGCCTGACTCCGCTCTGAGCAAAGAGCCCATTTCAGGACTCATCTCCCGACCCTGAGATCATGACCTAATCCAAAATCAAGAGTCAGACGCTTAACTGACTGAGCCACAAAGGTGCCCCCCAAGCTCCTTTTTCAGTCAAGTCAGTAATATATGAGAATTACCATGATCCCCTTAAGTACGTGAATGAATGAATACATATAGACATGCATACATAAATCAATTTGTGATAACAGCAGATGTAGACGTTAATCAGTTTATTGCTATTTTTGTTGTTTCCCCCAGTCTCTGTAATTATCAGACCATATTTCTTCTTGGAGTTGAATTAGAACTTCTTTCAGATTTTAAGATAAGATTTGGGCAAAACAAAAGATTGGTCGAATCTGAGCAAAACTCTTGCTTTGTGTGGCTCTTTACTTAATGATGAGTATCATTCCACACATGATGCCTCCCTGGAAAGAAAACAAAAGAGAGGGGCGCCTGGGTGGCACAGTCCTTAAGCGTCTGCCTTCGGCTCAGGGCGTGATCCCGGCGTTATGGGATCGAGCCCCACATCAGGCTCCTCCGCTGTGAGCCTGCTTCTTCCTCTCCCACTCCCCCTGCTTGTGTTCCCTCTCTCGATGGCTGTCTCTATCTCTGTCGAATAAATGAATAAAATCTTAAAAAAGAAAAGAAAAGAGAAGCATGCATTTTTCTCCAACAGCCTGGGGCACGTAGCACAACAGCAGCTCTTCGTTTTCTGACAACACTATCTTCAAGGAAGTGTTTGTGTTGTTTTTAAAGAGAGGCATTCCGACAGCTCCGCAGTCCCAGATAGCCACAGCCAGCGTTGCCGGTAGGTTGAGGGTACTCTTGCTTATGTCGCTTCCAAAATTGAACAGTGTTTTCTGGAGAAACTGATAAATATTTCGGCCTACCTAACTATCTAACAATCAAAAGAAAAAAAGAAAAAGGTTGTTGCCAGCCAGGAATAATTTTATTAAAGCATAGTGTGCTTTCCTTTCATGTCATCTATAAATGTTCTTTCATACCAACACATATTAGAAGCAGTATATAATGTGCGAAAATTACCCACATGAGAAATACATTTCTGGCGTCTCTTTGCTCTCATTTCAGTGGTGGAGAGAGGTGATGTTGACTGACCACACTGCAATATTTCTGTGAAATTAGATGCCATCCCACCTTTAGATTTCATCTAATTGGAACAAATATTCTGGAATCCATACTACTGCCTTCTCTTGAATTGGTGGGTGTGATCCCTACCCCGTAAAGTGAGAGAAAAAAAGGTTAGTGAAAAAGCTTCATAGCAGAGAGCCATCAACTAAAAACATTTCCATCAGATATTTATAAAATAAATGATTAATTTTATAGAGTTGCCACTGTGTTAAAAATAAAATTATAGTCATTTGAAAACATTTCTTTTGAGCCTCAAAGTAGGGAGACGGAGAAAAAGAGTAGGTTTTCAGTTCACGATTTTCAATCTAATGAACAAGCTAGTTTTTCAACTGAGCTTATTAGAGCACATTAGCTACTGTTCTTTCTCTCTTTTTCTCAAATTCTCAAGTGCTAGGGCACAAAGACACAGTCAGTGCCCGAAAATAGTTCGTAACAGTGGTAATAAAATTAATGTAAGGAGTAAGGATGAAGGGTTTTAAGAGCAGTGGTAGAAAAGCATAGAACAGATTAAATAATATCAGATTCTGGTAAGTCACGTCATCAAAGAGAAGACAGAATTTGCTGGGGAGCATGCATTCAACAGAATATGTGCCCTAGTGGCAAGACAGTGTGTCAGAGGTCTGAAATAGCCTCTCTGAGCCAGCCTCACTCAGCTCGCATGGTTCAGCTTGCATCCCCTATTTCCCTGCCATGTTCTCTGCCCCTAAATCCTCTTCATGGAAACACCCTACAGAGAATGAACCAACAGTAGTAATCCTTATAATCCTGTCTACAAAGTAGGCGAAACCATGTCTGTGTCTTGCCAGTGTATCAGTGCTTCGATTTGCTAAAAATTTCTTTCTGTGAGAATACCAAAAACATGCCTGTTGAACTCTTCCTCTTTAAAAATGCAGCTCTTTAAGTTTGGCTCTATGTGTGATTTCTCTCTCTTTATTCTTAAGGCTTCTCTCTCACATTTTGCTCTCAATGTCAGCAAAAAATGCTAGCCGAGAAAATGCTTATTAAAAAGTAAATGGATTAAATATCAGTCATGCCGCATTTTTCTTCTTTTTCACTTTATCCCTGGAGAACAAAAGAGTAGGGGCTAGAAATGAAATGCTGAGCTACAAATAATAAAATTGCAATATAGAGATGGTGATGAACTCTAAGTAAATATCTAATTTAAGATAAGAAGGGGGAAGGGGGCAAAACTTAGCCTCTCGATCCCTACTCTGGTCCCAAAGCTGTACAGCACTGTGACGGGCACGTGGGAACAGGTTTGTTTGCCTTTGAATGTGTTGAATTGATGGTGGCAGAACCAAAAGCAAGGAGATAAGTGATCCCAGAGAGCTGCTCTTGTAAGGGTGTGCTACCGTCTAAAGTTTCCTTGGATAGCAAGCCTGAATCTTACACTTGATGAATCTTTCTCTTATGACTGCGCAAACTGGTCCCAGGAATGTCATCCCTCCCACTGTACAGCTAATAAAATGAGCATAGTTAATTAGAGCTTTTAAGCTGACAGTAGTCTCCTAAGCATTGAAGGTGCCTCCCTCACATGTTTTTTTGATATATTTGGTGTTGGTCATTATGATACCTTAGCTTTCTCACTGTTCTTTGTCAAATGCTAGTCTAATTAATAATCACATTTTGAAGTTGCATGAGAATTGATTTCATGTCTGCCTCTGGTATGGTTTTCTTATCAACACAGAGTCCCTAACACATTGTGGGTGTTTGATAAGTATGTGTATATCGATTTCCTGCTGAGTGCCCTCTGTTGGGCTCATTAACCTTACCTGAGAAAGAAAGACCAATGGTTATTGGTTCAAGGGTTAACTAAAGAATGTTGGGTATTAGGCTGTAGTATTAGATAATCTTGCTGCTCTGCTTCCAAATTCTTATGCAATTTGTTGAGATTGTATTTATAGTCATTAAGGTATGAACTCTGAATCAATGAGGACATAACTATACTTGTGGTATTAAGAACATCCTAGTAGGAATGGTGCCCATCTGTCTTTTTTTTTCCCCTGTAGTTACAAGATTGGCTTATCATTTTGTTATAAGGGAGAGAGCAAGAGATAGACCCTGCTCTGTCCATCAACTGAAGAATGCATGTTGATCTTTTGATTGTATGGTTTCATTCTGGTAGGCTAAAACTTGAATAGTTAGATTATTAATATTTCATTTCTTTGCCTTTTTTTTTTTTTTTTGGTCATAAAATCCAATAGTAACATGACCATGTAATAGATCCTACAAAGCAGGACACTTGGCTAATAAAAGGGGCACTTTTATAATTATCTAGGAATGAAAAGTACAGTTGGGCAGTGTAAAGTCACCTTGTCATTGCTGGGGTTTGTTTTTGTTTTTGTTTTTTTTTCCTCTCCTTAAGCTGTTATTTCACTTGTGAGCCACCTTTGTCTGGCTTTAACAGATGCCAAAAAGGGCCTCACTGTGGTTCTGCTGCTCATGGCGGTGAGGCTCTGCTAATGCTTCTAGCTTTGCATCAACTGGAACATCTTTCCAGGTACATATTATCAACACACTGTGATAGACAACAATGCTATAGCATGAATAAGGATAACTCACATTTTTAATTTTTTTGACTCACATTTTTAATTTTCACTTATTTCTCTGGAGCCAATTATCATGGACTTAACCTTTTTCTAAATTCCAATCTGTGGATAATTAATGATATTAATATTTCCAAAGCAATCTTCTGTTTCATGCCACACACTGTGTCAGACACTTTCCTACATTATCTCTAATCATTAAAACAACCTGCAAGCTAAGTGTTCTATCCCCGTGTGAAATCTGAAGGAAATAAAGAAGAGCAGAGAGATTAAGAAATGCGCCTCGTCAGGTAAACTATAGATTCTCAGTTCCTACATCTGTCCAGCTATATGCCCATGTTCTTCAACTAAACCTATTGTCTCTTTAATTAATAATCACCATCAAGTCCTTAAACTTAATTATATTTTGCTCTCAGCTATCTGATAGCCATCATTATGTATCTCAATGAATAAATTATTTTAATGTTACTTATGCCACTGTTAAGTCATAAATTAAGAAAACTAGACAGTCATAAAATTAATAAGTACTCAATTTTTGGTAAATAAGGAAATACTGTTGCTAAGATTGTTAACACAGTATTAGCTGCTTAAGGGTTAACCTGTTTCTTGTGCTTTTTCTCCATGAAGATGAACTAACAAGGTTTTGTTCTATTCTAAAGATTATTTCAGAGCGTGGGATGCTTTATTATGATTTTACATTATTAGTGTTCTCAATTCTATAAATATATGCTTTGAAATATAGCAGTGAGGTGCAATTTCAGCACCTTATCAACCAAGAAAGGAAGTATGTACCTAAATTATTACCGCCGCACTGACAATTTGCAACTTCAAAGTATTCCCAAAGTTTGAAAGAAATATATCCCAACTTCATCTTTATGGAGCATTTAATACTGTTTTTAGCTTGTTCCAGGGAAATGTTTCCAGTTCTAATAATGAACACATACTGAGGAATGAAAATACCAAAATCCCACAAAGTAAAAAAAAAAACAAGTGCAAGTCTCTTTCAAAAATTCTGCTCTCAGAGTTTAGCAAGTTTGAAAGAGTTTCCCTAACAGCCTTTATTTCTCATTAAAGGAAGGCATGGGCATGTGTGTGTGGATGAAACTATGGGATTTTCTTTTCTTTTTTTAACCCCTCTGCCCAGAGAAAACGGAAGCGAAGTTACGGCTGTTCTAGCTGGCCACTATTCTAGGGAGATGTGCACAGGCAAACACTTATCTGCTGTCTTCTAGTGACACACATCTTAACTGGCCAGATACAGAAAAGTCCCATGTGTCAAGTTTCTTCAAGATTATCAATGCCAACTATGTGGAGGGTCCACAAATGATTATTGTATTATTCTCTACTATTTAATATGCCTAAAATATAACATTATCAAAAGATATCATCAGTTTAGCTCAGATCTTCCCTTGACTGAAAGACAAGATTGGTTGGATCATTGTTTGACCAGCTTGAATTGTGATGTCAGTCTGAAAGGATTGGTTAAACAGGACCTTCCAAGCTCTATTCATGGTGTGCTACTGGTGGTATGTAGTTAAGTATCCCTGAGCTTTTGGGTGAGCAAAGGAATGACTTGGCTTTGTCAGATATACACCCGGTTTACATGGCACAAATTACAACACACAAGAATTTCATTATCCTGTTTATCTTTCTAAGCCAGAAAATAGAATGATAATCTTCCCATATGTGGTTATGCACGTGCTATTTGCAAAACTAATAAAATGTGATGCTTTTAGCCTACTTTTGGGGTGCAGTGATGTAAATACACATAGAAGCTTAGAAAAATAAGTATTAAAATAATTAATTTTTTAGAATTTTCTCATAAAACATACTATAATGGGGAGAACCATGGACGATCTATCAGAAGCTCTAACTCCGGAGCTCTTGCTCCCACCTGCTAGCTGCGTGTGGCTGCAGTAAAGCCTCAGGCTCTAAGCCTCATTTCCTTTCTAAGTCAAGTGCCAATGATTATACACATTTCACGTCAAAGTGACCATGAGCACCCAGTGAAAGAAAACATATCACAGTCCTTCACAGGTTGTAAAGTGCTATGTACATATAAGCTGATACTATTAAAAATATTTCATTTGACATCCTTTCCTCTGAATCTTAAGTAAAACAAAGTTGGCTTTTGATGGGAAGAATACTTCACAATGATTTTTAAAAACCTTGATTTCACGAATTTCTACACCAAGAGAAGTTTTTAAGAAACTAGAAGTAGAGGAATTTAATTATTTTAACTATAATATAACTTTTTAAAATGTTTTTTTCTATTAGGAAATCAGGGTTTATAAACAAGTGGTCTAAATATATATATTTTTTCACTTGAATGATTTGTTTTGATTTTGTACTGTCAGTAAATATCCATCCTTAAGTTTTCTTCCTCTCTTTCTTTTTCTCTGTCTTTCATTCCTTCATTTTCTTTATTTTTTTCTTCTGTCCTTCCTTCCTCCCTCCTGGCTTGTATATTTCTTCTTTTCTTTTTTCTTTCTTCCTTTCTTCTTTTTTTCTTTTCCCTTTCCTCTTCCTTCTCCTTCCCTTCCTCTCCTCCTGTTCCTTCTTCTTTTTATTCTTCTTTCTCTCTCTTTCTCCCTCCCCCCTCATTTCGCTTTCAAAAATGAGACCCAAACACCAAGTCATAAACATCAACGACTAGCTTTCTCTTGACAAAAGACTGACAGAAGATGACCCAAACATAAGACCCAGATGCAGTTAGAGCTGTAGGACTTGTGCTAGCCCATGACCAGGAGGTTACATACCTGCACAGTATTCACCCGGTCACTTTGCTTTTATACTCTTGACAGCCTTGCCCAGTCTATGCATTTCTGATTTTCCAATTCTTCTGAACCATCCTCTCCCAGAATCCCATGCCATGTAACTATGTAGAAATCTACATTCTTAAATCTGTGTTGTGTACCTGAAATTTTGCTGTAATAGTCCCTGTGTAGCTCTCACAATCTCTGAGATGCTACAATCACTTTATCTTGGGTTTCTCATTATTTCACTAATTCATTTTTCCTTATTAGCCAGAGGTAGTTTCGCAAGAGCCTAGCCTCTAGTCATATCTGCTCCTTTGGACACTAAGACACCTCCTAGTCCTTGACAGAGACTGACAGAAGATAACCCAATTGTTCATGTTCACTCCAGCACAGTTCCTGCCCTTCCCTTGGTAGGAAACATCAGACGTGCATGTTGCTTTCCTCAAATCCCCCCAGGCAATTGGAGTTTATCCCTGTGGTGCTCCGTGGTGGTAATTCTATTCCCTTTCTCTGTCTTCACATGCATGTTCCTCAATCCCTTTACTCCTTCAGGTCAACAAACCTCCACACAGGTGTTCATCTTCTTTTAAGAGGTACTTCTGTGACCCACTTCTAATAGAAATTGTTTTTAAGAAGTAATGCATATTCTTTTTTTATTATTATATTCAGTTAGCCAACATATAGTACATCATTAGTTTTTGATGTAGTGTTCAACAATTCATTAGTAATGGATATTCTTGTATGGTGTGTCTTGCTGCCCATACGCCAGTCTCCCAGACAGGTTCTGTTCTCGTGATTCTCCACACCCTCCATATTTCCTGACTGTTCACTGAAGGTTTCTCAGAGCTTGCTCTTCACCCTTCTTCCTTTTTTTTTTTTTTTTTTAAGATTATTTATTTATTTATTTATTTATGAGAGAGACAGAGAAGGAGCTACCAAGAGAGAGCACGGACAGAGAGAAGAGGGAGAGGCAGACTCCCTGCTGAGCAGGGAGCCAGATGTGGGGCTCCATCCCAGGACCCCAGGATCATGACCTGAACTGAAGGCAGACGCTTAACTGAGCCATCCAGGCTTCCCACCCATCTTCCTTTTTTTTTTTTTTTTTTTAAAGATTTTATTTATTTATTTGACAGAGAGAGACAGCCAGCGAGAGAGGGAACACAAGCAGGGGGAGTGGGAGAGGAAGAAGCAGGCTCCCAGCGGAGGAGCCTGATGTGGGGCTCGATCCCAGAATTCCGGGATCACGCCCTGAGCCGAAGGCAGACGCTTAACGACTGTGCCACCCAGGCGCCCCTCCATCTTCCCTTTTTAACCCCACTTATCTCCCTAAGTAAAACCATTTATTCTCACTGTGTGTACTGCCCACTGCCTGCTCATCATCTACTCAGACATCCTTAGGCAAGGCCAAACACAGTTAAGATTGCATTCTGGAATATCTCCCTCAAATCCATTTCCTCACGGTCTTCTCCACCTTAGGAGATCATTGAATGGGCCAAGTTGATGAAAACTCCAGAATGTTCTTGGATTTCTCCCTTTCTCTCACTCAACATCCCTAACATATCCTCATTTGGTGCCTTTTTCTATGTCTCTCTACCACTCTTGCGTCTTACTTGGGATGTGTGCAGTACTGCCTTCTACCTAATCTCAACTGTCTCCACTTGGCTCTCCACACAGCAACAGAGAAGCACCTCTATAGTTGTAAATCAGAACATGCCACTTGCCTACTCAAAACCCAGGAATGGTTAAATTGCCACTTAGGGAAAAAAAAAAAACAAGTATCTTTACCAAGCCTGAGATAATAACCAATATTTAAACATATCTTTTTGTTTAATTACTACAACCGCCCCATGAGGTGAATATTAATAACCTAATTGAAGAGAGAAGGAACCTGAGACACAGAGAAGACAGGGAACCTGTCCAACATCACCAGTAGTAACTGGTGAATCCAGGATTAAACCGCAGGCAGCTGCCTCCAGAGTCTCTGTCATGCCTGAAGGTTGCTACTCGAAAGCACTGCAGAGTTGGCCACTGTCCACCCATTCAGCCTGACTGTATCCATAAGCTCCACAGGATGAGGATATTAGTCAGCCTGATTAACCACTGTGTCCCCAGACCCTGGAACAACACGTGTACTTGGGAGGCAAAGTCTAGTCACCTGTGGACTTTGCACATGGTGGTCCCTCTCCCTGGACACAATTCTTAATTGTACCATAGAAACAGCCTCCTTGTCTTTAAGATCTTACCTAAACCGTGATTCCCTTTCCCCAAACGCCCCAAAAAGGGCCCTCTCTGGCCATCCCAGTTAAAGTAAGTCCTATCTGATGTTGTTACCTCATAGTTCAACTGATTTCCTTCATATTCTGTATCGCAATTTGAACTTATTGTTAGTCAATTCATTCTTTTCCTTTTTTATTTACCTGTCATAATGTCAACTCCACAAGGGCATAGACATTTTTATTATTGCAAATCCTGTGTCCCCCATAGCAGACATTCAAGAAATATTTGTTGAATGAATCAACTTTCCATTTTCAACTTTTAGCTCTCTTTATCCTTAGAGACCTCAAGCAAGCATAGTTATTCCTAGTACATTCATAAATTCCAAAGATATTAAGTCATTTATTATGAGGTTAATTCTGAGATGGGAACTAGAGATATACCACAATGAGAAGCTTAAACATGGTCCTGAACCTCAGAGAGCTCATAGTCTATCACAAGGAGAAATATTAAAGATAACATACCAACAAAAGATTATAATGTAATATAAGACGATACGTTACTATAGAGTAACCCATTATTCTTGGTATCCTAAGCCACAGTGCCAAAATCCAAGTTGATGTAAGTAGCTAGCTAGACCTTCCTTTTTTTTTGACAGGCCTGCAATATCTATACATAATAATGCATAATATATAGTATATATCCGAGATAGATACTTCAGAAAGGGAGCAACTGACCTTGTTGGATCTGAACTATAGTTTCCCCTAATCTTTCAACAAGAATTTGCCCTTTGCTTTCATTTTGACCTTCCTCACAGAACAAGTAGCAATTTGCTTTGCACACCATATTGCCTGATGATTCCTGCTGTTGTAGCTCTTTCTCAAGGTCTGGGTTCTGCCTCAGCAGAAATGTCTTCACAACTGCCTGGACTTCTCTAGAAGTCGTGTTTCTCTCATGTCCATTATTCTCCTGCCTTGTTCTTTTTCTCCACTCTTTCTTGTAATTCTGTATCTAGTGTTATTCTATTCATACAACATTGGTCCCCAAGTCCCCAAAGATCAAGTTTCACCCACTATCTGTAGCATCTCATATCTGAGATGCTCTGATAATACAGAGCACCAAATCTGTATTAAGGGATGGCTGCAGATATCAGCCACACAAGATCCTGACCCAGCAGCTGATGCCACATGCTGTCTACCTCCAGTCTGAATCAAATGCTTCCACATGGATGTGTGTGTGTGTGCATGTGTGTATGAGGGTGTATGTCAACCATGTGTGTATCTCCCCATTGAAATACCGAAACAGCCAACATGGTAAATAAGATTTACAATGGACTTATGTCCACAATGAGAAATTAAACTTGAAGGGGAATTATTATTATTGTAACTAAGACATTGTCCTAGTTACTTATACTGAAGAGAGTAGGAAATCAAAACAAAAACTTCATTAGTCAAAGTTTTCATCCTTTTTTTTTTTAAGATTATTTATTTATTTATTTGAGAGAGAGAGAGAGAGAAAGAGCATGTATGTGTCCATGAACAGGGGAGGGGCAGAGAGAGAGGGAGAAGCTGACTCCCCACTGAGCACAGAGCCTGACCCAGGGCTCAACCCCAGGACCCCAAGATCATGACCTGAGCCAAAGTCAGACACTTAACCGACTGAGCCACCCAGGTGCCCCAAAGTTTTCATCCTTATAACAGGGGGGAGTGTAGGTTCATAAATATCACCAATGTGCTTCTAAAATAGTATTTATAGCTACTGATCATTTCTTTAAAAATTGAATAAATAAATTGATGAGGATACAATAATATTACTTAACAAACAGTTTTAAAGGCTGGGACTTCTGCCTTCCCCACCCTTGAAGTAAATTAAACATTTAATATGTACACTCTTACAGAAAATAAATAGGCTTAGGGTATCAAGAATGGAGTTGGTTGGGGGCGCCTGGGTGGCACAGCGGTTAAGCGTTTGCCTTCGGCTCAGGGCGTGATCCCGGCGTTGTGGGATCGAGCCCCACATCAGGCTCCTCCGCTATGAGCCTGCTTCTTCCTCTCCCACTCCCCCTGCTTGTGTTCCCTCTCTCGCTGGCTGTCTCTATCTCTGTCAAATAAATAAATAAAATCTTAAAAAAAAAAAAAAGAATGGAGTTGGTTGATACAAATAGTATCAACTGCGGACAAATTTACCTCCCAGCCCAGGAGACATTTGCCAATGAGACATTTATGACGGTCACACCTGTGGAGGGGCATCTGGTCAACAGAAGCCAGGAAGCTGCCAAACATCCTCCATTGTACAGAATACCCTCCAGGTGCACACGCATGTGCGCACACACACACATCGTAGAGGATATTGTCCTTCACACACACCCCTCAAATAATTTTTTAGCCTCAAAAGCCAGTATTACCCAGGTTGGAAAACCCCGAGATAGCCTAATACAGGCCATAGAATCAGACTAATGTAGTCTTTCCCCCTAAGACATCATAAACGTTACAGTTAATATTCTCTAAGCCCCTTTACTAGGTATAATTGACTCAGAAAATCTTTATTAGAAATTACTGTAAGAGTATGAACTGTGCCCCTTATTGACTCTTTCCGTAATATAGGACATGTTGAAGAGAGGTGGTATTAGCACTGAGTCCTGGGATTTTTATATAAAACATTATATAGTCATTTGCCAATTTACTAAAAGTTCCTCTTGTCAGATATAAGAAGGACTCATAGTCTCAGCACTGTGACAAGGGCAAGAGTCAGAAAGTTTTAATAATTTTGCTTCCATTAAATTCTCAATCGTCTGTGAGATCATTGTGCAGATTACTTGTAATATAATTTTTCTCCTCTTAGTCAATCTTGGAATTGACCCCTTGCTTTGCACAGACATGCATGACTATTGGGTGGCCTTGGGTGTCATCTGGGACATAATTTATAATTTTAGCTGTCAGGAACTTGGAATTAATGGAATATGATGATTTTCACTATATTTCACAAAGTAAGTTTTCAGAAGAGGTTAAACATAGAGATAAGTTTATAATGTAAGAAGACAGTCAAAATGTCTCTTATGATGGGCTGCCAACCTGAAGGAGAGAAGCCATGGAGAAAGCTCGTTTAGGTTTGTTCCAAAATCTATTCTCTCTTTATTCTGATTGCCTACTTTCTGCCTCATGCTGAATTCTAATTCTTGAATTCCAGTCGTTTCATAAAAGGAATACCAGATTCTTATGATTAACAACTCTCATCAAGCATTAGTGTTACTATATTGATGACATTTGAGCATCAACTTAATGCTGTTTACTTAAGGTTTTATTTAAATTTTCACACTAATCTTCTTTTTACTGAAGTGTAATTGTCATACAGTGTTATATTACCTTCAGGTGTGCACCATATTGATTCGAAGGTTCTATACGTTACTCAGTGCTCACTGCAAGTATAGTCACCATCTGTCACCATAAACGTTATTACAATACTATTGACTATACTCCCTATGCTATGCTTTTCATCTCCATGACTTATTGATGTTGCATCTGGGAGTTTGTACCTCTTACTGACACTAATCTTTTAAACAACCCAGTGAGATACCTTTCCTTGTTTTTGGAAAGGGCATTGAGGTTTATAGAAGGTGTATTGCTTTCCTAGGGTCACAGAGTTTGTAAGGCGCAGATTAGGATTCAAACCCAGATTTGTCTGATTGCATACACAAGCTATGGTCCTAGTCTCCAAGTTAGTATTATACTGGCATGTATGGTGATTTATTTTAACATATAAACAATTTAATTTGCTTTATTTTTTTTGCTTCCATTGGGAAAGTTGTAAGTTTTATGATAATTTTAGAAAGGGAGCCTTAGAAATTGAAATATATAATATACAATTTTAGTAAGGCACAAAAAGGGTTAAGATTATTACTTTGACATCGGTGGGTAACAGTCAAGAACATAGCCTTGTTCTGAATCCTGTTGATATTTGCCAATCGTAAACTATGCATAGCACTTATGTGACATTCTCCTTACATATGTTGAAGACATTTACTTTAAGAGGGCCTTCACCTCCTGCAGAGAAAGCTGAGTTTTAGAATGCTATTCCTAAAAATCATGATATCATCTTGAAATCACAAATTACTATTAAAACTACTATCCTGATTTAAGATCTTCTGATCGAAGGCTTTACCTACAAAAAAAAGAAAAACAGTATTCTAGTTGTGCTTACAACATTTGTCTACACTCAAAATATCATATATCATTGTTTTAGTGGTAAAGGTAACTGCAGACAGAGTTTCCTTGAAACAAATGTGAATAATTAAATTGCACAGTCATCTCTGGTTTTATTGACTTAAGGGTTCTTTCACATTTTGTGAGGTTTTCTCCTTTGATTATTATGTGGCATGAAATTCACATATATGGCTGAAAATTCATAAACTACCAAAGGTAAGTAGTGAAAAGTGTGTTTCTCTCTCACACCAGATCCTTAAAGCCCGTTCCCCAGAGTCACCTCTTGGTGAATTTTAACTGTCCAAAAAAATTATTAGTGTATGTATAGAGATAGGTATAGGTAAAGATACATACATTTATATTTATATGTTTATATATAGACACATAGACATGTCTATGATATGTCTATATATAGACAATATACTTATATCTTTGGGGTCTCTTCTTTCTGACTGTGCATGTGAAGATATATGAAAGTATTAAGTAAATAGTTTACTTTCGTTCAACAGTATCTCTTAAAACTCTAATTTCTGTGTATGCCTGGATGGCTCAGTCAGTTAAGCCTTTGACTCTTGATTTTGACTCCGGTATGATCTCAGGGTCCTGGTATGGAGCCTCGTGTTGGGCTCCATCCATGCTCAGCACAGAGTCTGCTTGAGATTCTCTCTCTCTGCTCCCCCCTTCCCACTAGCACATGCAAATAAGTAAATAAATAAATAATCTTAAAAAAAAAAAAACTTAAATTTCTCTTAAAACTTAACTCCATACTAACAAATACAGATTTACATCATTAGTTTCAAGGACTACAAAATGAATTGGTGTATAGATGTTGAGGTTTGTCTTTGGAAAATCAGGGTAAGAAGCATTTCAGCTGCCTAAAATAAACTTGATTCTTTTTTTTTTCCACTTATTTTCATTTGTTTAACTTAACATTGGAGCCCATGCCAGTCTTGTTCTTTCACAACTCTTCACACTTTCAAATTAAATTATGTTTGTTGTTTGTTACCATCATTTTTCTCCACTTCTTGATATCACAAGGAATTGGTTTCCCTGCATGTCAGAGCTGTCACTGAAATACTGTTCAGAAAGCTCTCAGGCTTTGCAAGTAGTGTTGAACTTGTTACTCATTTCTCTGGAAATAAGGTAGCATTTCTCAAGAGGGACCATGTCTTGATTATACCTTTCTTAATAAAGGTAAAAGAGCTAGAGAATTAACTTGCTACCCTCATTAATCTTCAGACTTAGAAGAAATACAATTCATCACTATTTTGCTTTGTTTCTATAACTGTTTAGAGACTATCTATGACCAATATACTAAAATTAAGAATGTTAGGGTTTTTTTGTTCTTCCAAACATTTGTTTAAGGGATTTCACTTCCTAGGTATTATGCTATATCTTCAGGGTTCACTAAGAAAAGTTCCGGACCCTTGCCTTTAGTAGAGCTAATAAAGGAGATAAGCAAGTGGGTAGAAATAACCTGCCGTGGTGTTGAATAATCAATGTGTGCATTGCTCTTGTGGGAATTAGAAGATATTATCTAAGGTAGCCAGGTAGGGGTCAGTGTAAGGCTTCACTGAAAAAGCAATGCTTGATTTCAATCTTAATGGCTGAGGAGACTAATCCACAGAGAGAAGGGTTTGGGGAGGGGTTGTGCAAGAGACAGAGAGGTGGGGAAGGGTCCAGGCAGAAGGAATTAACTCAATCCAAGGCAAGAAGCAGCATAATGTATTTGGGAGGCTGTACACAGTTTGATATAACTGGGATGTACTGCATATGTAATGGCTGCAGAGAAATCCCAGGACAGTCATGGAGCCTCCTGCCAAGGGGCTCTGAGCAACTGAAAATTTTGAGGGAGCAATACCAGTGGATTTTAACTCTGGCAGCTGTGTGGCAGATGGAGTTGAGAAAGATGAGAGTGGGCCATTTCAGAAGCTACTGAAATAGTCCAGGCAAGAGCTGATGAGACACAGACCTAAGTACTGGCAGGGATGATGGAAAAAAAAAAAAGAAGAAGTTTGAGATTCATCTAAAAATTAAACAGACAGGGCTTAAGTCACTCCTGAGTCATTCAACAAGAAGCTACTCAGGACCTACGGACTAGTAGGCTCTGCCTTATATATTGAGGATCCAGGGAGCATATGAAGAAAACCGGCGAAACCAGAGTAGTGATCTTCTCTGTGCTGCAGTGGGAGTTTATACCTGGTGCTGTGAGGACCGGGGAGAGAGTCATCACTTCTGTCTGGGAACTGCCAGTCTCAGTCCTGCTAGAGCTCTGCCTGTGAATGGCATGGAAAGAAGTCAGGGAACAGATCCCAGAGGCCCCACATGCCTCATTAAGAGTTTGGCTTTTGTCCACTAGGCATGGAAAGCATTTGGCAGGTTTTAAGCCAGATACGCCTCTTTTAAAGTTTACCGTGAAAATCGTGTGGAAGACAGCTTGGAGGTGGGACAAGACCTGAGGTAGGAGGAATAGTAAAAAGGCCAGTTGAATATTTTAGGTAAGGTGACAGTGCTAAACTAATGGTCAGAAGAAGGGGAGGACACAAATAAGACTGATATTATGAGGTAGAATCAGTGACACCCAGTTATAAATTAGACGGTTGAGTGGACCATAGTTGAGTGGACTTCCAAAATCTGGAATGGCCAACTGGGCGAACAAGGACAGGAGCAACGCCAGATGGGTTACATTAATATGGAAGATAATGTGCTAGGTTTGGGTTCTGTTGGGTTTTAGGAACCTGTGGAAACACCAAGTAGAGAAGTCCAGTTGGTGGCTGAATATATGAAGATGAATCAGAATGTGCAGGAAGAATGTGCTTAGTGATTCCCAAGATAATTGATGGACAGACTTCGGAGAAACTCTTTCAGTGATGGGCAAGACCTTATGATCCCCCCATACAACCCCTCCATGGCTTCAGTCTTATAGAACTTGTTTTGTTTTGCTAACAGTCCAAAACTTCATTCCTGTTTAGGGCCATTAAACTAGAACTTTTTTTTTTTTCCTACAGAAAATGGTCTCCTTGATGGCTGCTTCCTCAGAAAGACATCTGTGGCCAGCCTTTATTAGACAGCCGCATTCACATCCCTGTCATCTCGATCACATTCCCTCCCTTTCATTTTCTTCATAGCAAATAACACTATGATTTAGACTGAGCACTTAGCATTGCATTGTCTCTCCTAAATCCCTCCATCTTGAAGCACATTGAAATAAGATCTTGCTTATCAGTTTTGCCACTGTACTTTCGCAGATTAGTGCTCAAGATATATTAGGTGCTTGAGAAATATATGTACTATGAAAGAATGCCAAACTCCTTATACCAGATGCGTTTTTATTTCTATACATGCGATGTATAATTGTTGGCTTTATTCCTGTTTTCAACTCTTTTTGTGCTTTTGCAGAAAGACCATGGCAATTGTTTATGTTCATATATCTTATATGTGTTTTTATCTTAGCATGTATTACTACAGTCCTGAACTACAAATATTTTATAGTTAGATTTCATAACCTAAGTGGAGATTTTAATTACCTTAAGATTTGAGGCAGAATCTCATTATTTGTAACACTTAAAGAAAATTTTTGACAGTTCTTTTCCAAAAGAGATTGAGTTTTGAAATATCTTTTCTATTTTATGTTATTTTATGCCTCAAAATATACATGACATTTATTTAAAATATAATGTGTCATAATAACATAAACATTTTTTAACCCATCATCCAACTCCAGAACCATACCCATCATCAATAGGTGGGTCTATCTATTTAGTTCTTCCCTATACTAATCCCCCTACCTCAGAATAATATCAGAGCACATCTTCTTCCTGTTTAAAAAAAAATTCTATCATAAGTATGTATGCCTAAAAACTATAATTAATCCATTAATTAACCAATTAGTTAACTGATCAATTAATTACGTTGTTGAACTTTATAAAATGGTGTCATACTGTATAGAGCCTTCTGGGACTTGCTTTTTACCACTATTACTTTTCTAAAGATTCATTCATGTTATTTTGCATCATTATAGATCATTAATTTTTACTATTACCAAATAATCCATTATGTGAGTATACTATAACTTGCTTATCTGTAAGTCTCCTATAAATGGACATTTTTTTCTTTCTTTCCTTCTTTTTTGTCTTTTGTTTTGGTTTTTTGGTTTTTGGTTTGTTTCGTTTTGGTTTCAAGGTTTTTCTTGCAGTTGTTTTCCTGTTGCAAACAGTCCTGAGTGAATATTCTTGACAGCCTGCTAAGAGTTCTCTAGGGTAGTGCTTCCCAAACTGTCTCTGCCGAATAACCAGTTTCTTTTTCTTTTTTCTTTGTCTTATTTTCAATACTTCAAATATTTAAAATACCCTGTGCAAAAGACAGAAAAGACAGCAAGATTAATTTTTTAAAAAATGAAAAAGATATAGTGCCATGCTTCATTTTTTGGTCAGTAAATTTAACAGAGGTAAATTCCTTTGTCACATTGCTGTCAGTTTCAATGTCTGTGCCTATCTCTCTCTCTTTTTTTTCATCTTCATAAGTATACTCTTTAATCCCTATCCCATATTTCCCCATCCCCCCCACCTTTCCTCTGGTAATCATCAGTTCTCTAGAGTTAAGAGTCTCTTTCTTGGTTTGTCTCTCTCTCTCTCTTTTTTTTTTTTTCCTTTGCTTATTTGTTTTGTTTCCTAAATTCCACATTTGAGTGAAATCATATGGTATTTGTCTTTATCTAACTAACTTATTTCACTTAGTATTATATTCTCTAGCTCCATACATGTCTTTGCAAAGGGCAAGATTTCATTCTTTTTTATGGCTGAATAATATTCCATTGTGTATATATACCTCCTCTTTATTCATTCTTCTATTGATGGACACTTGGGCTGCTTCCATAGTTTAGCTATTATCAGTAATGCTGCAATAAACATAGGGGTGCATGTATCCATTTGAATTAGTGCTTTTGTTTTTTAGGAGTGCATATCCAGTAGTGCTGTTCCTGGATCATAGGGTAGTTCTATTTTTAACTTTTTGAGGAACCTCCATACTATTTTCCACAGTGGTTGTACCAGTTTGCATTCCTACCAACAGTGCACGAGGATTCCCCTTTTCCACATCCTCACCAACACTGTTGTTTCTTGTGGTTTTGATTTTAGCCATTCTGACAGGTGTGAGGTGATATCTCATTGAAGTTTTGATTTGTATTTACCCGATGATGAGTGATGTTGAGCATCTTTTCATGTGTCTCTTGGCCATCTGGATGTCTTCTCTGGAGAAATGTCTTCATGTCTTCTGCCCATTATGTAATTGGATTATTCCTTTTTTGGGTATTGAGTTTTATAGGCTCTTTATATATTTTGGATACTAACTCTTTATCAGGTATGCCATTTGCAAATATCTTCTCCAGTTTAGTAGGTTGTCTTTAGTTGTGTTGATGCTTTCCTTTCCTATGCTGAAACTTTTTGTTTTGATGAAGTCCCAATAGTTTATTTTTGCTTTGTTTCCCTTGCCTCAGGAGTCATATTTAGAAAAATGTTGCTGTAGCCGATGTCAAAGAGATTACTGCCTTTGCTCTCCAAGAATTTTTATGGTTTCACGTCTCACATTTATTTCTTTCATCCATTTTGAGTTTATTTTTGTGGATGGTGAAAGAAAATGGTCCAGTTTCATTTTTTTTTTCAAAACACTTAAGAAGTTTTATTGAAAACAATAAAAATACAGAAACACCATATTCTCACTTTAAAGTAAAATTGACCACATCTTCCAGAACCTTCCTAGTACTGCACCATTCTTGTCACTCTTAATGAAAAACCAAGTTGCAAATCCAAAATAATTAATGAACCTGCTCATAATTTTTTTGAATGTGGCTGTCGGGTTTTCCCAACATTATTTGTTGGAGAGACTGTCTTTTTCCCATTGGATATTCATTCCTCCTTTGTTGAAGATTAATTGACCACATAATTATGGGTTTATTTCTGAATTTTCTGTTCTATTCTGCTGATCTGTGTGTCTCTTTTTACACCAGTACCATACTGTTTTAATTAATACTGCTTTATAATGTAACTTGGTATCTGGAATTGGGATACCTCCAGTTTTGTTTTTCTTTTTCAAGATTGCTTGGGTTATTTGAGGTCTTTTGTGGTTTTATACAAATTTTAGGATTGTTTGTTCTCCTTCTTTGAAAAATGCTGTTGGTGTTTTAATAGGGATTGCATTAAATCTTTAGATTGCTTTGTATAGTATAGACATTTTAACAATATTTGTTCTTCCAGTCCATGAGCATAGAATGTCTTTCCATTTCTTTGTGTCATCCTGAGTATATTTCATCAGCATTTAATAGTTTTCAGAGTACAGGTCTGTCCCCTCTTTGGTTAAGTTTATTCCTAGATACGTCATTGTTTTGGTGCAATTGTGCATGGGATTGTTTTCTTAATTTCACTTTCTGTTGCTTTATTATTAGTGTATAGGAATGCAACAGATTTCTGTACATTGCTTTTATATCCTGTGACTTTACTGAATTCATATATCAGTTCCAGTAATTTTTTGGTGGAGTCTTTAGGTTTTCTGTATATAATATCATGTCATCTGCATATTGGAAGATATTTACTTATTCCTTACCAACTTGAATGCCTTTTATTTCTTTATGTTGTCTAAGTGCTGTGACTAGTACTTCAAGTATTGTGTTAAATAAAAGTGCTGAGAGTGGACATCCTTCTTTTATTCCTGAATTTAGGGGAGAAGCTCTCAGCTTTTCACCATTGAGTACGATGTTGGCTATGGATTTTTCATATAAGGTCTTTATTATGTTGAGATATATTCCCTCTAGACCTACTTTGCAGAGGGTTTTTATCATGATGGATGTTGTCGCTTGTCAAATGCTTGTTCTCCATCTTTTGGAATGATCATGTGGTTGTTATCCTGAATACCAAACCAGACTTTCATCCCGGGAATAAATCCCACTTGGTTGTGGTATATGATTTTTTAAAATATATTGTTGGATTCAGTTTGCTAATATTTTCTGGAGGATTTTTGCATCTATATTCATGAGAGATACTGACCTGTAGCTCTCTTTTTTTGTGTTGTTTTTGTTCCATGCCTGTCTTATTGCAGACAGTAACAGAGCTTGAGGACATAGGTTAAGAAGCCCTGCCCTGGGGCGCCTGGGTGGCACAGCGGTTAAGTCTGCCTTCCACTCAGGGCGTGATCCCGGCGTTCTGGGATCGAGCCCCACATCAGGCTCTTCCACTATGAGCCTGCTTCTTCCTCTCCCGCTCCCCCTGCTTGTGTTCCCTCTCTCGCTGGCTGTCTCTATCTCTGTCGAATAAATAAATAAAATCTTTAAAAAAAAAAAAAAAAAAAAGAAGCCCTGCCCTAGGGTATAGTCTTAGAAATGGACTTGCCATAGGGTTATACTTTGCCAAGTAGTGCAAAATTTTGTCTAAGGCATTGTCTTGACCTAACACTGACAGCGGCAGTGTTTGGGTCCCTCCATCATCTGATCATCACTCATACTTACCTTCTGGCTTTTTACTACTTGCCAGTTCAGTAAATCTGAATGATTTTTCATTGAGGTTTACCTGCATTTCCCTGATTACTTTTACAGTTGACATCTTTTCAAAATTTACTGGCCATTCATGTTCTTCTTGTGTGAAATGTCTATCTTTTGCCTATTTTTCTGTTGATTTGGTTATAATTTTTGTGTGTACTGTATGCTAAACTTGGGTCAACTGTGTGTTCTGTAAATATCTTCTCCCAGTTTGCGACTTGCCTTTGCTCTTTAAAGGCAATTTTCATTTCATCAAAAGATATCCGTTCCTATACTTTCTCACATTTTATGAGAAAACATAAGATATAGATGGTATTATAGCTAAGTCTATGCAGTCCAATAAATGGAAGTTTTGGACATATTTAAAGAATAATAAGATAAGCATGATAGTATTTTTTTCTTTTTAACAAATGAGGAAGCTTGGGTTCAAAGACAGAACAAAGAATTGAACAGGTCCTTGATATAGATAGATAGATAGATCATATATATCATATTTATAGTCATACATGCATATGTATACATATATATCTTTTTAATTCCTTTATGAGTTGCAAATTCAAAATATCAGGGAAATGGATAATCCCACTGTGTCAGATAATATTGTACAGATGCACCACAAAATCATAAATAAGGACCAGCGAATACATTGTGTAAATAAAAAAACAAAGTGTTGGAGTTCCCATGGAGTCATCAAGTCTGCAAGGCTTAGGTTTGAAAGAAGATAGGATAAAAGGCTGTAGAACCTAATAAAGTGGGGTTTTTTACTCTTTTGTCTTTGATGAAACTCTTCCTTTCCAATTGACAGGTTATTTTTTTCTTTCTAAATGTTCCTAACATTTCCTCCTCAAAGACAAGAGGTTAGAACAGAAAAAAAAAAAAAAAAGAATTCCCACAGAGAATGTGAAATCTGGTCTCTGAAAGACAGCAATAAGAGAGTATCATCAGAATTGTTTATTAGAGAATCTTTTAATATGGATATCCTTTTGAAGTGTCTTGCTAATTACCCTGAGTGCAAGTTTGCTGCTTTCCTGGGAGAGTGGCTCCATTTCATTGGCTGTGATAAAGCACTAACCACAAGTGGCATGTGCCTTCTAAACATGTTTTACTGGAGAGACTTAGATTTGCATAGCTATGTATTTTGTTAAGCTAAATTTATTTTTTCTTGGTACTTTTCTCCTTCACATGTAGAAAATATATTAATTGCTTACATTTAAGCTTCATCTTAAGAGCTGATGATCTATATAATATATAGCATTATATGTGAAGGAAATAAACTTTGAGATTGTAAAGTAAGCCATAATCACATGTGAATTTTGAGGCAAAACTAGACTGAACAACTGAAATGACGTGGGGACCACATGTAAAAATGTTGTCAGGGTAGTTAATATAGATTTCTGTAAAAAATGTGTTCAGTCTTCAGCAGTATTTATTCAACTACCCCTGTATACAGGGCTTTGGGTTATGTGCTGCAGACACAAACGAGACCTTAATTCATCAAAATTTAACCCATACGTGAGGAGGAGAAAAATAATGGAAACTATCTATTATATTTTGATTTGTTATTTCTTTGAACAAAAATACTCTAGAGTAAAAGAGTTAATTGTTATGCCCAGAATATTTTCTAGGGATTATTTTCAAAGACAAGAATAAATTTTTACTAAAAAAGTCACTCTTACTAGAAAGGGTATTTTATTTTGGTGCTCCTGTACATGCCTAAAGCACGTTTGCAACAGCCTTGGTTGGCGTTTAACTTATACATAAATTGTGGGTACCTTTATGATTAATCACCAAAGAGTATTCCAGGGATGGGAAAACAGAGAGAGATCCAAATGTATTGTCTCTGAATTAGAGAGCTTATTTCAATGCCAAAAGTCTAATAAGCCTGAAAAGAACTGGTATACCTTTGAAATTCTTAGGATTTTTTTTATCTTCCACTGGATCCAAATAATACTTAATGTTCAAAACTGCAACCTACCTTCATTCTTTCTGCATTATCTCTTACGCACGCCCTGTATCCAGCCTCTCCTCTTCAGATAAAACTGATTAAAAAAAAAAAATCACTGTTCTCAGTATAATGTCTCTTTCTATTTGAAAATCATAGACATTTGGGTGTGAAAGCAAAATTAGGGTCTGTAGGTCTTGCTGTAGACACTGCTGGCACACAAG
>NW_024426663.1:62220567-62259144 GCF_017311325.1 Ursus maritimus | reverse complement strand
GGAGAACTTGGGGCATCCTGTGGTTTTCTTTATTATTTAATGCACACAAAATATGTCTCCCTACAACTCTTCCCCATCATCAGTCCTGTGAAACCACACAGAAAAAGTTAATTCTTCTTCTAACAACTCTTCAGATATCGTGACCCACTAGATTTTCTCTTTTCCAACTAAATATTTCAGTATCCTCAGTATTTCTGCTTGGTCTTGAATCACTTCACCATCCTCTCCCTTTACCCCAAAGCGCTCTAGTATATGGATGAAAAACTTAAATGCCAGCAAGAATCAGGCTGATAATGTGAATGTGTGAATTTGACTGGAGGGATGTCAGAAATGTTGCACATTGAACATTTAGGAATGTTTCCATCCCCTTAAGAAATATTCTCTCTTCTTTTTTATTAGCATGTATCTGGATCAATTATTTGTTTTCCCCCTTTTTGTAGAGACAAAGGTAGAAGAATTTATCAACTTTCCCCTTAAATCCACCATATGAAAAAATGCAACAGTACAGACATGATGACCAGGGTCACTGACATTTGGTTACAGTTGAGGGAGACAATAGGTTATACAGCAACTGTAACATCTGGAGAGAGAAATCACACACAACCTGAGGAGTCAAGGACTGCACATTTCTGGTAGAGGAGTGCCCTGTGCCAACATGGATCCAGCATGTTATAGCTTCCACCTTCAAGTCCGCCTGGAAATTCGGTTTTTATTTCTTGTTTGTTTGCTTTTTTATGTGAAAGTTTCTCATTTCTAGAAGTTAGTAATGAACTTGAAAGAAAGAAAGAAAGAAAGAAAGAAAGAAAGAAAGAAAGAAAGAAAGAATCTCTGTATCCACACCATGCTAGCCAAACAAAATACGTAAATACATCTGTAGGCCAGACATGGCAGGTTTGTAACTCCTGCTTACCAATCACTGCTACAGATGTTGTTTTTAGAATCGAAGCTCATTTGGCAGAAGTGTGGAGCCAGAGAGGCACAGCTGGGCTGAGGAGACTGTGCACGGGCTGATCCAACACCAGGTGCCAGGGCATAACTAGATGAGCCAAGGGCAGCATCTCCTTAGGAGTCTGGCAGCAGGCTGTGGTCAGAGGTGATACAGGCTGTCAGCAGTGAGGAGGTCTCACAACTGCCTAAACATAGACAGGCTGTACCTGAAAGGCTTGTGGAGGAGCAAGGTGGAAAGGCCCCATGGAAGCACTGGGAATGGCCATGGCTTAGCTATAGGGAATTCAGAGGCAGTCAGCCAGGCAGAAAGTCTGAAACTAGAGCCAGTTTATGGGGCACAAGTAGGTTATAGGAAAGGTGAGATGGGGAGCAGATAATAGAACAAGAGCAGGCAGCAAGGCTGACTTGATGCTGAACTATTAGTCCCCTACATTCCCTACATTCAGAAATAGATTGGTTCCAGAGCTGAGAGTGAAGCTGACCATGTGGTAGGTAGAAGGGGAGGGATGAGGTACAGGTGACGGAGTGCAGGACAGGGCAAACAGATGTGTGGTAAAAAATTTTAAAACAGATACACTGTAGCAGAGACAGTTTTATTCTATACCTAAAACACCTAGTTTTAAAGATTACTTGAGATATACAAATAAGGGTGTGCGTATGTGTGTGTGTGTGTGTGTATCTTCCCTTTTGTTAAAGTACAGCAATGATGAAGGAAAAGAACACATCTAAAAAATTGATTTGGCCAAGGTTAGAGACTTTACATATATAATAAGATACATAAGATTTGTATAAGATATTTATTATATATAATATATAATCTCCCTGGCCTTTATATGTTATATATTAAATTGCTTATATGCATAAATTTAAAGCCTGTATATGTATATTTATGTTCCTAAAGCAGAATTTCTTGAAGAGAAATCTTTGTATGCAAAATCTCTAGTATGCCTTCTTGTTCTTTCTCTCTTGACTAAGCTTAAAAAAATTACAAATGAGGTTTACATAAGGAAATCAGAGATCTTGGAGAGGGTGGGCATTTAGGGAAAGGAATCCTGGATCAAAGATCTTTATTGCTGCTATAATTCCAAAATTTTTCCTGTATAACTGTTTATCTTTTCCTTAGAAAGTCAAATCAGCAAGCCTGTCACATCTAGCTCTTTTTTAATGGAATATGTTTCAAAAATTTTCTAGGTTTAATTATATGCACTTGTGCATTCTCCAGAGATAAGCAGGAAAGGGGGTTCTAGGAACTTTTACAACAATTGGTAATCACTTTCACCCACCCATGTGGGAAAGAGCCAAAATATAATAACCTAAAGTTTGCTGATTTTATAATTGCAATATTGATAATCCTAAGATTCTGAAATCAACTGTTTGAAAAGAAAAAGAAAAGAGCCTCATGAAAAGTCTGGAGGGCAGTGCTGCCTCAATTAGCTTGCTTCTATATAGGTAGCGTGGTATGGCGCATGGTGTATATTGGTGCTTAATTAACATTTGTTGAGTAAAATGAATGTTTCACAGTATGGACAGTGGTTTAAGGTCTTAGAAAGACAAATGAAAGTTCCCTCTTAATCTGTGCTCGTGGGAGATGCATTTTTCATGAGAATGGTGATTACTAACAGGATTAGAAGATTTTGTCTTATGGTGAAAAACGTAAGGTGAATATTTGTTTATGTTATTTTTACTTGCAGATCCAAAAAGGCTAGACTAATACATATTAAAATATAAACTGTTAAATCATAGTCATAAATTTTTAAGGAACTATCTTTGGGGGAGTAATCATATGTAATATATATAAAAGGGGTCATGGTAGCCAGTTTGGCTCTATTTCATAATCATGGGCACAGAAAATGTAGAGATAATAGAGTCCACGTAGGAAGACTTAGCAGTCAGCAAGAGATTGCTAAAACAGTGATGAATTGTGAGATAAGGATATATTAACTCAAGAGCTCATACAGTTCCTGTAGGTTGGACCTGAATCCCTTTTGTTCAACTAGGGCAATGATGAGACTATCAAAAGAAATCCATCCAAAATAGTGATTGAGTCAAGGCTAGTAATTGATTAGATCAAGCAGTTCCCTTGGGTAAGACACATAGGAAATAACCTTGAAGAGAGAAGTAGAGATAAGAGTAGGTGATGATTTTTCCCATTTTACCAGGTTCAGAAGCTCAGAGCAAGCTGTGCGGGCTCTGTCATACTTGAACAGGACACTGAATTCTTAGGGTGAGTTCCGGGTTGGAATGAATGTGATAGATCACCTTACATCTTGAAACTGAAGCCTCAGTAGCTGGTACAGCAAAAAGCTGTTAATGGTAAGAGATGAGAGTTAACACTTTGTTAGAAGAGCTAAACAAAAGCAATTTTTTAGCATAAGAGCTGCTTTATGTTCGAAAGGTTTTCTTCTGACCTGCTATTGGGAATGTGCAGCTGCCCTCTGAGTTATCACAACAGAATATCAAAACCACACAGTTGTACTGTGAGTAGTCTATATTTATCATATGGCAAAGAAAATTCACAGTAACCATCAGGGGTGCTATTATAGTAGATGGTGACTATTGTGGAGAAACTGGGAGCAAAAGGTAATACTTTTAGGTCTTATGTCTTACTAGATTGCTTAAGAATGTGGTTTTATTTTTTATTTTATTTTTTTTTAAGATTTTATTTATTTATTTGACAGAGAGAGACAGCCAGCAAGAGAGGGAACACAAGCAGGGGGAGTGGGAGAGGAAGAAGCAGGCTCCCAGTGGAGGAGCCTGATGCGGGGCTCGATCCCAGAACCCTGGGATGAGGCCCTGAGCCAAAGGCAGATGCTTAACCACTGAGCCACCCAGGCACTCCAAGAATGTGGTTTTAAAACAAACTTTTAGCCATTGATTGTGTTTATAGTAAGCCTTACCTCAAAAGTGCAAATGCTTTTCATAAAATTTAGCTATCAGGTCAGGGGCAGTGACAGGGTTTTTGAAGCATTTTTTAAAATTGCAGTAGTAAAGTGGTTTTCACATCACTAGACTAGCAATCAGTATTTTCTGAATTGTATTTAGACTCTGGCTCATATGACCAACACTTTAAAGCCACAGATAGAAGAGATAGGTATCTTAGAGTATTTTAAAATACACACACACACACACACACACACACACACACACACACACACATACACAAGAGTTCATTTATTTAAAGTAAGGTGTGACTGCATTTGATAGCTATGATTTCACTTGGGGACTCTCGAACATTTATAGGATCTTGGCCTTTTGTTTATAATTTTTCTTTTCCAATTGGAAAACTGAAACCTTGCTTTTCTAAAATGTTGCTTTTAACTAAAGAGGAAATAAAATATTCCAATATAATTAGGTTTGAGAAAATTATTTTGAAGTATGGCATCAAAGTCAGTCTGGTTTTTTGTTTAAGATTTGTTCATTAATTTGAGGGGGGGGGAGGGAAGGAAGGGGCAGAGGGAGAGATTCTTTCAAGCAGACTCCCTGCTGAGCGCAGAGCCTGACACAGGACTCAGTCCCATGACCCATGAGATCATGACCTGAGCTGAAACCATGAGTCAGACACTCAGCCGACTGACCCACCTGGGTGCCCCAAAAGTCAATGTGTTTTTTAAAGAGTTATTGGTGGTGCTAGTGTTATTGTAGGAATTAATTATGTAATATCATGAGATAAATCATCAAAACCTTTCTTTTGAGGCTGTTTCTGAGCAAAAATTATCCTGGCTGCTGTTAAATGTGTAGGGAGCTCCTAGGACATCCAGTCAAGTTCCAAATCTGCACTTTCCAAGGATGGAAAATTGGTGTCCTTCACCTTAATAGCTACATTGGTGAGTTGTCAATTGTGCTTGGAAGGACCAAGCTCTAAGGCATAAGGCAAAATCAGATGCACCTTTGTGGGTAGAGTTTAAGATTTCCCATCCATCAGAACATAGAAGATGGCAGAAAGAGACAAGGGAGCCACAGTTAAGAGACAGAAATAGTGTATCTGAAACTGGTTCTGCATTCTTTCTTCTCTAAAAATATGGAAATGTGTTAAGGCTTTAATACATTTGTTTTCTCATTAATGTGTATTGCTAAGACTTCCATGTTTTTATCTAAAAAAAAATCCTTAATTATAACAGAGAAATTCTTTGTAGATACAAGTGTAGTGATTGCTTAGTATGAAGAGCTAGCTACTTCCTTCAGACTATTTCTTTCCTTTGATCATTGTCACAGCTGGTCTGATGGCAGTAGTCTGAGTTCTTCAGTTGAAACAAGAAGGGAACCCTCCTCTAGAGTTACAGAAGTATGAGAATATTTGTAGCAAGACATAATACTAAATTTACTAGGAAAAATAAGTAGAACATGAAACAAAAAAATCTTAAGGGACCAACTAAGATACCAGAGTTCTAAGACAGGTTAAATGATTATATGCTGTTTGAACTTCAAATGTATGAATTCACATAGTGTGTGCTCTTTTGTATCTAGTTTCCACCACTCAGCATTTTGAGAGTCACCTTTGCTATTACATGGAGTTACAGTTCATCCATTCTTACAATATATTCATTCATTCTGCTGGTTGGTTCATATTTGTATCCAGTTTGGGGCTATTGCCCCTACTGGGGGCTATTACTTACTATTTCTACTATGAAAATATCTATACATACATTTTTGAAAGCGAGCATATATACGTATATTTTTTTATATACCAAGGAGTAGAATTAATGGTCATGGAATATACAAATATTTAGCTATATTGGATATTCCCAAACAATTTCACAAAATGGTTGAACCAATTTTATACTCCCATCAATAGCATATGAAAGTATTGCTTTGATATTCAGGAAAACTCATGTCACAAAATAAACATCAAAGGGGCACTTTATGTTGCTGTCTTCTGTTTCTAAGTCTTTTAATCTAAAGGGGTGTAGACTTGGAAAGAATTGATTTGTAGGTTACCTTTCGGTCACTATGCTTAAAGAGTTCAAGATGTGTTTATTCCAGAGATATTCTTCCAAGCTGAAAACTATTCAGACGTATTTCCATGTTTACTAATGGCAAACCTTTTAATGACTTTGTACTTAAATGTATGTTCCAATAATGGAACACAGAAATATCTTTCTGAAACCTCTAAGGGTTTTCACATATTGTTTTCTCATGACAGTACTCTCTGCCCCATTTTCACATGACACAACTGAGACCCTGAGCAGCTAAAAGGTGAACCCATTTGTTTAGAGAGCGTCTCTCCGCATCAAATCTTGGCCTGAGAATCAGATACTCAAAGTGCAGGCTCCTTGCTCCCAGATGCAGAAAAAGGCCTGTGAGCCAGTCTTTGAAGTTTATATGAATTATGATTATATTAGCTGAGCTTTCTTGATTTCTGATATTCAGTACCACTGTTAATTTGCATGACTGCTTTATCTTAATTTATATATTAGTATCCTTTTTGGAAAAATAATTGGAAATCAAGTCAGAGAAAGATTAAGTGTCTTGCTTAATATTACTAGAAGATGATATTCCATTTCTCAAGTTTCAGGTAAAATGTCTTTGACTTCCACAGCATTGAGGATTTTAACTGCACATGTAACGGCACATCATTACAAGAGTTTATTACATTAAATGGGGACCAACTGAGCATGAAAAGAATAAGAACTGCATTTTGGACAGAAAGCCTACTATACTAAGGGTCAGAGCTGTTTCCACGAATTGGACAGAGTTGCTGCTGTGCATTTATTGGTAAAAACACCATGCTCTGTGTCCAAGTTTCTTTAATGAGGTGGGATGTTACAGTAATTTTTAAATATAAATTATGATTGGAATTTTTGTGCAATCATTAATGATGCTTATTAACTTTTTTGAAATAACTAGCCTTAAAAGTAGGTTATGAAATTATACATGCCATATGATCACAAGTATGTACAAATATGTAGGAAAGATTGGACGTAAGTATACAAAAATATTAATAGCAACTTGTGATTTTGGAAACAAGGGTATTTTTTAATAACTTTTTTATAGTTACCAAATTTTATAAATAAGTATTTTTTAAAATTTTTACTCATTTTATTTAAATTAAAAACAAAAAATAAAATAAAGCAAAACAACCCCACAGTTCACCCATTTCTTCTGCTCCTTACCTAATACTTCTTACAACCCTTAATATGTTGTGTAGATCTTTGAGCTTGGTTTTTTGGATTTTGTTTGTTTGTTTGTTTGTTTTGGGGTTCCCCATATAAAAGAGATCACGTAGTATTTGTCTTTCTTTCTCTGACTTATTTCATTTAGCCTAATGCCCTCAGGGTTCAAGATTTCATTTTTTATTTCTAAATAATATTCCATTGTATGTATATGCCACATCTTCTTTATACATTTATTTGTTGATGGGCACTTAGGTTGTTTCCATATCTGGGCTATTATAAATAATGTTGCAATGAATATGGAGGTGCATATATCTTTTCAAGTTAGAATTTTTGTTTTCTCTAGTAGATACCCCAAAGTAGAATTGCTGGATCATATGGTATTCTATTTTTAACTCTTTGAAGAACCTTCATACTGTTTTCCAAAATGGCTGCACCAATTTACTTTCCCACCAATAGTGCATGAGGTTTCCCTTTTGTCTGCATCCTTGTCAATACTTGTTATTTCTTGTCTTTTTTGATAACAGCCATTCTAACAGGTGTTATCTCATTGTGTTTTTGATTTGCATTTCCCTCATGATTAATGATGTTGAGCATCTTTCCATGTACCATTTGACCTTCATATGTCTTCTTTGGAAATATGTCTTTTCAGATCATCCCATTTTTTAATGTGTTTGATTTTTTGCTATTGAGCTGTATGAGTGCTTTGTTATTTTGTATGTGAGCTCTTTATCAGATATAGGATTTACAATTATTTTCTCCCATTCAGCAAGTTGCTTTTTTGTTTTGTTCATCATTTCCTTTGCTGTATAGAAGCTTTTTAGATTGATGCTGTCCTGCTTGCTTATTTTTGCTTTTGTTGCTTTTGCTTTTGGTTTCATATTCAAAAAATCATTGCCAAGACCTATAACAGGGAGTTTACTGCCTGTGTTTTCTTCTAGGAAGTTTATGGTTTCAGATCTTATATTCATATCTTTAATCCATTGAGTTAGCTTTTGCGTATGGTGTCAGTGGTCCAGTTTCATCCTATGGCATGTGGCTGTCCAGTGTTCTCAACATCATTTACTGAAGAGACTGTCCTTTCCCCCATTGTATATTCTTGCCTCCTTTGTCATAAATTGTCTATATGTTTTTGAGCTTTCTATTCTGTTCCATTGGTCTGTGTATCTGTTTTTATACCAATATCATACTGTTTTAATTAATGTAGCTTTGTAATATACTTCGAAATCAGGGAACATGCCTCCAGCTTAGTTCTCCTTTCTGAAGATTGCTTTGGCTACTTGGGATCTTTTGAAATTCCATACAAATTTTAGGACTATTTGTTTTTGTTCTGTGAAAAATGCCATTGGAATTTTGATAAGCATTCCGTTGAATCTCTGTATTGGTTTGGGCAGTATGGACATTTTAACAATATCAGTTCTTCCAATATGTGAGCATGGAAAATTTATCCATTTGTTTGTGTCTTCTTTAATTTCTTTTATTAATGTCTTGATGTTTTCAATATACAGGACTTTCACCTCTTTAGTTAAATTTATTCCTGGGTGTTTTATTCTTTTTCATGTAATTGTAAATGGAATTCATTTTCTTAATTCCTCTTTATGATAGTTGGTTATTAGTGAAAAGAAACACAATAGATTTTGCATATTGATTTTGTGCCCTGAACCTTTACTGATTTCATTTATCAACTCTAACAGTTTTTTGATAGAGTTTGTAGGGTTTTCTATAGATTATACCGTGTCATCTGCAAATAATGACAGTTTTACTTTTCCCTTTCCAATTTTGATGACTTTTATTTCATTTTCTTGCCTCATTGCTCTGGCTAGGTCTTCCTGTGCTATCTGAATAAAAGTGTGAGAGTGGGCATCCTTGTCTTGTTCATGATCGTAAAGGAAAAGCTTTTAGCTTTTCACTGTTTAGTATGATGTTAGCTCTGGGATTGTCATATATGACCTTTGTTATGTTGAGGTATGTTCCCTCTATTTCCACTTTGTAGAGATTTTTATCATAAAAGGATGTTGAATCATCTTGCATCTCTGGAATAAATCCAACTTGATCATGATGAATGAATCTTTTAATGTATTGTTGAATTTGGTTTGCTAATATTTTGTTGAGGGTTTTTGCATCTGTTTAGATCAGAGATACTGATCTGTAATTTTCTTCTTTTTTTTTTTTGTGGCATCTTTTTTTTTTTTTTTGGTTCTGGTATCAGAGCAACGCTGGCCTCTAAAATGTATTTGGAGAAGCAACCCTCTCTTCTATTTTTAGAAGAGTTTGAGGATTGGTATTAATTCCTTGAATATTTAATGGAACTCACCAGTGAAGCCATCTAGTCTCAGAATTTTGTTGTTGGAAGGTTATTGATTACCAACTCCACTACTCCAATTACTGCACAACTCCATTACTCCTGCTGATAATCAATCTGTTCACATTTTGTTTTATCATGATTCAGTCTTGGTAGGTTGTATGTTTATGGGAATTTATCCATTTCTTCTAGGTTATCAATTTATTGGCATATAATTGTTCATAGTAGTCTCCTGATCCTTTGTATTTCTGTGGTATCAGTTATAACAGCTCCTCTTTCATTTCTGATTTTATTTATTTGAGTCCTCTCTTGGTGAGTCTAGGTAAAGGTTTGTCAGTTTTGTGTATCTTTTCAAGGAATCAACTCTTTGTTTCTTTGATCTTTTCTATTGTCTTTTTAGTCCCTATTTCATTTATTTCAGTTTTTGAGGTAGGCAATGATAGCTGTGAACTTCCCTCTTAGAACTACTTTTGGTGCATCCATAAATTTTGCTATATTACATTTCATTTTCATTTGTCTCAAGGTATTTTTTTAAATTTCCCTTTTGATTTCTTCTTTGACCTACTGGCGTGTTGTTTAATCTCTACATATGTGAACTTTCCAGTTTTCTTCATGTAATTCATTTCTGATTACATACCATTATAGTCAGAAAAGATACTTGATATGCTTTTAATCTTCTTAAATATAGTAAGATTCATTTTGTGACCAAACATAAGATCTTAGAAAATGTTCCATGCACACTTTGAAAAAAAATGTGACTTTTTTGTTTTAGATGTAATGTTATATAAATATCTGTCAAGTCTATCTGTTCTAACATGTTGTTTATGGCCAATATTTCCTTATTAATTTTCTGTCTGGATAGTCTATCCATTGATGTAAGTGAGGTATTAAAAGTCTCTACTATTATTGTATTTCTATTTTCCCTTTAGATCTATTAATATTTGCTTTATAGATTTAGGTGTTTTTGTATTGGGTGTGTAAGTATTTACAAATGTCATAGACTCTTGTTGGATTGACCCCTTTGTCATTATGGTTTGCCCTTCTTTCTCTCTTATCACAATTTTTGTTCTAAAGTCTATTTTGTCTGATGTAAATATAGCTACTCCAGCTTTCTTTTGGCTTATGAATTGACTACTTTAAAGTCAAACAAACAAATAAAAGACTATAGAAATTATGATGTGCTAGAGAAACTTGAAAATACTATTAATAAGCAGAGAAGTGTTTAGTTAACGGATATTGATTAATAGCAGTCGATACTTGATGATATGCTATCAATGGAATTCTAATGATCACATGATATTTAGAGTTAAATCAGTCTCAGAAGGATTACTTTTAGCCATAGTGTTAAGAGCATGGTGACCTTTTGTGCTAAGTGTGCTCACTTACAGGATAAATTAGACCTCAGTCAGAACTATAAACTGCCTTAGCACTTATGTTCTTACTAATGAAAAGCACATTTGAAGTAGCACTGGATCTGCTCCAGGATTAATACCAAGGATTTTCCATCTCTTCTGAAGCTCTAAGGAGGAATAAAACTTGCAGCTATATTGGTTTCTCCCTCTGTGTTTTATGTAACTTTAAGGCTCCATAAAAATATTTCCATGCACCCTAGAGAAATAATAAAAGATTTTTTAAAAGAAATCATGTGTTTGCATGGGTCTGCCCTTCCCCCAGTCACCTCTAGATCCAGTTGCAACACCACACCAAATTGGTTTCAGAGCTTGACAACTAATACAGAAACATTTCACAAGCTCACAGTGTCTGGAAAAGAGAAAAGAAACGCTGTAGTTCATTGTCATTCAGACCCACACAACATTTTCCTGGGACTGTGGGTGCCATATTTTGTTGATAGGTTAAAGGAATATGGATGCCAGTTCATCATGACCCACCAAAGATTTGCAACTCTTCCATGCACATTCTCAGTTTTATAGGTGGTCAGAGAAGAAAACTCTAACCAATATTATAATTTCAAGAGTGCGGATGGTTGTGCAGTATGTCATCATTCCGAGCCTGCAATACCTCTTTTGATGAACAGTTTTGATGAGTCCTTTATCAGACTGATGGTTAGTGTGAGACAGAAGACCAAGTAAAGGTCATGAAGTTCAGAAAGCAAGTGTTGATATGCTCAATTCATTCTTCTTGTATTCACTCAACAAATGGTTATGGAGTGCCCCGCTCTGTGCCAGGTGTTGATCTCAGTGCTGAGGACAAGACTGTGAACAAAAAAGCAAAATCCATTCCCTCACAGAGCTTATATTCACTTGCATTATTACTGTGGATACATCTCAGAAGTTTCTAATTCCATGAAGACTTGGTTGGGCCACATACTTAGTGCATGATTAGGCCAGCATCTTTGAAAAAATAATTTTGGTGATCAGAATCACTCAGGACACTAGGGGCACCTGGGTGGCTCAGTCGTTAAGTGTCTACCTTCAGCTCAGGGCGTGATCCCAAGGTCCTGGGATCCAGCCCCACTTCAGGCTCCCTGCTGCTCTGGGAGCCTGCTTCTTCCTCTCCTACTCCCCCTGCTTCTGTTCCCTCTCTCGCTGGCTGTCTCTCTGTCAAATGAATAAATAAAATATTTTTAAAAAAATCACTTAGGACACTTTTTAAAAAACCAGAATCAGACTTTCTTCTGAAATCTGCATTTTAACAAGCACCCTCCCACCCCCACTAGCTGCTTCTTCATACTTCTGTTTAAAAACCACTGATCCAAGAAGATAGATCTTATGTTTTCTTAATACGTGCACACACAAATAATAATAAATAATAATTCTATGATAATGGTGAGGTGATGGAAGGAAATTCTAGGAGGTAATGGATATGTCTGTGGTCTTGATGGTGGTGATGATTTCATGGGTGTATACTTATCCCCAGACTCCTCAAATTCTATACATTAAATACATACAACTTTTTACCTCAATTCAGTGGTTCCAATTTTTTAAAATTTCAAGTTTCAAAAAATAAAAATACATAAAAACTACTGGTCTGAGCACTTATTTCTAATATTTTTTTATGAAGAAATAAAGAGAGCAAAATTTTTGAGGCCAGAGTAATTTGCAAACCTTGTGACCATAACCAAAATTGTTGACTTGCCATGAAAGGTGTGGTCTCCCCACTCTAACACTCTGTATGCAGAAAGAAGCAGCTGCCACTGACTATATTAATGATTTCCAGAGCACATATTAAAAATTAAATAAAATATGCTTAAGAGCATGTTTTAATACTCAATAAATTTCATCCTTTTTCTCCTTCCTGTAATTTTTGTAGATATTTTTGTGTTCTTTTTTTTCTTCGCCAAAGAGCATTTTAAATTTTTCCTATCAGTTCTATGATGGTGAGCAAGAGGGGGAGAGTTATTTAAGTTCCTAATAAATGCTCTTTCGCTAACATTGAAGGTAAATAAATAATTAAAAATCACAGATGGAATACTTACAATTAAAATTACAGATATAGCAATAGACATAAAAGTTTCCTTTAAAAGCAGCAAATAAAAGAATCACAGCTGTTGTTTAAAGCTGTTTTAGGAAGAAATATGAAGTCAGCTTGATTGATAATGTTTAATGCCCTTTGAACATCTGTTAAAAGCTCTTCTTTCACTTTTGGTAATGTAGGGGAGGAAAAATAATTTCCTGCCACCCTTCCAGATTCTTGACTAAGACACCTCCCCCCCCCAAATAAAAGATATATTCATAGGAGAAAAACAAACAAGTTTAATAACATGTATACCCCTAGTATACATGGGAGAGACCCAGGAAAACTAATTTCCCAAAATGGCCCAAGCTACCACCTTAAATACCATCTCCAGTGAAGACAAAATAAGATGTTGGGGGGTTGGGGGGAGACAAGTTATGGGAAGTTACTAAGAAAAACACAATAAACAAAGGTAAAGTTGTTAGGAGCTTTAAGTCATTGCCTTCTCCATTGATGAGTTTCCAGAGATTTTGTCATCCTTCTCTTCTTAGAACAGAGGGAGACATCCTTACAAATGGAGATTTCTCTGATAAATGTAAATTTCTCTTACAAAAAAAGGGTAAATTCTAGTTCGTTTTCAGAGCTTCTCCTTTGTCTGCTGTGTCTTAAAAATAACCAGCTCAAGATAATTCTTCTGCCAAAGAGGTATATTTTGGGGTGACAAATTCTGCTCCCGTTCAATAATTTCTAACAACTGAAGGAATTATTAAAAACTTTTTAGTGTAGCATAAGCAATGAGTTTATATTCAGTGAAATATCATAAAATCCTTATATGTGCATTTTCTCTATATCATCAATCAAATCAAAGACACATCACTTAAAAGCAACTGCTCATGAAAGAAAGTTCTCTACTTTTTTTGCCGCCATCCTGGAGAATGATCATTTTTAAGAAGAAATCCTGTGATGTTATTCTCCAGCTGTTTAAAGTTAAGCCTGTTTGTAGCCTGTGTATACTCTCCTCCTAGTCATTCTGAACTCTGGTATTTCATCAAAACATCGTTCTCTCTCAAGCCTTTCAGTTTTCCAAGTTTATTTTTCTGACCTGGAACATTTTCTGCCATTATCTCTTTTCTCTTCTACTTGGTATCTTTTGATCCTTGAGACCTCAGCTCATAATCCCCAGTTTGGAAAGCCTTTCCTCGTTGCTCTGGAAAGTTAGTCCCTTTTTCACCCACAGCTGCCTGCATGCAGGCTTTACTTCAACACACATCACTTTGTACTTCCTCACCCTGACCCTGGAAAAGTCACTACCAGTCTTATTCATCATGGAACCTCCACTACGAGGCTCCTGTCCAGCCTCTCGTGGGTCAATATTCTCTGGAGTTTCAAGTAGAGGTTGGAAACTTTAGCCAATAGAGGTGTTTTGTTTGGTTCATTCATTGTTGGTTGGTTGGTTGGTGGTTGATTGATTGATTGTACCTAGTATTTGAACGTTAGATGATTGCACATGCCATACAAATCTGGCTTTCTGGCTGTTTCTGAAAGTCAGAAGATAATGGCAACATCAGGCCCAACAGAGTGGAGCTTAAGCAATAGTTGCCCTATAAAGTAGGACAAATACCTTTTCACTTAATCCCCTTAATCCATTTGCTCTTGACCCTAATGGGATTTGTGTCCCACCCCGATTTAAATCCCAAATGCCTTAGAATGGAGTGCAAAACATCGAATATCTAATTGATGAGTATCTCTGTATGTCAGTAAACCCTCATATGCTCTTACTTTCCCCCTTCAGAATATCTCAGAGTTGTTGCTTTTTTTTTTTTTTTTTTAAGATCTATTTATTTGAGAGAAAGAGAGAGAGCAGGGGGAGGGGCAGCGGGAGAGGGAGAGAAATGCTCAAGCAGAATCCCCAGTGAGTGCAGAGCCCACGTGGGGCTCAATCCCAAGACCCTGAAATCGTGACCTGAGCTGAAGTCAAGGGGCAGATGCTTAACAGATGGAGCCACACAGGTTCCCCTACCTCGGAGCTTTCTTAAACACCACGTTCTCTGTGTCTATCCAGCCAGTAAACAAAACAAACTCAAGGGTTTCGCTGCTTGGAGTGCATTAAATTGAATACAACTCAAGGAAGTGTTGAAAGCAAAGAACTTTCATTACTTATTACAAGTAAGGAGACAGGGAAGTAGCACTCAAAGCACTGTTTCCCTGGGGTTAGTACAGGAAGCTTTGATTCAGTGTGCTGGGGGCAGGGGCAGGGGCAGGGACACATTTAAGGAACATATACATCTGTTAGGCACTCCAGTTCAACTGCACATGCCTAGCATATCGTACATATGTTTAAAAAATGGCAGAAAACCCCACCCATAAGAGGACATCTTTGTATTATAATGACCTAAAAGTGTTTTTCAGGGCAACCCAGGGGGCCTTCTGCTAAGGTCCTCAGCTCCAAACCAATTCAGACTGGCTCACACAAGGGGCTTTCAGGTGGAACACCTGCTGGGCACCTCCTTGGTGCAAGCTGCAGGTTCTGCTAAACAAAACACATTTCTTCCTTGTTCTTGTCCCTTCCTCCTCTACCTTTCTATTGGTATCTTTCAGCCCTCTGATTTGAGTAACTTCTTGCATCCTAGTTGAGAGCATTGTGATTATTCGTACACATCCAGACAGTGCTCGCTCTTTGGGTTAAGAGTATGTCTTTCTCAGTTCTGAATGTTATACAGCACATCGACGTTCAACAAATAGTAAAGCCATGTCTCATTTTATTGCGCTTCACAGAAACGGCATTTTTTACCATTAGAAGGTTTGCGGCAACCCTACGTCGAGCAAATCTATCAGCACCAGTTGTCTAATAGCATTTGCTCACTTTGTGTCTCTGTGTCAATAAAGTATTTTTAAATCTGGTATGTACATGTTCTCATAGACATCTTGCACACTTGACAGACTCCAGTATAATGTAAACATAAGTTTCATATGCACCGGAAAACCAAAGAGTTAATTTGACTTGCTTTGTTGCGATATTTGCTCTACTGCAGTGGTTCGTAACTGAACCAGCCATATCTCCGGGGTATGCCTAAAATGTGTTAATTAAGTGACTTTGATGTGAAGGGTCTATGTGGTATAGCTGTATAATTCTCGGATTAAATTCTTTCCTATTGAGTACTCTGTCGCAGGAGGCATTAAAGTTATTGTCATGAGAGTGAGATAAAACAATGGAACTACTCGGGGAGCTGGAGATCTTCCTGAGAAGACAGAATTGCAAAGAAACTAACACTCTGCTACTAAAACTCTAACTCGCATGCAGATCATGTGGGGATGTCGCTAAACTGTAACTTCTTACCCAGTCCTTCCAGGGTGGGACCTGGGAATCTGCATTTCTAACAGGCTCCAAGGTGATGCACATACTGACTCCTTGAACAGCAATTCCAGCAGATTTGGTCCTGCAGCAGAGAATCTGACTTTCGTTAAGCGGTAGACCGCTTCTCTGGGACACACTGTAATCTGAAGAAGGGGCTGTGGGAGGCATTTCCATGAGTTTACTTAACTTTGGCTTTAACTGTTCATTGTGCCAAGAAAACGGAGTCCTGGACTCTGGATTAAGAGTTTGTAGTGGGCCAGCCGATTCCCTCTGTATAGCAAATATGGGATCTTTACGTATTTAGGAATCCCTTACTCTGAAAAGGATAAAAGAAGGCCCTTTGATTTCAGTTCAAGGGCAAGCCATCTGGCCCTCTCCTTGCGTAGTAATCAGGCTAATAGTGCCAGTGGCTTCATTGGAGAAAGCATAGAATGGTACTTGAAAATCTGTTCAGGGGCCTATTTTTAGACTCTGGCAGTACAGGAAGGAATGTTTATTTCATGTTTAATGCAACCTTCTACTTCAAACTAAAAATGTTTCTTTTCCTCTACTGAGTTTCTCTCAAGTCTCCCAAGAAACACTGCCAGTTTTGCATATCCCTATCCTCTAAGATGATTAACTGTTTAAAATTGAAAAGCCCTAAAAATGCAAATCCTGCCACAGGCCCCTGGTGGGGTAAAAAGACAACTCAAATAAAATGTTTCCAGATGGTTTAGGCATTATGTTCTTTAAAGTCTCAAAGCAAGGGAGGCATCCTAAGCTGGACGAGTTAGTAAAAAGTCATTTTGAAGAATATTTAGCAAGTTTTTTTTTTTTCAGAAGCCTGCGAAGGCCGCTGCATAGTTCCTGGGGTACCATACATTAGTGACATTCTGCTGAACAGCTGTTCTTCTCGGGTAGGAGCTGCCTTAGCAGAAGGCTGGGTTGATACATGTAGTCTCTTGTTTTTGAATCGTTTATACTCCTAATCTATTCTGCAGTCTCACAATGTTTTCTTAACCTGACAATTTAGAATTTGAGAGCAAGCTGTGTCTGTTAATCCAAATCATTGGTTCTATTGCATAGAAGAGTGAAGTTCTGCCTTTATTAGTAATATCGACTTTTTACAAAGGAGAATCTTGAGCTGTCAGAGTTCTAACCGTATACTACCTAGAATCATTTTTCCCCCTGAGCAATTTAGTCACTTTTCCTTCTGACATTCCCATAAAGTCTATCCTCTACCTTTTAAAAAGAGAGACATTCAAGTTACTGCTTATTTGTATCTTTCAGTCACAAAATCTATAAAAATTATGTTGCTTCAAAATAAAGTATGAGCATGAACAAGTAATGCATTTTGAGCAGGTGTAAGGTTGTTTATTTGGTTTCCCACTTTGAGCAAGGCGAGGCCATTTTAGCATCTAGGACATGTTAATCCCAAGGTACATTTGTCTTCTGTTGAATACACATATTTAGCATTTAAATAGCAACTTGCATTTTCAGAGTGTTCTGTGAACACTAATTAGCATTCCTTCACAGGATGCCGGGGAGATGGGTCAATATCATCACCGCCATTTTACAGATCAGAAAAATGGGGTGGCGGAAGCTGAGTTTGAAAGAGAAAATATAGCAAGTCACAGGCAGCCGGGAATGGATTCATGGCATCAGCCTGGGAGTTCAAACGCATGGCACTCTATTGAGCTTAGTGCCTCTCCACCCAGTGCTCACAGGGCACTTAATGTTAGTAATTGCAAATACAGTTTGCTTAAGCATCAAAAGGACAGATTATGAGAGAGTTTGGTTGTTTACTGCATGAACTAGCTCTCTTCTGTGTAAGCAAGCTGTGTCACGTGGAGAGCTACTAACCAAAACCACGGAACAGATTTTGTGGCACCCATCTCTGTGATATCGTGGACATTGTTTTTAAGTGCAAGGAAATACTTTTTATTTTGCAGCTGCTCTGCGTGCAAATGATCTTAGAATGTGCAAACGTCATTGCTATGACCCCTATGAGGAGGTGTTACCAATCGCAGTTTGCAGAGTTCAGAAACTAAGGTTTGTAGGCTCAATGCCTTGTCCAGCTCACTTAGCTGATTCGAGGTGAGGCTTAAATTCAAACAAAAGTTCATGACTGGTTTACTTGTGGTCCCCAGATGTGCAGGTGATAAGGTTACGTGTCAGTCTGGAGAGAGACTTTCGTTGGCAAGCAACCCAGCATTAACTTCTCTCTCGTTCTAATCAGTGGCTCAGGTGAAGGCAGAAATAGCAAGCACCCCATATTTAAGAACCCTATGTAGATTAATAGCATAAATATTAGTTAAGAGAATAAGGATACACTAAATTTTCAAAAGGCCAAGAGGATGAGGCAAAGTAAATGCTGTGCCAATCAGGCCACACTAAGGTGCTGCTGAGTGTTTAGTTTGGGTTATTATACTCTAAGAGTACTAAAATCCAGCAGAAACGTGTTTAGAGGTGAGTGACTAGTGTGCCAATAGGACCTATTTAGGGCATGGCAGTAGACCCAATTGATCATAGCCATCTTTTACCTGAAAAGGTGTTGTGTGGAAGAAGAAATAGAATCTAAGTTTGGCTTATTAAATAATAAAATTCAGCTAAGTAAATTTGAGGATCTGATTGGCTTTATTAAATGACTCATGAGGCAGGCAGCACCCTGTCTAGCAAGTAGAGAAGCATTCTGTGGAGTTGCACAAAATAGAAGTTTTTTATAGACAGAGGATTAGGGCAAGAAAGTTATTAGCGAAAGAAAAGGATTGCTCCAGAGACCCTACTTATCATGCAGATTACCTCATCTTTCTTGGGGGATTGGTGAGGACCTAGATGACACTCATAAGTGCTGATGGAAAGAAAAATTTTCCTGACTTGACCAGTTAAGTTCATGTTTCTGGAAAGGGTTGAAACTGCAATTAGACTGGGGATTAAGCCCCGGTTTAGTAACTCAGTCTAAGTGACACCATTTTCATCCTGTGGTTTTCTTTTTTGCATAGGCACTAGAACACCCCCTGTTAGGGGCGCCTGGGTGGCTCAGTCAGTTGAGCGTTTGCCTTCTGCTCGGGTCATGATCCCAGGGTTCTGGGATCGAGCCCCGTATCGGGCTCCCTGCTCGGCGGGAAGTCTGCTTCTCCCTCTCCCTCTGCCTGCTCCTCCCCTGATTGTGCTGTCTGTCTGTCTCTCTCTCTAATAAAAATCTTTAAAAACAAACAAACAAACAAACAAAAAACACTCCATGTTAGAATTAACACCAGTGGTTAAGAGTTAAAGGTCCAGAGACTGTAGTAGAGAAAATTTTTCCGATGGTCAGCTCTGTCCAACCAATAAATCAGTTAACCAGTGAGGGACCAAATCCCAATCACTGTAGTGCAGTGAGTGGCAGGAGCATGCCTTTGGAGCCGGAGGTACCAGAGTGTGGATCTCAACTCTACCTTTTGCTCTGACGTTATCTTGTTCTTATGCAATCAAGTACCAGCAGGGTCTACCTTACATTAAATTTCCTAGAGTACTTCATAGTCAGCAAGAGCACCTGGTAAATATTTAATTCAGTTTCTTAGTTTAGAGGGATCCAGTGGAATGCATCTGACATCAAATGGAGGTTTAGTTAAGATGGGCTTTAAGGGGCTCGACATTATGCCCCAGACAGCTTTTGATTTCTCAATCAGAGGCAGCCATTAATCAGGGGAATAAATTTTTTAAGTGGTGATATTTCATGAAAGTACAAATGAATTGAAAGCTTGTCCCAGAGTTTCTGCACCATGTCTTTGAAAGTATTACTGAAGTGTAAAAAGAAAAAGAGAAAATTGTGGTCGGGGAGGTTTTCAGTATATTTTTTAAAACATACTCCTTCATTGTGTATTGAGATGTTTTAAAGCATGTTTCACACAGAAGTTGTACCTGAGACAACTATAAATTTAGTTATAAGTACTTTTCATTTACATATTGTATCTTCTCTTCTGTATCCTTTCAACCCTTTCACTTGAGGTATCAGGAATAAATGAAATAAGATCTTGAACGCAGTATCTTAATTATGTAATAGGAATTTTCTTTGTGGGAATATAAATCTAATAACTTTAAGCAATCAAATTAGCATGTCAGTTATACTTAGCAATTTTGTACACATGAGCAGAGGTGTGAGTGGCGAGACTTAGGGTATTGAAAGAAGGGGCAAGCAAGGGCAGAGATGGGCATCAGTGATTGCTGTAGGTCAGCCAAGAAATGCATCCCATGTAATTGGTTACTGGCAATACTTACCATGGAACAGCTTCTTGGTAGAAGTGCAGACCTAATGTAACATGGAACGTTTCCAACTAAAAAAATCCCTAATCATAGTTTATTTTATTTTGTTTTTCAAAACTCATAGGCAGCACAGTGGTTTGAAAAGAGTTTGAAGGTGTCACCCTGGTTACAGAAAAAGGAGGCATATGTGTTTGAAGACAATCTATTTTGAGATTCATTAGCACCATTTAAAGACAATTCCATCTTAGAACATGATTTCTATCATATCTTGCATTCCAGTTTGGATCTAAATCTGGAACAGACTGAGTTTTTGCATCCTATTTTTATTCATGGAAAGATTATGTAAATTAGAACCACAGATTTACTCATTTCAACCAAGCAGAGTTAAATTGACAGCAAGCAAGTTCCCTGACCATCTCATTCCCAATACTTGCCTTACATCTATATATTTTATTCCCAATACTTGCATATATATAGTATCCCATCTTAGAGAAAGAGTTGAGTGGATAAGGTAATTTTCTTCTAATCCTTATTTTTTGATATCAATTTTTTATTTACATTCTAGTTTGTTAGTATATAGTGTAATACTGGTTTTAGGAGTAGAATTTAGTGATTCATCACTTACATACAACACCCAGTGCTCATCACAACAAGTGCCTTCCTTAATCCCTATCACCCATCTAGCCCATCCCCTACCCACCACCCCTCCAGCAACCCTCATTTGTTCTCTATCCTTAAGAGTCTATTATGGTTTGTCTCTCTCTCTTTTTTTCCCCCATCCCCTATGCTCATCTGTTTTATTTCTTAAATTCCACATGAGTGAGATCATATGGTATTTGTCTTTCTCTGACTTATTTTACTTAGCATGATACACTTCAGCTCCATCCACGCTGTTGTGAGGGGGAAGATTTCATTCGTTTTGATGACTGAGTAATATTCCATTGTGTATGTGTGTGTGTGCGCGCGCGTGTGTGTATAATTTTGTGTTTTTACATCTAGATTATTATCTAAAATGTTTATTTGTGGGTGTGTTCAAAATTAGGAATCAAACTTATATTTCCTATATTATAGACAATTGTCCTAACAACATTTTTTGAATAATTTATGCTTTACTTACCTATTACAAATACTGCCTTTTAATTTATTAGATTTTTGTGTATATATATATAGGATTCTTTCTGAATTGTTCATTCTTTTCTATTGATCTGTTTATCTATTCTTATACTATTACCACACTATTTAAATTACTCAAAGAAATGTGATGTCCTTCTTTTCAAAACCTTTTTGCCTGGTATTATTCAACTACCATAGGTATTTTAGGATAAGCCTATTAAGTTCCAATTTTTTAAAAGCTGATATATTTTCTGGAATTACATTGTATTTCAAAAGGCATTTTAATAATTTCTAATTAATTAATTTGTAACTAACAGGACAATTAACTTTTAAAGAATTGCTTCTTCATTCAGGACTTTGATACATTTTTCTAATTTATTCAGAGTTTATGTTCTTAAATTCTCTTTAGTAGCAGCTGTTATACATTTCTTGTTAGGATTTTTGAAGGTACATTGTAATGTGTCTTATGAAGTTGGCATGGTTATTTTGCAAAGGATATCAGTCAATTACATAATCATTACAAACTTGTTACAAAAGAGAATGCTCATTGCATTTCTCACCACTTCCAATTTAGCATAATGCTTCTGATTTAGAATTGAGTGATTTTAATTCTTTAACATGTAGTTTGACTATTTTGTCTTACAAAAAGACTCAAATTATTTTAGGAACTCAGAAATAAGATAACGTCTAATTTGAAAGCATCCGTAATTTTCCTTATAAAGAAAAGTCATAAGAAATCCTGAGTTCTACAGTAAATTATTGAAAATTGCATTTTCTGGTCTATGTTAACTAACTTACTAACTAACTTACTAATCTAATGTCCTTCCTTGCTGTTATTTAAAACTTTTAAATTAGATTAAGAAAACATGGTTAAAAAAATATAAAAGCTGTGATAATTTTAGATTGTGTTTTGTTCAAACTATAGTATCTCTATACGCTACCCGAGATTCTCATACACCATCACCCCACTGAGAATTACCAGTCTCAGTTGAATAATGTTTTATTTTTTACTTGAAAAATTAAAAGTATCCTTGGGCAGTGTTTCAAATTTATACCAGAATGGACTTTTTATTTAATAATTATTTTGTCAATTCCTGTATAGTGCTTTAATCTTTAAATATGTCTCTGTATAATAAATGTCATTCCTTGGTTTGTTGGGACATTTGTAAAACATTAACATTTAAGTAGAGATACATATTTTCTACATCTCTTCTTCTAAACCACTCATTTAAATAATTTATCATATATGTAAGTATATTTTATTTGATTTTTTTAAAGATTTTATTTATTCATTGAGAGAGAGAGACACAGAGAGAAAGAGTGCAAATGGGGGAAGGAACAGAGGGAGAGGGACAAGTAGACTCCATACTGAGCGGGGAGCACAACACAGGGCTCAATCTTTGACCCTGAGATCATGACCTGAGCTGAGATCAAGAGTTGGATGCTTAACCAACTGAGACACTCACATGCCCTATATAAGTATATTTTAATGCTTTCCCATAACTGTTCTTCTTTGACTTTCACCCCAACATTGTATTTTGAATGGGCAGTGGTTTATTCTCCCCAATTAATAGGCGAGAAGATCGACACAGACAATTAATGTGGTTTGCTCACCGTCAAATAGCTGATCAGTAGACTCCCAGTCCAGTGATCTTCCTTGTTAAATCAACTCCTTCCTATATCCCTTTTTAAAAAGCCATAAAACCAACTATCAAGATTCCCATCCTTGTTTTTGTTTTCGTTTGTGTGTTATTTCTCATTATGCTTTCTACAAATGTCAGTTCTGGGACAGAGTTATGAGGACACCCTAACAAGGGAATCTTGGGAGGTGTTAGAAAAGCTACATGCAAATTGTAGTGTGGATCTTACAGTAATACAGAGAGAATAAATTACAATGCCACAATCAACTTGGATCTAAACTCAGGTGATGTGAATGTAGCAATATTGTGCCTTCTCTATGTAATTGCAATTACTTTCAAGTTTATTTTGTCATCAAACAAGCAATTTTTCAATCAGTGCAGCTTGTGCAAATCAGTCTGGTATATGAATTATTTAATTCATTTATCATGCACTTCTTAATGCCCAGCCCTATCCTCCTGAAAAAGAAAAGATCAAGAAGATTAAGGGAAAAGATTACATGGAAAGCAAATATGAAGGTAATATCTGAGTTGGTTCTCATTCTCAAAGCAAAATTTATATGTATGAAGAATACAATAAACCTATTAGCAATACACATGATTTTATTTTATAGAGAAATGGAAAATATTTTAGAAATGCACATAAAGTAGATTTTGTGCTTGGTTAATTTTTCCTTCTTTTAAGATAACATATAACTATACATAGGAAATTTTTGTTTTGACAAAGAAGATATTTAAGCAGAGAAAGGGTAGCCTCACATTTTATTTCCTTCCACAAATGACAAATGCTAATCCGGTGGGATTCACTCCCAGTTGATCATGGCACTTTTTCCCTTCAACTTCTGGATCTTTCTCAACTTGGGGTCCCAAAGAGCTGCTCTAATTTGTTCTAAATTCTACTCTAAGCATATTTTTTTCCTAAAACAATATATTTCTTTTTCTTTCTCATTAAAATCATGATCAATTAATCAGACTTTGTCATCCTCATTCACCCCAACACTAGTCATAGAGGTAAATGAAAAATCTGTTAGATAGTATCTTTGCCAAAATAAACTTACAATCTAACTATGGCTAGGGGAGGATTGAAAATAACTAAATAACTAACTAGCTAAATAAGTAAGTAAATAGATCAATCTCTAATTGACAAAAGAAAAAATTAGAAAGCCAAGTATAACAGTGAACACCAAACTACATAATATAGTGAGCTCTGTGATACCTTGCAAATAGGGTTAGCCTGTCCTGGAATTGATAGAAGATGCATCTGTGTTAGTAGGAATTTAGCTGAAATTAAAGGATGAGGAGGATTTGAATTGGCAGGGCTATGCGGAAAGGGCAACCTCAGATGATTAAGAACAGTGATTTTTTTTTTTTTTTAAGATTTTATTTATTTATTTGACAGAGATAGAGACAGCCAACGAGAGAGGGAACACAAGCAGGGGGAGTGGGAGAGGAAGAAACAGGCTAATAGCGGAGGAGCCTGATGTGGGGCTCAATCCCGGAACGCCAGGATCACGCCCTGCGCCGAAGGCAGACGCTTAACCGCTGTGCCACCCAGGCGCCCCAAGAACAGTGATTTTTAAACATTTTTTTCCCTTCTGCAGAAACTTTTGTCAAGTGAAGTATTACTTACAAACCTAATAGGTAACAGCTCAAAGCAGAGCTGCCCTGAATGGAGAGATGAGAGTCCTGTTAATATGTCCTCCTGGTTTCTCCAGAGCTTCTGATTTAGCAAGTTCAAAGTTATCATTTATATTTCATGTGTATCTATATCTTCTTTGACTTCTTTTAAAGATTTATTTATTTATTTTAGAGACAGAGAGCCTGCGAGAGCAAGGGGAGGAGCAGAGGGAGGGAATCTCAAACAGATACCCTGCTGAGCACACAGCCTGATTCAGGGCTCGATCTCATGGCCCTGAGATCATGACCTGAGCTGAAACCAAAAGTCGGACACTCAGCTGACTGAGACAACCCGGCACCCCAATCTTCTTTGACTTCTTTGATGTCTGAGTCCCTTGATGGGGACGTTTGCAGTAATTCAGACTTGAACCATGGTCCAAGCAATAGAAGGGGAAGAAAAAGAAAGGATAATTTGGAAGCACTTGTAGAAAAGAAATATAATGTTTTGAAAGGGATGGTGGGAAGTAGAAAAAAGTAGTCTGAGATGTTGCTGAAGTGATGAGCATATATATTGATAAGAAAAACAGTTGTCCTAGATAGAGACAGGGACAATTTCTCCTGGGAAATCAGAAGAAGACAGTTTATTTGTTTTGCTATTTATATGGTTTTTTTCCCCTTTCATTGTATCACTGTGCTGAGATAAGTTTTAAAGTGGGGACTTAAGGACCAAATTTATACTAGTTGGATCTTTAAGTGTCTATCTTTTCTGAAAATCTGGAATCTACTCATAGGTGTGCGATGGTCATCGAAGCTCCCATCTCCAGACAGCCCTAGTCCTGCATCATTTACAGCATATCACACCCTGGAGATAGAGTAAGAGGAAGGCCAGGTCCTAGCCTTCAGAAAACTCCCAATTTTAATTTTGATGAATGAAGAATTGTAAAGTTAAAACTGAGCTAAATAAGTGGGACAGAATTGTACCTAGTGCCAGGAGAACATGTGCTAGTCCTGAACTAGTCAGAGAAAGGATCCATGAGGCAGTGATATGTAAGCTAAGTAATTTCAAGGAGAGGGAAGAGCATGTGCAAAGACACTAAAAGGAGAGGAAGCCAGTATGGCTGAAGCATAGAGGGCAAGAGATAACAGAGAAAGCTGGATACGGATGCATTTTTCTAAAAGCATTCTTATTCTAAGAGCATGATGTCATTGATTGGGGGAAAGAGGAATCACGTGATCAAATTCAGGTTTTGGAAAGTTGACTAGTATTGCATCATGCAGAACTGTTTAGAGAGTGGCCAGATGAGACGCAGTCAGACAGGTGACTGTTGCAGAAACAAAGAGCAAGTTCTCGGTATCTTGGACCAGAGCAGCTGTCCTAAAGATATAAAGAAGAGAATCAAGATTCTAGAGACAGTTAGGAGGTAAAACAGAGTGAAATTGATGATGAGGGTTAAAGGAAAGCAGTGATAGATAATTGATATATTAAGGATAGTAACTCTTGACAAGTCATCATTATTACACAAATCACTTTCTGAATTTCATGTTTGCTTTTTAATTTTATTATGGGAATATTTTAATGTGCTATTAAAACCTATTTTTTTATTTATATTTTTTGTTTATACTTTTGTTTTTGCTTAAAAAGGACTTCCCCACATGCTTAGAAAAATATGAATATTTATCTACATTTTCTTTCCATTCTTTTATAGTTTTCTTTTTTCTTTTGTAGGGGTGGTTCTAATAGGATTTGGGTCTATAATACATCTGAAATACACATATGTATACATACACATATATATACACATACATTTACACATATGCATGTATATGTATATGTATGTAATGTATTCAGTATAAGATGTGAGGAAGGGAAGGAACCAAGGACCTGTTTTTTCCTTGTACATAGTTAATTGTCCTATTACCCTTATATTAAATTGTGATTTCAAGTCATTTCCCCCTATTGTGAACTATTTTCACAATGAATGTTCCACTGAAATTAGCCCTACAAAATATAAATACATAAAAAATTAGACATGATAGTCATATGAAAATTTTGAGTGATCTGTTTTTTAAAAATAACATTGTAAACATACATAAAAAAATTTAAAATGCCTCCCAGTATTGGGAGCAACAGTGTTGGAAATAATCATGAAAACAAATCCAAAAGCTAGTGAGATTTGGGAGTGTATATTTTTGCTTATTTAATAAATACAGCTTTTTAACTCATTGATTATACTAATCATAGTTATATTCCTGAGCTCTCATTCACTTTCTCCTTGGAATTATACCTTTCCCTTTTAGTACTAAAAATAAGTCAATTTATTTTACCTTCTCAAGCAGAAAAAAAAAATTAAATTGCTCTTAACCCATTTTGAAAGATAACCATGCAGATGTGAAACCCAAAGTATCCTTTACTTTTTTCCTGAAGCTAATGAGTGCACTGTGAAATTTACTGGGTCTCATGAAATGATTTTATTAATTTTTAATATAAATCACCCCTTTCTTTTGTAACAACTTCACATATGAGAAACAGGTGAGCTATACCCAGTCTCCAGTAAGGAAATGTCATTGTAATTAGCAAAATTAGCAAGGTCAAAATGACTCAAGTCATTGTGTTTTCATTTCCAGAAAACTTGACTTTTAAAAGATTAGGCTTCACTTATTCCTAGTTAGCACCATCTTGGAAACACCTACCTGCTAATTAGAGCTGTGATTCCCAGCCATTCCCACAGCAGTGCTGTGCCCATGCAGAAGTCTACAGCACTATAATTAGGAATTTTCTTCTAAGAAAAACATTATAATAGACATCCTGCCATGCTTATGTTATTTTAATTGGATGTTTAGCTCTAGGGATCATCATAATTTATCATAAAACTTTAATGTTAATAAAATCAGCTGGAAGGAAGCACTACTTATCTCCTTGATTACACCATAAGGAGTAGGATCTTAATTTGAGCCTTTCTTCTCTTCTTCTTCTTCTTTTTTTTTTTTTTTTTAAGCTAGTGAGAGCAGAGTTGCAAGTGGATCAGGGAATCTAAGTGCTGTAACAGTGCTTCACCAAGTATCGTCTATGACCCAAGTGAAAGAAAATTTACACAGAACAGAGTTAAACCGACAAGGAAGACTTTATTCAAAACTAGTGCAATATGGAAGAGAGATTGAGCTCACGTACTGCTGAAGTAAAAGGCAGGAGAGTTTTTAAGCACTAGCGCGAGCTAATGAAAAAGTACAGGAGGACTTTAGCAGGGCTGTTGGTCAGTGTTACTAGGATACCTCCTTCTGTTAATGGGTGCTTATGGAGCTTGGGCTCCTACCCTCCCACAAAGACTGGGAGGCAGGGCCTCTTTCTTCATGATTACCTTTCAAGGGAATGGTTTCCAAGACATTCCTGGATTTTAAACTTGGCAAGATGGTGATGGGTAGTAAGGAGGGCACGTATTGCATGGTGCACTGGGTGTTATACGCAACCAATGAATCATCAAACTTTACATCGGAAACCGGGGATGTACTGTATGGTGACTAACATAATATAATAAAAAATCATTAAAAAAATAAATAAATAAAGTTGGCAAGAGGTTGCAAGAAGATTTGTATCCCAAAGGAGCAGAGGAAGAATGTATAATCACAAGTTTTCTAAAGTAGATGCTCTAAGAAAAGGGAGGTCAACCTGTCAAAGTTTAGTCGAATTGAAGGGAGTGTTAAGGCCGTCTTGGTCACTCATTGATGGGCTTCTAGATTTTACCTGATGATCTAGGAACTGATCTAAAAGTATGAGTCCCTTCCTACAGACAAAGGATTCATAATCTCACAATCCTTAAATTCTATATATAACTAAAAGTTGCTCAGTAGTAACCTACCAAATTAGATATAGTGGGGATATCTTTGTAGTCTGCTTTAGAATGCAAGAAATTTCGCCATCTGAAGTTCACTAAGCAATAATATAGAAACAACACATTGAGTACTTACTCTATGCCAGGTGGTGTTTAACCATGTTTTATATAATGTAGAAGATAGTCCAGCAGCTCCTCTTTTCCCAGCAGTTGTCACTTGTCCTAGGTCACACAGGGAATGGAACAGCAGATCTCAGATCCAGGCCTGTAATTGCAAAGCCAGGACGTTGGCCCCAAATAGACACGCATGAGCATAAGCTGAAAGAATGACAGAGAAACAGACAGGAGAGTTTCCTTTTTCTTTTTTCTTTCCTTTAAGTGATTGAAATGTCCCTGAAAGTCAGGCCTCAATCCTTTGCACTTCAGCAATTCCTACATAAACTGTAGTTTGTTCTATTTCTTGAATGGAAGACTATCTCGTCTCCATACAGGTGGAAAAGCCTTCTTCTGACACTGCTTGCATTCTCATTTCCTGTGGTTTCCCAGCAGCACCTCATTTATTTGTGCAGAAATTATTAACGTGACAGAACGCAGCATGATTTAGAATCCGTTTAGACTCCTACAATCATTTCACATTCCGGTGGCACGAAGCAGAAATGATGATGGGTGTCCTTGACCTTTCTCCCTGCTTGGATGACTGCATCAATTACGGAAATAGTAAAGAGATGTATGACCACCATCGGTCATGGTACGATAATACTGGACTGCGAGTCACTATTTAAGTAAGATATAAAAGCTTTGAGATATGTGCCAAGTCTCCTACTACATAGATATTTAGTCTCATGTTACATTTTACTTTTTAATTTGAAGAAACATTTAGAAGCTGAGGAAATACTATGGAATGCTGAGAATTTTCTATGAGAGAATTAAATGTAAATGTTGTGATCCCTGTTTAGGTTCCCAACTTGTTTTGGGGCAAACATGTTAACTTATTAAAAATTAATTATAAATATTTTACCAAGTATTGGGCCCAGACTACCCTCTGGAAACGGGCCATCTAGAAAGATACACAGTCAAGTAGAGTGGCTAATGCAATATGGTATAATTAGTTCAGTGAGCACCTGTCAAAATTATATAGCTCTTTATGGGTCTATATATTTAGTGCTTGTCTCCCTCATTAGGCAGTTAACTCCACGAGGGCAGGGACCCTGTTTCTTTTGTTGCTCTGTCCATAGCAACTGACACACTTCAGAAACTCCATGAGTATTTTTAATAGAATGAAAGAGTCATTTATTCTGCAAGTAAGAGAGGCAGCCAGAAGGTTGGGGAGGATTGGATCAAGAATGGTTTGGTTGGGGAAAATCACTGAAAAAAATTGTTGTATTGTCAGAGATTCTATTGTGTTACCTTTTTCATGTTTTCAGTGTTTATATTAATTGGATTCCACTAGCTTTCTTGAGCAGCTAATGTACACATGGCCATTCACGGTGTTGTCTAATCCAGTTGCCCCAGTAAGACTGTACTCCGAATGGACTGACAGCTGAAGTCAATTTTACACATAAAGAATATGACATTCTTACTCTTAAATCTCAACAGTATAATGTCTGATTTTCATTTCAGACTATATTTGAACATATACCTTCTGACATAAGAAACTGTGTATGACCCAATTAACATTGAACACTGCATAATGGCCCTCCTTCTATTTGTTGGAAGGTCATCAAGTTTTAGCTTCTTACAAACAGCACTCCACACTGCCCTGGAGGTTGCTATAAGAATATTAATGATTATCACTAAAAATTGTCATGTAGCCGAAGTCCATAATTACAGAAGTATATGTCATCCTTTAAACAAAATATCGTGAGTTTGCCCTGTAAAAGTTCAGATATAAGACAAGTTAAACCAGTGAATCACCGGAAGTAGAAATTAGTGAAAGTTTATTGTGCATACACCAAAAAGACAGTTTGAAAATTGGGAGCACTCAAACCAAAATGTAGAAAGAGGCTCAGGGATATATTTTTATAATGCATCTTAGATAGTGGGAAGGCAATGACTGTTTATTCTTCAGTGATTGATTATAATATCAGATTTTTTTTTTTGAATGATAGGGAATTGCTCAGTGGTTATCTCATATCAACCTTGGGAAATAGTTCAAGTGTTGCTTATGATTTACAGGTGCGTAAGCAAGAAATGACCCAGATCAAGTTAGTCTTGCCCAATAAGCTAACTTAAATTCTGTTTGTATGCCTAACTGGTTTGTCGGCTCAGGGAGTTTTCAGGGCTGGTCACTGTTTGTTTTTTTATTTTAACAACCCCAGTTTTCATCTGTCCCTTTCTTCTACCTTCTCCATTAGTGGATGGCATGATGTTCATGCAGAATTAGAATAGTTGTGATAAATATTTCATGAGGTTAAATGACTGGGTGCTTGAATTTGGAAAAATGGAAATAAAAAATCAACAGCAAAAACAAGAAAGAAGATCTTTGACCTTAACTTCAGCACCTTTAGTTAAGTAGGACTCTCCTTGGAATTTGAAAGCTTTCATAACTGAAATAAAACCCATGAATTGAAAAGCAGATCTTTTTCTCTTTTCTTATATAATTTTATGCATTGTCAGTGCCATCACGGAGTCAGTATATTTCCTCCAGTGGATACAATACATTCATTAATTGTGCTTACGTCTTTCAAAATTGTATGGAAACTACTATCATGACATTTTGTTTTACAAAGGTCTTCTAAGCCTAATTCAGAAGTGATAACCTCTTTCCTTCCCATTGTCTGGTATTAGTTATGATGTGACAATTAAATCACCAGTGAAGGGAGTAGTTAGCTTATGTTGATGTTACATGAATGAACGTTGTGTGCATTTTTGCAAAGTGGCAACTTGAAAACCCCTTGAAATTCCTCTTTTCCTCTTCTCTCTAACAAATTGTGAGTAGAACAAAAGGTTTAAGGAAAGAGTGAATACAAAACATCTACGTGACAATTTATACCAAAACGTTAAAAATATCTACAGGGGAAGTGAATCATTTAAGTTTCGACAGCCATCCACTATTATCTTAACTGTATGTGGTCCCTGCCTCAAGTGGAGACATCAGGCTAAGTCAGGCAAATTGATGAGCAGTCAAGTTCAATTATCATTAGTTTAGTTTTGTGTTTTTGATTGTAGTATTATTTTATTTATAACAGGGTAATTTAATTAAGATATATGGATTTATTTAAACTAACAAATGATTGGCACCCCTGGCTGGCTCAGTCAGTAGAGCAAGTGACCCCTGATCTTGGGCTCATGAGTTTGAGCCCCACGTTCCGTATGGAGTTTACTTAAGGAAAATGAATAAAAATTTTAAAAAATATAATAAACTGAGAAATGGTTACGTGCCATGATACCATTATAAACTGCCATCTCATTACCTTAGTGATTTCTTTCTGATTTTAAACCTCTTTGATATTTGCTTTAGAAAGCATGTGTTCAGAATTTCCCTGCTGGGGAATCTATATCCCATGGTTATTTTCTGTGTTGTCTGAAGTATTTTTAAACTGTAGAGAATATATACTGCTGAGAAAACTTCACCACGTCTAAGAGTTAGTATCTGGAAGCTATTTTCTGTGTTGTCTGACAGTTTTTTTTTTTTTAAACCAAAATAACTAACAAAATGAAATGTAACAGGAAGATAAATACCCGTTTTAATGGTACAGACTGTCCATAGGATTTCAGTGAAGATTCAACTAGCTAATTAAACAGAGGCGAAGCACGCAGAGCATTAGTACGAGCTGAAATTAAAAAGGTACAAACTTACCAGATCATTTATGACAGGATTCTTTAGGTTGCAAGTTGAACTGCAAAACTAAACTACCTGAAACAGAAGAGGAACTGCTGTCCTTGGAAACTGGAAAAGCAGAGAGTGATCTGGCCTTAGGTACAGCTCAGTGCTGTGTTCGTTGCTGTCAACCATTCAGGTTTCTTACACCACTTCTCCACCCTCGTGTGGGTGTCAAGGTCTGCTTTTCTTTCCCTGGAATTATAATTGTGCAAAATGTGTACCTATGGCCAAAGGGAATCACTGTTTGCTATCAGGAGAGAGATCTTGCCCATGAATGAAGCTAATCCGGAGTAAACCATTTATAACCAAGTATATTATTTGGCCACACTGTGACTTCTGTTCCCGTTTAGGAAAGGTGAGAATCATGTGAAATAAAAGGAAAAGCAGATTTTTTTTTTAACCATTTTAATCATGTTTAAGTATACAATTCAGTAGGGTCAATCATATTCACCTTGTCTTATTACATCAAATCTCTAGAACTTTTCTTCTTGCAAAACTGAAACTCTGCACCCATTAAACACCTCTCCATTCCCCACTCCCCCAGTCCCTGGAAACTACCATTCTACCTTCTGTTTCTAAGAGTGTGACTACTTGAGGTACCATTTAAGTGGACTCACACACAATCTGTCTTTTTGTAACTACCTTCTTTCACTTGGTATGATGTCCTCAAGGTTCATCAATATTGTAGCACGTGACAGGATTTCAAAAGGAAAAGACATTTTACGGTTTTTTAAGTTACTTTAAAAGGCTATCCAAGAACACAGATACCCTCAGGCAACTGAAATTCATGAAATAAACATAAAGAAAGTCTATGAGACTGACAATAGCTGGAAAATGCACTGCTCACTTCACATTTTTTAAATTCAAATTCATGGAGAACATGAGGATTACCAGGAAAAAAAGGCAACATCACATCTGCATCCTTTGGACTGCAAGTTTCCGATACTTGCTGCTTTTAGTATCCTTTAGAGTGGGGATCCCTGAGTGGCACAGTCAGTGAAGTGTCTGCCTTTGGCTCAGGTCATGATCCCAGGGTCCTGGGATTGAGCCCCACGTCTAGCTCCTTGCTCAATGGGGAGCCTGCTCCTCCCTCTGCCTGCCATTCTCTTTCTCTCTCAATCTCGCTCTTGTGCTCTGTCAAATAAATAAACCTTTAAAAAAAATATTCTTTGGGGGTGATTTCTTTAAAAAAAGAAATGAGACAAAATATTTTAAATTTTTTGCATGTCATTTTTTTTTTAAAGATTTGTTTATTTATTTGAGGGGCAGAGAAAGTCTCAAGCAGATTCTGCACTGAGCGCAGAGCTGTCAAGGGGCTCAATCCCACGACCCCAAGATCCTGACCTAAGCCCAAACTGAGAGTCAGACATTCAACTGACTGCACCACCCGGGCATCCCTGCATGTGATTTTTAATTAAACCTTTTATTTTGAGACAATTATTGATTTGTGTACTTCTGTAAAAAATTTTTAAAAAGTATTGCAAAGAAATCCCGTGTACCCCTTAACCAGTTTCCCCCGTGGCAAAATCTTGCAAAAGGGTAGTTAAACATCACAACCAGAATATTGACTTTGATATATTCCACTCATCTTATTCTAATTACCCCAGTTTTCCTTGTATTTATTTTTGTGTATGGATATGTGTGGATAGGTACATACACGTGTATTTAGTTCCATGCAATTTTATCACATGTTGGACATAGAAATTTTAGAGTTTATAGATTAGATGTGGCTATTTCCAAGGTGCTCTCATTTTTATAAATCTTAGTAGCACTAAGAGTATTATTTTATGGTCTTAATTCTATGCGACAAACATACATAGATGATATGAGGAAGGGCATATCTTATCATACTTAAACTAGATCTTTGCATTCAACAGCTTATTCAAGCGGTACCCTTTAACATTTTTCTCATTCACTCTATGACTATAAAATGATAGATGAATATTTTCCCCAAACTAATTTCTTCTCTTTAATATTTAGAATTAGGTACAGTTTTTTTTATTTTTTAAGATTTTATTTTTAAGTAACCCACACTCCACCGATTGCGGGGCTCCAACTCACAACTCCCAGACAAGAGTCATGTGCTCCACCAGGCTGAGCCAGCCAGGCGCCCAGGTACAGTTTTCATTATAGCACTTTCACTAGAGAAGTGGGAAATACTTTAAGAAATTTACTATTAATAGTTGAAGATAATAATTGAGGGAAAATAATTTGAATATTTCAAATTCAAGTTGAATTTGAAATTGATTTGAAAATTCACTATTTTGCCTATACCTTCATATTTACTGGTTTTATAGAATAAAAGAAAGATCATTAGGGATTTGCTTTAAGGGTAATAAGACTCCCTGTTTGGTTATGTAGTATTGCATAACTAAATCATAGAGAATAAAATGAGTTTAAATATTTGCAAAGCAAATTACCCAACCCTTAGGTACACATTTGCCATTATATTTTACACCACTTTAATGATTTATTATTTCTTGTTCACATTCATAAATTATTCTAATTTGCAGAGTCTATACTTCCTAGAACAGGAATGTCTTTTTTCTACAAATCCTCCTTAATCTCCTATATAGGAAGAGAGTCAAAGAGAATTTTCTAAGTTAGAAGATTCTTTCTTTTAACAATAAATGGATTGGTGTAAGGAAAACAAAAGAACTTGCACTAAATTGAAATAGCTTCTTTACACAAATAAAATAAGGAAATTTTCTCCTTAATAGAGAAAGATTAATGCAACTATTTTCTCAATAGAGAACATGAAAGATGTTCATGAGCAGTTTTCCAGTAATGGCATGGCCTCTAATTTCTCCATTGTTTCAACAGAGACCTCATGAAGACAGTTCAGCTTTTTAGCTTTTAGATGATAATCTGAGGTCATATGATGGGACACTGAACATAGTTGAATTATTTTTTAAGGAAAATTTAAGGCCATCATCAATTGCTCACTTATTAAATACTAATACTAGTAAAAATAAGTACAGTAATAATAATAATACCTATTATTATGACCCCTATTAATAATAGTTACTATATAGTAGGTACTCTTCTAAGTACTTCAATTTCTCTAATCCTTTGTAACTCTTTATTTCTATTCCACTTTTTAAAAAATATTTATTCATTTGGGAGAAGGAGAGAGAGAGAGTGCAAACTGGGGGAGGGACAGAGGGGGAGAGAGAGAGAGAGAGAGAGAGAATATCTCAGGCAGACCCCCTGCTGAGCACAGAGCACCACACGGAGCTCAGTCCCACAACCCTGAGATCATGACCTGAGCCGAAATCAAGAGTCGGACACTTAACTGACAGCTGCCAAGATGCCCCTCTATTCCACTTTTTAAAGCTTTCCTACTTTTTTTTTGAGAGAGAGATTTTATTTTTTTAAGCGATCTTTACACCCATTGTGGGGTTAGAACTCACAACCCTGAGATCAAGAGTTGCACGCTCTACTGACTGAACCAGCCAGGTTCCCCTAAGCTTTCCTGCTTTCCATCTTTTCTATCCCTTACTGAGCTTTCCATGATGTCTTTTCTTTTCCTTTCCTTCTGATTTTGTTTTCATGTCTGTGATAGTTTATTTGTTGTGCTTTCTTTATTTCTTATTTCTATGAACTGACATTTCATCTCCCCATCACATCTTTGAGATATTTTATTTCTACTTTGCTGTTTTCTTTCTTTTCTTTTCTTTTTTTTTTTTTTTTGAGAGAGAGAATGAAAGAGAGAGCATGGGGGGAGGGTCAGAAAGTTGATTAATAATGTACAATTTGATAAATTTAATATTACAAATAGAGTAATGGGGAAATCCTTGAAAACAGTGTATTCATACACATTCTAGGAAGTACAGTTCTGATGAAAACGTCTTGAATTATTTCATGTTTTCCATGAAGAAGCATAGAACATATCCAAATTTCCTATTTTTAAATGTAGGGAGGTCCAAGCTATACAACATAAATGTGAAAATGTTTAAGAGCCTGGCTATGAAGTCAGCCAGATCTGGATTTGCATACTGGTTTCACCATTTCTAAGCCATTTCCTAACCAATCTGTCTCAATCTCAGTCTCTTTATCTATAAAAGGGAAAATGTCAACTACCACAATGTATATTAAAATGTTGCGCTATATGAAAAATATATATACAATGCTTAACGTTGTGTCTGGCACATAGAAAACACTCAGTAAATGGTAACTGTGTATAAGTAACAGTTCGAGGATTTGCCAGTCTCCTCCTGAGGCTGTTCTTTTTAGCTAGGAGTTTTCAGAGAAGGAGAATGGCACCCTTTCCTTGGCTTGCTTCATCTTTGCTTATCTCTGGAAATGCTTGGAAACAGTTACAATTTGGCTACATGCACTCCAGTGCTTTAATGTATCAAATATGCCATTGAAGCATCTTCTCCTAACAAGAGAGCTCAACATTCTACTCTAAGAAAGATAAATTATTGTGGAAATTTCAGGAAACTGGGGTTCACAAGGGTTAAGTGACTTAATCCCAAGGGTCAAGTGATATATAAGACATTACAACTATGACTATAATAAGTAGCCAGTTTTTGTTACTCGTCACACCAAATTTGAATGTAGCAAAATTGTTTTAAGGAAAAAGTGTAAAATTTACTTTTAAAATATTGTTAGCTTGTTTGAAATAATTCAGGACCTCTGATAAAGGTGGCCTCCTTCTTTACAGAACTTTCAATTGATTTCATGCCACTTCCAGAGATTTACCCTGGAAGGGGAAAATCATTTCACACCAACAAAATCACGGCAGGAATTAACATCAGTGTGTCCTGACAGACCCCAGGGTTTCAACTGTTTTCAACCCAAATCTCACTCCATGATAAGAAAATTACCTGAGAAGCTATAGAAAAATCTATTACAAAAATCATAGAGCAGAACAGAGGCCAAGAAATAGTGGTACATTATTATTAGTCTTCTACTATATTAAACTTCCATTTCCCCCTTAGATTTATTAGTAATGAAAACCAAACATAGATAATTTTTGGAATTATCATAGCTATGTCAGTAAAGGACTTCCATTTCAGCAATTAAATCTTCAAAGACACAGTAAGCGGTTTACTGCATACAGGCACAAAGTAACTTTTGGGGAGATACAGAGTTCTGAAAACTAGATGTTAATTGTTGTACCACTGTATAAATCTAAATATTACTAAACTGTATATTTACAGGGGAGAGTTTTGTAGAATGTGAGTTATACCTCAATAAGACTACTTTTAAAAGACACAGAGAATGCTAAAAACAATACACAGCTAACTCCATCTTTAAAAACAAAGAGACCGGAATAATACATAGTCACCAAAATATGTGTATGTTTTCCAAAAGCTGATGAGGTTGAGCAGGGTCATCTGGAAGCAAGTGGGGACAAAAGGCCAAGCAGAGCAAGGTCAGGGCAAAAGGGCCCAAAGGACAGCAGATCTCAGAAGTAACCAGGAATACACAGCCTGACAGTGTAGGGTCTGAAACCTATTGTGTGTATACAGCTATGGGTGCAGGAGCTGAGGTCATCTGGGAGGGCTAAATAAACCTCTGATGGAAATGTTTTGTTTCAGAAAAGAAGAGGCAGAGCTGCAGAACTCAGAATTAAGTAGTTAAGCCATCTTTTCATGAAGCAGGTTTAACCTGAGGCAGCAGACAGGACCAAAGCCCTTTCTTTGTTGAAATCAGCAAGCCTAGAACTCTGACAAACATCTCTGCCAAAATAAATCTATGGTGAAGAGCTTGTCCAGTGAAAAGTAATTTTTCCAGGAATAAGTATGTTTTCTAAAAAAAGGAACATAGTCCACATTAACACAGAGTTTCTGTAAGAAAAAAAGACCACACAAAAAACGAGCCTCTGCCCTCCCCCTGACACACACCCCCCCCCGCCCCGAAAACAGAAGCTATGGAACTAAGGGCAACATTTAAGCAAGTGTTTTTAAAACATAAGAAGCATTTGACTCCATCTTTGAAAACAACAAAGTAGGGGCGCGTGGGTGGCTCAGTGGTGGGGTGACTGCCTTCGGCTCAGGTCATGATCCTGGAGTCCTGGAATGGAGCTGCATGTTTGGCTCCCAGCTCTGCGAGGAGCCTGCTTCTTCTTCTCCCCCCTGCTCATGCTCTCTGTCTCTCACTCTCTCTCTCTCTAACAAATAAATAAAATCTTAAAGAAAGAAAGAAAGAAAGAAAGAAAGAAAAGAAAGAAAGAAAGAAAGAAAGAAAGAAAGAAAG
>NW_024426663.1:62183867-62220557 GCF_017311325.1 Ursus maritimus | reverse complement strand
AAAGAAAGAAAGAAAGAAAGAAAGAAAGAAAGAAAGGTTACATATAGCCAATACCTTTTGCAGGTGGTATAATTAGTAGTTCATATGCGATCAGACATCTATTTTTTTTTACCTTCTTGCATAAAAAGAAATAATCTATGGAAAATTATACAAACTAAAATATTGAAAGCAATTTCAGTAAAAAATAATAATATCATAAAAATGGAGATATAACAGCCCACAGCATATTATGGATTTAATTTTATTAATCATTAAACAGAATTTTAAATAAAAATTAGCATGTGGGGATGCCTGGGTGGCTCAGTCACTTAAGCATCTACCTTCGGTTCAAGTCATGATCCTGGGGTCCTGGGCTCAAGCCCCGCATCGGGCTCCCTGCTTAGCGGGGAGTCTGCTTCTCCCTCTGCTGCTTCTGTCTCTCTCTCTCTCTCTCTGTCAGATAAATAAATAAAATCTTTAAAAAAAAATTAACATGTGTTTTGAGAAAAAAATACTGGATGCAATTGAACTACTGTGTTTTGAATCCAGTCCAAAGTCCTTCTCTAAATATTTGTGACATTCTTCTGATAGTGATTTGAAAATCTGAGTATCTCAATTGAAATACCGGAGCTAAATAATCTGCTGTGCTATTGGTCTTACTCCTTTTAGGCCATCTTCTCTAGGAAAACTTCTGTGATTTGTCTCCCTCCCTCTCTGTCTCTCTCTGTCTCTCTCTCCCCCTGTCCTCTTACCCCTCCACCCACATAACCACACATGTTTATGTGCATACATATCAGAAAAACCTACCTAACTCTACACACATTTATCACAATTTCAAAATAAAATCTCCTATTCATTGGAGTATAATAGACAAACATATCTTAAGTAACAGTTCAGTAAATGTTCATAAATCGAATACATACATGTCACCATGACCTACATCAACAAATAGAACATGAGCAGCATTCAAGAGCTCCCCACCCACTTTCTTGAATGTTTATTATTATTCTAACAGCTCATAGCATAGGTTAGCTTTACCTGTTTCTGAATTCCATGTAAATAGAATCAAACAAAACTTATTCTTTTGTATAAGTCTTGTTTCACTGTGAGATTTCTCTACATTGTTGTAATAGTTCATTTATTTTAACTGATGTATTATTTGTCATTATATGAATATATGACATTTATCTATGCTACTCTTGATACACATTCGGGTTGCTTTCGGTTGGGTGTATTTTGAATAATGCTGCTATGAAAACTCATATATATATTTAGGTGTGTGTATGGATATATTTATATTGGGTGTACATCTAAGAGTAGAAATACTGAGTCATAGGGAATGTGTATGGTCATTTTAGTTGATAAATTTTCCACAGTGCTTGAACCAAGTTACATCCTCATCCCCCATGTGTGAGAGTTCCAAATCCTGGCAATGTATTATCAGTCTGTTTAGTTTTAGCATTCTTGTAGGTCTGTAATGTTATCTCATTATGACTTTAAATTGCATTACCCTGATGATGAATGACCTACAGAAAGTTTTTGTATGTTTATTGGGCATTTGCATATTCTCTTTTGTAAAGCGCATTCAGGTTTTGTTTTGTTTTTTTCCCCCATTTTCAGCTAGGATTGTCCTTTTTCCTCACTAATTTGTATAGATTCATTACATATTATGGGTATTAGTCCTTTTTGGTAAGATCTGGTAAAAATATCTTCTCCCACTCTGTAGTTTACCTTTTACAATCTTTTAATGGTGATTTTGAAGAACAGTTATTAATTTTAATGTCCATTTCATCAGTCTGTTTTTATGGTTGGTATCTTGTGTCATATTTAAGAATTCTGTACCTAACCAAAAGTCATGCAGATATTTTCCTATGTTAACTTTTAGAAAGCTTATTTTATTTTATTTTATTTTATTTTTACCTTTTATATTTATATCAACAATCCATCTGGGATAGATTTGGTGGGGGGTGGAGGTAGGGGGTCAGTTTTTACTTTTTTCCACACGATTATCCAACTGACTTTACAGTATTTTATTGATGAAAAAGTCCCACCCTTTCTCCACTCCCCAATGTCTTATTTGTCGTGAATCGAGTGATGTCATAAGTCATGTGTGGGTTTATTTATAGATTATTTTGGTCCTTTTTTTTATTTGTTTATCCTTGTATCAATATTATACTGTCTAAATTTCGATAACTTTTTAAATCTGTGGTGTATCTTTTTTTAACATTGTCTTGAATATCCTTGACTTTTCATTTCTATATAAATTTTAGAATCGGCTTGTTAATATCAAAAGCAACATATTCTTTTTAACAAAGGGTGGGATTTGTATTGAATTGCATTGAAACTGTACAACAAATTGAGAAGAATTGTTTTTTCATGGTATATTTTAAACAAATATTTGCAAATATAATCCAGCCATATATAAAGAGGACAAAATATCAGGATCATGCTGGGTTTAGTCAGGGAATACAATGGTTGTTTAATATTGGAAAGTCAATTAGTAATTTACCATAACAGAAAAAAAAGGTATCACATAACCTTATCAATGGATGCAGGGAAAAAAAACAAAACACTTTTGATCAACTTGAAATGTCATTCATGATAAAACTCTTAGCAAATTAGAAATAAAAAGGAATTTAGTGTCGTAAAGAGAGATACTGACAACTTCTTCACTGAGTCTGGAGTTGGAACAAGGTTGTGCTATACCACATTTTCCTGAAGATCCTGGCCCAAAACAAGGAAACTAATTCAGACTTGCTACTTCCCAGCTGGCTTCTGTAGAGCAGGTGTTCCAAAGATAAGAAGTGGAAGCTGCCAATCTGGAAACAGGCTCAGTATCATTTCTACTGTGGCTCTTAGTTAAAGTAGTGATGGAATCACTCAGATTCAAGAGAAAGGGGCATAGACCCCATCTCTTGATGGGAGGAGTGGCAGAGAATTTATCACCACTATTCTGCCATAAGTTCTTACTTGTTAGAAGCTAGTTATTTTTTACAATAAAACTTGAGGCCTAGCTTGGTTGGAATAAACGTAGGCTCTAGCTTCATTGAGTATAAAATAATTAGTCTTTGATTTTCTTCCTTGGGGTCTTCCTAGGCTGTATTCTACTGTTTTTCAGCATTGATGTTGCTGATGTTGCTATGGAAAATGTTGTGACAAGTTTCGTTCTTTTCCTATTTACAGCCAAAGTGGGTTTTGTTTATTTATTTTGCTCTTTTTTCTCTTGGCCTCATTGCACATAGATATATATCTGCCTTTATTATAAGGGAAATACGTCCCTCAGATATATTTTATGTAGTAATCTTACCTTCTTTAATATGTGTCCATGTGTATTGAATATATATTCAAGCTTTTGAATGCATATGAATATATGTATATGTAACATATGTATTGGTATATGTGTATATATATATACACACACAGATTTGTATTTGCAAACTTTTTTTTAAAGATTTATTTGTTTGAGAACACAGGGAAGAGGAGCAGAGGGAGAGGGAGAGAGAGAATCTCAAGCAGACTCCCCACTGAGTGCAGAGCCCAACACAGGGCTTAATCTCACAACCCTGAAATCAAGATTCAGATGCTTAACTGACTGAGCCACCCAGGCACCTCTATATCTCCAAACTTTTCACCTCTTTTATGTTTCCATTATTTTGTTAAATCGTCTCAAGTCTCTTCCTCCTGTGTTTTCCACGAGTCTTATTTCTTGATTCTTGTAATGTGACCATCTTTGGTTTTATTTCTCTTTAAGCTCATGTGTCTATTCCTTGAGTTCTTATTTTGTGGAGATTGTATTTTCTTTATTTGATTTGTCTGTCATTTTTATTGCTTTAGATATATATTCTTAAACTTGCAATATTCTTTTCCTCCTTATTCATCAATATACCCATGTTGTCTCATGTTGCTACTGCTGCTGGTAGTTCTCCTTCTTTTCTTCCTCCTCCTCCTTTACCTTCTCCATTGATACTTCTCTTGTTGACAGAGAAGGAAGAGTCAGCTGGCAATTTGAAGTGCGATCTCATAACTTTACATTTTTCCTCATTTTGTTTCTACCTGAAATATTGAACTTGTTCTAGACTAGTAGCCAGACTTTCTGGCTCATAAGGAAGTCAAGCATGTCTAATTTTGGATATGATCCTTTAGATCAGTAGTGTAGATCAGTATAATTCCTGTTACACCTTACCTTAACAAGAACTTACTCTGTAAAGATGGTATATCAGAATGCTCAATAAAACTTACATCTTCTCTGGGTCTGGTATTGCCATTCCAAGCAACAGGGCATGGGGTTTACTCCTCAGGGTGAACCCTCCCTCTATTTTGGGAAACCCATGCTCCATCCACCCTACCTCTCCCTCACAATGATCCCTTATGGGGTGTTGGATATATTCAATTCTTATTTTCTTTGATATTTTGGATTGGTTTCAAAAGGAATAGAGGGGCAAAGATTCTTTACTTCAAAATACATAGCTGGAGGTTAGTGTGCAGTGTTTGTATATAATAGGAGGTTAATTTGCAGTATTTGAACATATGAAACTGACATTTTATAACTATTTTCAGGGGTGCCTGGTGGCCCAGTTGGTTAAGAGTCTGCCTTCAGCTCAGGTCATGATCCCGGGGTCCTGGGGTCCAGCCCCACATTGGGCTCTCTGCTTAGTGGGGAGCCTGCTTCTCTCTCTCCCTCTGCCTGCCACTCTGCCTGCTCGTGCTCGCTTGCTCTCTCTCTCTCTCTCTCTAATAATAAATAAACAAAAATCTTTAAAAAAATAAAAGGATTTTAATTTCATTTAAATATAAATTTTACAAGTCACTTTTGTTAGGAAATACCACGTAACTAATTTCTATTAAATATTTTAATTTAAATGTTTTCATTTATTGCTTTCTTTCTTTTTAAATTTATTCTAACATCTTGATTCCTCTTACTTTTCAGATGCAACAACTATTCCATGAAAATTATGAACATAATCGGAAGGGTTATATCCAAGACCTTCACAATAGCAAAATCCATGCAGCCATAACACTTCACCCCAACAAAAGGCCTGCCTACCAATACAGGCTTCATAATTATATGCTCAGCCGCAAAATTTCTGAACTTCGCTACCGTACCATCCAGCTGCACCGGGAGAGTGCTTTGATGAGCAAGCTCAGTAACAGTGAAGTGAGTAAAGAGGACCAGCAGTTGGGCGTGATGCCTTCTTTCAACCACTTCCAGCCTCGGGAGAGAGATGAAGTGATAGAATGGGAGTTCCTGACGGGGAAACTCCTTTACTCAGCATCTGAGAACCAGCCTCCTCGACAGAACATCAACAGCATCCTAAGAACAGCCCTGGATGACACCGTCCTACAGGTGATGGAGATGATCAATGAAAATGCCAAGAGTAGGGGACGGCTCATTGACTTCAAGGAAATTCAGTACGGCTACCGCAGGGTTGATCCCATGCATGGGGTGGAGTACATTTTGGATTTGCTCCTCTTATATAAAAGACACAAGGGGAGGAAACTAACTGTGCCAGTGAGACGTCATGCTTATCTTCAGCAGTCGTTCAGCAAGCCTTTCTTCAGAGAAACTGAAGAGCTAGACGTCAACAATCTCGTGGAGAGTATTAACAGTGAGACGCAGTCATTCTCCTTTATATCTAATTCTTTAAAGATACTATCTTCTTTTCAAGGTGCCAAAGAAATGGGAGGGCACAATGAAAAGAAAATACACATTCTTGTTCCTCTCATTGGAAGGTACGACATTTTCTTGAGGTTCATGGACAACTTCGAAAAAACTTGTCTTATTCCAAAGCAGAATGTAAAGCTGGTCATCACCCTTTTCAGTAGGGATTCTGGCCAAGATTCCAACAAGCATATTGAGCTGATACGAGACTATCAGAACAACTACCCTAAAGCAGAAATTACCTTGATCCCCATGAAGGGAGAGTTTTCCAGAGGTCTTGGTCTTGAAATGGCTTCTTCCCAATTTGACAATGATACTTTGCTGCTATTTTGTGATGTTGACTTGATCTTCAGAGGAGACTTTCTCCAACGGTGTAGAGACAATACAATTCAGGGACAACAGGTGTACTACCCCATCATCTTTAGCCAGTATGACCCAAAGGTAACCAATGGGGGAAATCCTCCCACTGATGATGACTTTGTCTTCTCAAAGAAGACTGGATTTTGGAGAGACTATGGATATGGAATTACCTGTATTTATAAAAGTGATCTTCTGGGTACCGGTGGATTTGATACCTCAATACAAGGCTGGGGACTAGAGGATGTAGATCTCTACAATAAAGTCATTCTGTCTGGCTTAAGGCCTTTCAGAAGCCAAGAAGTGGGAGTGGTGCATATTTTCCATCCAGTTCATTGTGACCCTAACTTGGATCCTAAGCAGTATAAGATGTGTTTAGGGTCCAAGGCAAGTACTTTTGCCTCAACCATGCAACTGGCTGAACTCTGGTTGGAAAAACATTTGGGTGTCAGGTACAATCGAACTCTCTCCTGACAGTCCAGGCAACACATATTGCCTTTTTAAAGGGGAGTTTACCTCATTGTTGGTTGTTGTTATTTTTATTTTATTATTGTTATTTTTATTATTATAATTATTATTGTTATAATTTTATTTTGTTATCCTGGTCTTAAACTACTCTTGGTTGTCTTCCAAAGGGTGTTTGTTGACCTCAAGCAAGAAGAGTCTGCAGTTCACTGATATTTCAGATTTCTACTGAAGTCAATTATGTATTACTTTTATATATCTTTATTTGAGATTGAGTTAAATCGTGGCAATCAAATGACTTTTGAAGCTCATTCATCATGAGAGACAGCTTAGAAGAATGTTCTCTTGAGGCTTAAAGATGCAATATCGACTTTTATTTTGTTTGTTAAATTCAATGTGATACAAATATTTACTGGTGAAAGGTACCACAAAAGTGCTTTATGCTTCCTATGGGGAAGGGACTCTGTAACATAAACTTGAGTTTTGTAATTTATACAAGGACTTAAATATATAGACAATAATTTTCTTCATCTTTAGAATTTTTAAAGTAAATGAACACTTATGATTGTATGTTTATTTTTAAAAAAAAAGTTTTAAAAATTGAGGAGTTTTGTTCCACAAGCAACCGGTACTGGCTACCCTGGTCTTCTGACAATTATGTGCTCCTCACAACTGTCTGCTATAAATGCGAATGAACTTTATTTTCTCAAGGAAATATGATTTAATTAAATGTTCATGTACATTTTAGAAGCTTTATGAAACGATGTCCTTCATTTGCTGGCAAGAAGATAAAATATGACAGAACCTGGTTATTTATAATAAAACACAGGTATAACAGTAATCTTTTCCAGAAACCCTGAAGAGGTTGTGTTGTTTCCTTTCAGTCATACCTGGTGTATTTCTTAGCGGTCATACTCACGAAAATGTGCTTGCTACATAGACTGGAAAAGTTAATAAGGGATTATGGGCATACTGTTTGTATTATTATGCTTTAAATCCTGGCCTTCACAACTGATTAAAATGAGTGGTTTCTTTATTCAATGATTTACATTCCAGGAGAAGCCTTCTTCCTCAATCTCTTTAGCTTTGTGATCAAACTGAAGGAAGAACAGGTCAAAAACTGCCTTTAATTTGGGTTAATTTGGGTTTTCACAAAATGTAGCAGATTGTACATACTGTTCTGTACTTTGATTTTCTTTTTTCACACAATAGGACTAGAGTTTGCTTCAAAGCTGATTTGAAAGCTGTTGTTGTAAATCGCTGCCATTATTCGGAACTGATTGCCAGGAAGCCATACGGCATTTGCCTTAGTGATGGGCTTTATACAGGGTAACAGTCTCTTTTAGTGAGGACATTTGCAGAGACTCAAAAAAAAAAAAAAAAAAAAAAAAAAAACCAAAACAGTGCTTAATGTTGTGACAGACGTGATGGCACTCTCCTTGACTATAACATATAATCTTAATAATGTCAGACTCATTAGAAAGGGATTGATGGCACTTTTAGACGTTAAAAATCTTGACAGGGCCAACAATTCAGAATTGATCTCTGCCCTAGTATTTTCTTGGCCTTCATAAACCTTTGCTTTAATAGCTTATTTTCCTACATTGTGTGGCTTACCTCTTTTAACATTTTTTTTTCCCTGAACAGTAAATATATTAACATGCAATAAAGGTAGTCATTTGGGAAGAGCTACTGCAAACTAATAATTATTAATGATTTCGTTAATGAAGAAAAGAAATCAGGGGCTGCTCTTTTCTTTAACTTAAGACAGCTGAAAAACAGCCCGAGTCTTGAGGAGACTACCCAGGGATGAAGTAGCATTCTCTATAATCCTCGTGAAATTATACTAATGAAACAAGGAAATGCACAGAGCTCATCTGAACTTAATTACATACCCGCATACTGTCCTAAAATTAATGTAAGTTCATGTAAGTTGTCTTTTGTAATTTTGCATCAAGCTTTCCTATCATTGTTTTTTCAGGCACTGCAATATTTCCTGACCGAAACTTTATTGGAATATTACTAGTGAGATTAAGAGTGTTTTCCTGTCTGTACAGTGTCTATTATTTAAAATCCCTTTAAGGTTGAAGGGCAGCACAACAGGAATGCAACCCGAAGCACCATATACGTATGTTCCTGCCATTACCTGATTCTTTGGATGCCTGTGGGTGTTCTGTTTAAGTGTCACTCCAGTAATAATTCCATCTTCTTGATCATGCTTCCGTCCACTCACTACCATCCTGTGTACTTTACTTGCATTGTCCTTTTAAATGTAATCCTCACGACAGCGCTCAGAATCTTGGCATTATTTTCTTCATTCGGCAGATATGGAAACTGAGGCCATGAACGAGGAAGTAACATGACCTGAGTTCACACTCCTGCCGTACTGTAATTGGGATTTAAGTTGACTGTTGTCCAAATCGGAAGCACCTGCCTTTCCACTCTAACCCAAGGCTTCTCCGTTGTTGGGGTGTTGTGGAAGACAATGGACAAAGGTCTAGCTGAACCCATGAACATGTATGACCACCGTTCAGCTTACTCCTGCTGTATGTATGCTCATTCTGGGCCGTGCTAAGTTTGTTGATGTTTTGCTCTGTTAGAGCCTCTTCAGGCTTTTAATCTCAGTCTTCCATCACTTTGCTGGCTCCTTCTGAGTGGCAGTGTGTTGGGGAAATGTTTCTTCTATCTGCTTGCTCACAAGTCATTGGACATCTGCCAGCAGAAAATATGCTCTGCATTCCTGATGCCAGCAGCAGCCCTCACCTTTGTTGTTTCAGCCAACGGTCCAGAAGCTGCCCACAGTGACTACTACCATGCAATTGCTGGACTATTTATGTCCTTTGACCCATACAGACTTGGCAGAAAGAGACTTTGTCAGAGCTGATATATTTCTGAATCTAAGAGTTGAACCCATTGTGCCTGGTGATAGATGGGCAACTGTAGGAATAAAATACCCAAGTGTGTGGACCGATAGTCCAACCGAGAGAATAAATGCTCACTGGAAAGGTAAACTATAAAGTCCCACTGTTGTTAACATAAGAAAGCTGGAACCCAACTCCAGTCAGCAGGCCCATTTCTGGGCTGCTCTGGTTTCACACTTGCATTTTCAGATTAGGCCAGGGCACTTCCTTCTTCCAGGAGGAGGACCTGGAAGATAAGGATCCTTTCTAATGGCTTGGGTTGCCCAGATGAGAGGTTGTTATGCTGCTGGGCCTGGGGAGCCCTCACCTGGAGGGGATGGCCTAAGCTAGACTCGGGCCTAGAAAGAGAGTGGTGTCTTCCATCTTTCCCTCTGTGAACCCATCAGAAAATCTTTTTAAGCAGGTAAAATGTAGCACGATGAGTCTCAAAGAGCCAGTAAAATAGCTGTAGCTCTATCTCGGCCATGGCGATGGGATTTATATGGGAGAAGGAAGGCATCCACATGCTTAAGTTCTGTGGCTGAGCTTTCTTTCTCTACCACATGCTGCTTTCCGAGTCACAGCAAGTCTCCTGCAAGTCACGGGAGCCTGTATTCCTACCCCAGCGATGTCTCTAAGACGTGTCAGCTAATCATCTGGGGAATTGTGCCCTGAAGCTCTCATTTGTGCCTGTTTATTGAAGGCATACCTCTTCAGGAAGTCACCTGTGATTATGGGTGTCACAAGGCAAATGGGCAACACAGTGTCCTCAGGGACACCACTTGGTAGTGCTGCAGACTTGTCTACTTTCCCCATCTCCGCTTTTATTAGCATCCTCATCACTGTCACAGATACAGTACATGCTGGGTCCAGAAGCCTTCCAGATTGAAAGGTTTGGAGCAGTAGCAACAGGAGAGGCCGGAGTCAAGGCCAGTGCAGCTCTGCCTCTGTGTGCCCCACAGCCTCGCTCAGGCACCAGCTGCACTGCCAGCCTTGCTTCGACAGATGGTGGGGATGATGAGACTTCCTTCAGCCGTGATTCATGCCCCCAGGTGGCGACAGAGTCACATCTGCAGCAAGCAGCAAGCCACCTGGCCCTGGCGCAGAGATGCCAGGATTTGCTAGCCTAGTTGTCTTCAGTTTGACAGCCAGTTGTCTGTTGCCCTCTTCCTTTCTCATGTCAGAAGCTGCCAAGGGCTATGCCATATTTAGAGTTCGGTTCCATGAAGGATTTTATTTCACTCGAATTAAATCGATATGTATTAGTCTCTAGGTTGATTTAAAAAGCTGAGAGATTGAGTTTTTCTTCTCCATCCTGCACAGGTATACATTCTTGTCACTCCATTACCACCTTCAGTCATGATAGGATCAATTCTGATGGAATTGGTGAGTATAAGATTGGGAGGATAAAATTTTATTTTAAATGGACCTATTATATAAAAAGAGTTTTCAACAGAAAAAAAAAAAAAAAGCAGAAGCAGCTTTTCTTTTTTTTTCCTAGAATGCTTCCTCTTATCTGTAATGTTAACCAATTAGCAAATATTTATTGAGAACTTGTTGGGAACAATTCTCTCAAGCGGAAACTCTTAAGACTGAGAATATGCCTCACCCGAAAGCATGACTGCCCCTACAGTCAGGCCTCCTATGGACTTGTTGTCCGTTTCCTGATCAGGTTTTCCCCAGCTCCCATCCCCTAAATTCCTGCAAACATCACATTTCTGTATTTTGTCCACGTAGGCAGAAGTAGGTGTATATGCCCAAAGAATCCAAGATCTGTAGGTAAATTGCAAATACAGAAATAATACCTGCCTTGATTCTTGTGTCTTGATTCCAGCATCAGCCGGATGATGTCAACTTGACGTCAGCCAAAAACAGCTCAGGCCAGAAGTTCATATACAATTGAAAATAAATAGCACAACATTAGGATTAACAGCTTTCTGTATCTAATCTACCAACTCTTCTGTCACTGCAATCAGCCTCCAGTTTATTTCCCCTTCCCTCCCATTCCCACCAAATAGGCTCCATCACCTATTTCTAAAAGGAGAGGCTTGGTAGGTGGTAAGTAAAATGTTAGAGGCATAATACGATGAAAATGGGGGAGTGGGAAAGCAGTGCATTGTTTAGCCTTGAAATATCACATGCCTCCCAGTTTTCATGCCATTCTTACATACTGATAACCTACTTTTCTTTTTAATATTTTTCTTTACTTTCCCTGCCAGTGGGTTCTTCCCTGTCTCCCCACTTACGACCGACTTGATACGAACTATACAAGCTTTAGACTACAAGTTTCTAGTATTGGTTTTGAGAAGCTACAATTGTATAAGTCATGAGCTCGAAGGCTGAAGTTAACATAAATTTTTCAACTCTTCTTCATTAGCAACTCTGGTCTATTTAAAATCTGCTGGAATTCATTTCTCCTCCTTGTTAGCCAGTTGGAATCTCAGGGGCAAGGATTTTACAAAGCCCCTTGTGTATTTGGACTAGAAATTAAAAGAAGAGAACTTTGAAACTCTTTGATCCCCTCCAAGTGCTTCCCATTTCTCAATCTGTTCAACATTAAATTCAGGTTTGTGCTTTAACGGAAGAAAACACTGTATCAAAATGTTTACTGACCTAATTATTCAGTTAAAAGAGATTTTATGAATAAATCTTAATAGGTGTTTTTAGAAATTATTTTGCTTTTGCAAACTAAATTTACAATCAAACAGATCAATTTGCATATATTTTATAGTGTTTTTCTGGTAATCCATTATTATATAGAACTTAAGAATATCAAATAATTATATGATTTCTAAAGTTATCAGTATGTTTTCCCAATATCAATAATGTTCATATTTTCATATTCTACGTAAGACAAGCAGAATTCTTTTAAGAAGGCTAAGACGCAGAGAGAGCGCAGAAGGGAAGAAACTTACTGCTCACAATCACCCATCCTTTCTTCTACGCCTGCCCCTTAGGCAGTGTGTAGTTGATTTAGAAAAGGGTCCCTTTGTCTCCAAACACTTCTGCCATTTATCACTTCATACAGGAAGTCATTTTAATAAGGGGGAGAAGTCAAAGTGATTTGGTTATGTTGTTTGACTCATTATTATGACAGCAACACAGCCTTGTTCATTAGGTGTTACTCTGCACTGTTACCTGGGAAACATTATCTCCTTTGAGCTTCATCAACTCTGAAGTAGGTACCAAAATCCCCATTTTACAGGTGAGCAGAATGGCTTCAGAGAGATTCATTTTGTAAATATAGTTTCTGGAAAACTAGAAATTGCCTTAGAAATGTCTTTGTTTTAAAATAGTATCTAAGGATATTTAGTCTCCATTCGGATAAGATTCTGCATTGACTTTTGAAGACCCAAATTGTGGTGGTTTGAGTTAGTATGTTATAAACTCCAAAAAATAAGCAGAATTTTGCTTATGTATGGCTTCACTGTTACTTCTCTTCTTAAAACTCCAAGTTTTCCATGCTTGCTTCGAATAAAACCTAAACTCCATACCTTGGCACACAAGGCTGGCTGCCACTGTGACCTGCCCTGCCTCCTGCCAGCCCTCTCTCTCCTCACTCGCACCCTACTGCATTCTGTTCCCATCCTGCTGGCCTCTGTTCAGTTTTCTAAGCCTGCCAAACTTGCTCCCACACTTAGGCCTCTGCCCTGCTTGCCCCCTAAACTTGGGAGCCTTGTCTTTGAGATCTTCTCATGCCTGGCTCCCTTTTTGTACAGGTATCACCACGGAGGTCCTTTCTGGAAATTTCCTAGCCTCCAATCTTAAATAGGAACCTCTGCCAGCCCCTCCACGTTATGTTCCTTGACATCTCTGTTTGTCACCATCAGATAATCACCACTCTGATACAGCATATCATATACCTTTGTCTGGTATTTTCAGTTTGTGTGAAAATGGTATTTTCATGGTTTACTTTTTTATATACCTCTGTCCTTCTCCCCTTCCTCTCTAAATAATACACTGTGTGAGAGCAAGGGCCATCACTGTCTGTGCACCCAGGCTCTAGAAGAGGGCCTAGCTGAGCTCATGCTCTGGTTCAGGGAACTCAGTGCTGGGAGCATGACCCTGACTTACAGAGCATTGCTTGTATTGACTGCTCAGGCTTCTCTCCTTTTCATCTTCTCTCCCCCTCTAATTACTCTTCTTCCCTAATGCACCGTTTTCATGTATTTACTCTGTGGATTTCTAGCTTCAGTGTATTCAGTGTCATGCATCATTTTATCCCTTTTACTCCTCTGCCCATCCACCAACAAGTTTTTCATCTTTTAGAATAAGCTGAATATTTGTTAAATACTAAGCAATACCGGAGGGGGGGTACCTCCCTCCTTATAATAATAGCAAAACACACACAAAAAAACCCAACCCCACGTTTTGAAAGTTTTCTTCAGGATATCAGCAAGGATACTATTGCTTATTTCTTTTTTCTTCCGATTCTGCACAATTGTGGCAGTACTTTCCTTTAAAGGTTGTTTTTATTTCCAGATTATGGAAGTAAACCATGTCTCTGGGTGTCATTGTACTCTCACCCAGTCCATGCTCCCAAATCTCTCCTATGTTTGAAGTTTCAGATCAAAGACTTTGATTTAAGAGGGTAATACACTTCTGTGAAATCTGAATAGCTCTGAGGTCCATCAGTGACCCTTGTGAACTCGGGGTTCCACCTTTTCAAGGGGTTTTGAGCAGATTTTGAGATGATTGATCTGTGTTAACAAGTCTTACAAGGCACAGAATTCCAGCGACTCCTCAAACAAAACAGTGCTGATTAATTTACAAAGGCATATGGGCTGGCCTCATGTTATCTTTTCAGTATCCAAAGCCTTTCTAGAAGCAAAATTCGGGAAAAGGGGGTGTCTGATAAGCACAAGTTTGGAGTTAATGAAAACAGTGCTTACACATGTAAGTATAAGTGAGAGAGAATTGGGTTGTACAAAAAGCAAACTATTTGAGGTCTGACTTTCACCTTGACCTTCAGTAACTACAGACCAGCTCTGGCTTCTTAACTGTAGGCAAGTAATTACCAAGCAGCTCAGAAAACTCCAGTCTGCCAGTCTCCCTGAAATGATGGAGGTACTGTAAGAAATGCCTCTTATTCCTCTTCCTATTCTAGCCTCCATGCAGAACATTATTCTTCTATCACGACAACATGGCTTTGGGATGGATGTGTTAAGTATGGTTAGATTATAGGTTATTTTATTTTGACTTCATCATTATATTGAGTCTGTGAGGTTTGCGGATGGGTCTATGGTCCCAGAAACCACACAAATTCAAACTATGTCTTAGGACAAGCTCCTATGATTTATTTCTATTCAAGTGTATTAACACTAGCTAACACAAGGCTCTCTGCCAAGATTAGAGATGTGAAATTGGCAAAACCTGCATCTCATCCCCAATGATCTTAGGCATTTCATGATCTTAGCCATTTCATGTAAGTGGGAGAAATAATTTTCCACTTCACTGGTGCCCATTTCTGCCCTTGTGATCAAATTCTAATCCTGCACAGAGGATGGGGGGGGTCTAGTTAAAATTTTTATGCAATTCTATTAAAAATGCTTTATTTTTATCTTTAATAACATTTTCCAGCAAATACCACTGCCTTTATCAACACGTTTTATTTTTCAGAAATTATAGAAAAAGAATAAGAGTGGAAAGCTGATTAAGCAGACTCAGGGAGCTCCAAGCCCCAAACAACATAGCTTTCACCACAAGGCTGGGGGATTTTACCCCGTAGACCCCAGTCCCATGAAGTTTTTACACGTGTATTATTTTGTGCTGACAGAAGACATGAGGTTTCTGGCTTAGAGAACAGTCTGATGATTTACCTACAGAACATCTTGCATTGGTTTCCTATGCCCCAAACCCCTACAGGGTGGTGCCATGAAAGCTAGATGTACCTGGCGTATGCAAGGGGGTGGAGGTTAGTATCGCAGGAGAGGAACGCTGAAATTAGGAACGAATCTCAGAGCTTTCACAGAATGTTTGGCAGAGTTGCCCATCTTCCACGCAGAAGGAGAGAGCTTATCTTTCTAATATGAACAAGTTCTCTCTGAGGAGAGGAGGGCAAGGTCTGTAGAACCATTGCCCTTGTAGCCTAAACTCTTACACCAGGGGTGATAAATCTGTCAATCTTTCTCTCTGAGGTATCCCAATTTAATTTCCCTGGTGTGTGTGCCTTTCTTTCATCCTTTGACGCTGGATGCTGGCATGTCTGCTCAGAAAGCTCTGACCATAAAGAAACATGACAATATGCATGGAACAATGTCTCCTGAAACGCCACCGTATCCACTTGTAAGATCACCTCTTCTCTCAGTGAGGTGGCAGTATATGACAGGACATGGCAGGGTCAGGAGCCTAAACTGCTTCTCTGTTGAGGTCTGGAAGTAACTATACTTTCCCTCAGTCCCTGTTTCAAAATGCTTCATCTTCTTTTAGTCTTTGGTGACCAGGGTGAGAGAGCTGCCCCTCTTCTTCTCATTCTTTTACCTGTCAATAACTCATGAAATTCCGTTTGTGAAACCCCACTTTTATATTGATTCAGAAAGCTAAAAGAAGCAATAAAGTATGTTTTTAGAAGGTAAAAATCAAAGGTGACTTAATGTTTTTATCTAGAAAACATGAGAAACTTTCTCCGGAAGGAAATAATGCTCACTTATAACAGGTATTCCTTCTCTCGTGGTTTACTTTGCATTCACTGGGAATTTTATTGTTTAGGCAGAACTGTGACTTTTTTATGTTAAATGTCTACACTTATGAGTTAAACAGAACAAAACAATTTCATCCCAAGTGAACGTTTAGATATTAAAGGCTTATTTTCAATTGGAATGGAATTTCAGCATCAGAATTTTATTTAACTTATCTTTCAAAGGAAAGGTTTTATCCTGACAGAGATTAAAGCGTCTGCTAATGACAGAAGCATTTGTCATTTTTATGAACTTGACATCCTCTTCTCTCGTCAATTCTAAACCAGGTCAAAAAGGCACAAACCGTTCTGCAGAAATTTTTAGGTAGTTAGAAATGCTGACACTTTATCATTGGGTGAAAATTAAAGACAAGTGTGAAGAATATCAGTTTTTAGTTACTACTGTTATTTCTGTAATCAAAAAGTGTATTTTAGTTTCACATTCTCTGGGTGACCTTATTACATGCAAATTTCTGGCCTTTATAATTTAATAATTATTTTATTATTTATCCAAGTGCTCTACTCAAGCTCAAATAGAGGGCAAGACTGATCTTACAAACATATCTTCAGCAGTTTTCAGTAGATTCCCATTTGTTCTGATTAACTCCTGCTACATAACCAGCTACTCCCAAAAGTTTTAGTGGCTTAAAGCAAACATTTTTTATTGTTCATGATTTTGTTGGTCAGAAATACAGGAAGGGCTCAGCGGATTCCCATGGTATCTGCTGGGATGGCTGGGGCGGGAGGGTCCACGTTCAAGATGGTGTCTTCACTGACATGGTTGGAGCTGTGCTGCTCTTGGCTGCCTCTCTCTGCATGGTGTCCCATCCTCCGGAGACCTCTTCATGTGGCTAAGACTTCTTAAAGCATGGTTGTCCCAGAGTAGTTATCTTCTTATGAGGCAGTTTGGGGGTCCAAGAACAAGTGTCCCAAAAGACCAAGGCAGAGTCTCAAAAGCTTCCTATAACCTAACTTTAGAAGTCTGTCTGTCTTATTTATTTACTTAAATTCAATCAGCCAACATACCGTACATCAGTTTTTGATGTAGTGTTCAATGATGCATTAGTTGCGTATAACACCCAGTGCTCATCACATCCCGTGCCCTTCTTAAAACCCATCACCCAGTTACCCCATCCCTCCACCCACCTCCCCTAGCTTTAGAAGTCTGCCATATTCTGTTCGTTCATCAAACAGATCACTTAGGAGGGGGAATTGTGCTCTCCCTCTCAATGGAAATCATTATAAAGAACATGCTTAGACATTGGCTTCATCTTCTTCCTCTCCTAAAAACCGGAGATAAGAGCTAGGGAAAGGAACACTGACTCTCTTTCAAAGCTCAAAATTTCCATCTCAGTATCAGACAAATTGAACAAACAAAATGATGCACTGAGCCATAAAGAAAAGGATCAAGAGTTGAACTTTTTTTTATTCTCAAGTAGAAGGCAAGTGTGTATTCACTGAAAGTAAGTTTAAAAAGCACTTCACAGAACACCTTTTATAAAGTTGCCTGTCAGTCTCTCAGAGACAAAGGATTTCTAGCAGGCTGCAAATGCCATGATAGGAGGATGTGTCAATCAAGAATTTTGATTAGACAGAAGTGTTCAGCATAGGAAACTTAAAGCTCAGAAGAGCATGTTTACTTGGTTTCTTTCTCTCTCCAGCAGTTTTCAAGTGCTCTGAAGAACTTGGCACTTTCACACAGGTAAATCCACCATTTTTGTTCAGCAGTAATTCATAAGAGAACCTAAAAAAATAAAAAGAAAATCTTTTTTATATAAAAGAATGATAGGTATAATACATGTTTAAAATTGTCCTGCAACCGAACAATATCCCTTATACTCCAGTAGACAATCCATACATGTTTTTTACAAATCTAGCAATTTTTCACCATGTCATTGTTTCCTTGTAAACTGTCACCCTCTTCTGTACCCTGTGTTTGGGGTTTTGTTTGTTTTTTATCTTTCAGAACAGTTTTGATTTATACATATTTCAATATTCATGGAAACTTTTAACTTTCGATAATGGGATTTTAGAAATTATTTTCCTTTCTTTTTTCCATTGTAGTAAATCGTCTCTTTTTTTTTTTTTTTTTTTTTGGTCGTCATTGATGAATGGCTCCAAATAGTTGCTGGTTGCTCTGAAAATGATAAATAAAGAACTGTTGCTAAATCTTGATTTCTCAGCATTCTTCCCTTAGGCAGATGTTGGCTCTCCTGCTCTTCATATCATATATTGATTTAAAGAAGAAATGCTTCTGATAATTTTAGATAGCTGTGTATGTTTTCTGACTTTCCCACCACTTTCTCTTATTAATTCTTAAGTATTAAATATTTACTCATGCTATAAATAGTTTTAGCGTGCCTACTATATTCCTCTCACCAAGGCACTAATTTCTGGTCATACAAAGTTGATGAAAATAGAGCTGTTGCCCTTAAGAAACTCATAGTCTAGCAAAAAAGGAAGAAGAGCAAAGAACCATTGCTAAACCCACAAAATACCATGGTAAAGGAATGCACTGGAGATTCAACAGAGTCTGCAAATTTTCCTTGTGGACAAAAGAGAGCAGGCAGGGATCATCTTCTCCAAAAAAGGCCAAGTAAAGACCTTTACTGTCATACTAAGGACTTTGGAATTTATTCTGTAAACAAGGGTTAGATAATGACAAGAACAAACATGCATTTAGAATTTTTTTCATAACCAAATGTTAAAGTCTATGACCTTTATCTTCAATTTTGTGAAAATTTTCAACATATTGTTTATAAAATTGTCTATCTATCCATGCATGCATATATGTGTATAAAGTGCTCTCCCTTCCCCAGACCTTTCCATCTGAATGAGTTTGCCTCCCTACATATCTTTTCTTAGTTTTTAGAATAAATCCTCAGAAATATTTTCTAATGAAAGAATTCTTTATTTGTTATTTATGACCTTCTTTGAAACAGATATATGGTCTATTTTTAACCAACATTTATATCTGAAAAGGATACAGGTTTAGATAACACTACAAATAATAATAAAATAATTATTGATATCTACTCATTTTCTAGCACTCTACTAATTATAGATATTTTCTCATTTTGTTCTGTAATAATCTTACAAGGTAGGTGCTATGATTATCTCTATTTTACAAATGAGCACACAGAAACACAGAGATTAAGTTGCTGGGCACGGGTCCCATGGCCGGGAGATGGAGCCTCAAGGATTCTATTGTAGATACCAAGATTTTAGAGTGTATAAACTAGTTCAAATAAGAGAACCCTCCCCCAAATTATGGTATGAGTAGCTGCTTAATAGATGTTATCTTATATTCTGATCATTTCTAAGCAGATCATATTTATTATTTTGTTATTAGTATCATTTTTTTATTTAGCTGTGCAATCCTGAAAATTTCGAAACATCTCATTTTACTCTAATAGCTGATGCTAAAGTGTGCCCTCCTTTTATTTATTGCAATATAATTTGAATTTATTAAAATTCACAAATCTTAGTGTATAGCTTGATGAATTTTTACATATGTGTACACATATTAACTCCACCTAGATCAAAATATACCTTTTCTCCCCAGTAGCTTCCCCCTAATGCTTTCCAGTGATTAACTAACCACGCACCCAGAGGTAACCACCATCTTAAACTCCGTCACCGTAAATTAGTTTTGTTCCCTTTCTGAATTTCATATAAACACAATCATACGGTAGTACATTCTTGAGTCCTGTCTCTTTCACTCAGTGTAGTGTTTATGCGATTTATCCATGTAGTTATATGGAGGAGTAATTTTCTTTTTTTCTCTGCTGTATAGTATCCTATTGTCTGAAAGCATCACAACTTTTAATCAGTTATCCTATGGGTGGATGTTTGAATTGTTTTCACTTTGGGTCTATCATGAATAAATCTTTTTTGTGTTTCCCTTGTTTCCCTTGGCCATGTAAGACAAAGAGTAAAATTGCTAGAACATAGAAAAGGTGTATGTTTAATCTTATTAGTTATATGCAAAGGGTTGTTCAGAGCAATTTACTACTTTACTTACACTCCTACCAGTTACGTGTGAGAACTGTTGTTCTTTATGTCTCTAGTACATATAAATCTTTCTATTTTTAGTTTTTCTGATATTTTATTTTGGTTTTAACTTTGTTTTACTGAGCTATCACTGGATCATGATATAAAGAGCAGCTTGGGCATTACAAGAAAAAACAATCCATTAGAATTTTTATTTCAGTTGTTGAAGATCTAAAATGTCTATTTAGTTCTATTTTAGAATTTCTGCTTTTTCTCTTGAAGTGTCCCATCACTTCACAAATTACATCTTTTCCTTTAAATTATTTAATATATCGGTAATAAAAAGTCCTTGCCTGCTAATGGCAATAACTTGCCTATTTGCAAGTCTGCTTCTATTGACTCTTTTTCTTGATTCTGATTTTCAGTTTCCTCTTTCTTCATATGTTTGCAATGTATTTTATTGTATTCTGAGGGTTATGTATAAAGGACTATTGGAGACTGAATATGTATGGTTTTTTAAAATTATTTTTTAGGGAGGCAAGCCCTTTTCTGTGTCTAGCAGTTTGGTTCGGGGCTGTTAATTCAGATTCATCCCAGGATATGTTGGGCTGGAACTAGGTTGAAGCTGTAAATAGATTGAATTCACTGTGATTAACTCAAACCCCAATTCCCGGAGGTGACATCTCTTTGATATATTCATTATTTGTGTAGGGACAGGATTGGCAGAAATTGTAGATATTTTTGGTTCACCTTTTGATTCAACTCTAGATGGGCTGCAGAATCCAATTACCTTGATGATGCAGTATGTGATTTCTTTCCGTTCATCAGTCCCTCCTTTAATCTTGCTTTCTGAGCAAAACTACAGAATGGAGGAGAATTAATGACTCAGTTGTTTGTCCTTATATTTGACTGTCTTGCAGATGCAGTCCATCCTGTTCTCAAAACCCAAATAATTTCCCTTTCCTCATGCAAAGTTTCTCCAATGTCCATTGTATCCCCACCTGTACCAGGCACCTTTCTCTAAGTACGAATACTAATATGGCTCCCTTTACCTGTAAAGGGCTTGCTTTACTCTGGAATTCTGTCCATCACTACTTCTTCGCAAGTTACAACGATCTGTTGATGGTAGAACAATATGCCAATTCAAGTAACTCAGTCATGTCTGCTTTAGAATTCAATCACTTTGGGTAAATATCCAGTTCAAATTCAGGTCCCACCTCCTCTTTCTCATTCTTACATCTTGTTATATACCTAGCATCTAATGTGCTATTTGTCATCATGGTACTGGGAGATAGTTACGTCCTCATACCCTTGGGTCTTGGTTTTGGCTTCTATTGAGGAGCAACGTCTTAAGTGATCCTTAATCATCCCAAGCTACCAGATAACGCTCATGATTTGCAGACATCAAAGCCCTCCCTATTCTCTTTTAGACCTATTTCTTTCCCCTTGGGGCTCTTGGCTAATGCTTCCCATTGCTGCTGTGGGGTTTAAAGGGCTCTAGCTATCTGCCCTCTGGACCATCTGCCTAGATCACTCACTCAGCCATTGCCTGGGTACTGTTTAGATGCACATGCCTCTGAGGCATAAGAAACCTTCTTAGAGTACGCAAAGTGAAGAATAACCCTATCTGTTCTCAGATTCACCTAAACCTATGTGGCATTTCTTTCAGCCTCAATCCAGTGGAGAGCAGAAGACAGGATTTCACATTTGCATCTATGCTTTTTTTTCTATTTTTTCCCCAGATCTTTTTCTCCAAAATACCACCTCCTCCTTTTATAATTCAACAAAAGTCTCTCTGCTCCACATTGGCAAAAAACTGTTCTCATAGTATCATCTGGAATCTTTTCCTATTTTATGGTTTATGTTATTAACCCGTATTTATAGTTTTCTTGGCTCTCAAGATGAGGAGTCAATCATGTGGAATTCAAGGTCTTTTCTTTAGCTCTTGAAATTAAGAGTTGTGGTTTTTAAGATGATCATTTCTGTTAAGAGCTTCGTTACCTTCTTTTTTCTACCTATATTTGCCTTTCACATTAAGCAGTGGATATATGAAGCTATTCTGCTATCTGATTCCTGGGGTTAGTTAATGGTGCAAAGAAACATGAAAATGTGATTCATAAAACTTCATTATAGGGGCACCAGGGTGGCACAGTTAGACTACTGATTCTAAATTTTGGCTCTGGTCATGATCTCATGGGTCACCAGATCAAGCCCTACATAGGGCTCTGCTCTCAGTGGGGAGTCCGCTTGGAGATTCTCTCCCTCTGCCCCTTGCCCCATACGCATGAGTGTGCTCTCTCTCTCTCAAATAAATAAATAAATAAATAAATAAATAAATAAAATCTTTAAGAAAAATAAAACTTCATTGTATTACCTCTATTGGTGGGGTTTCTGACAGGAAAGAGATGGCATACTCAAAATGCAAAATTGAAGAAACTTTATTTATTTATTTATTTATTTATTTATTTATTTTTGTGTGTGTGAGAGAGACAGGGAGAATGTGCGCAAGTGTGGGAGGAACAGAGGGAGAGGGAGAGTCCTAAGTAGGCTCCACGCCCTGCATGGAGCCCTGTGCGAGGCTTGATCTTACAACCCTGCGATCATGACCTGAGCTGAAATCATGAGTCATACACCTAACTGACTGAGCCACCCAGGTGCCCCAGAAATGAAAAAACTTTAAGGAACTATTTACTAGGTATGGACATGGTTGAAGGAAGCGCACCAGAGGTGAAGGAAACAGGAATTACCAACTCTTTAGGTAAAGGGTGAAGTAACTGGTTTTAGAGAAGAGAGAGCAATTATGCCTTTTTATACAGCTACAGGAAAGAAATGATCATCTTCATAAACCATAAGTAAATAGAGCCAGAGAGCAGTCTTCAAACTACAGGTATCATATTAAGACTTCAAAAGAGTATGAATGCGTGGTAAATATTAAGGGATTTATTTCAAGATGCTCAAGTTCTCCAGACTTGATGTGCCTGAGAAAGTGCCTCCTTTTAGGTCAAGGTGGATGGAGTTTCAAGGTATCAGGACCTGGGCTGGAATGTTCTAAATTGCAGTATATTGTGTCATGGAGCAGAGCGAATGATGCCAATTTTCATTTAAAAACCTTGCCACTTCTCTTATCAGTTTTTCTGAAAATGTATTATCCTGAGGGAGAGAATTGGTGAGAAGCACCTGTGGCCTTAGGTAGAGGAACATAGCAATTGTCAGAGCAGGGCCTGGCACGGAGGAGGCTGAAGGAATAAATATCCCCATCTTTATTTCCTCCTACTGCTCATTGCTATTGGCTAAAACCTTCCAAAGGCCAGAGGACAAGTAGTACAGTTAGTGCTGTGCATAAAAATCAGCTTTTGGGGAAAAGAGCCAGGAGAAAAGAGTGGAATCCTAGAGAGGCAAAGGGAGAATATACAGTAAATATACCACTCCATTATTTCCTAACTTCCTGCCCAATTATTTTTCTTTTTCTTTTTTTTTTTTTTAAAGATTTTATTTATTTATTTGACAGAGACAGCCAGCGAGAGAGGGAACACAAGCAGGGGGAGTGGGAGAGGAAGAAGCAGGCTCATAACGGAGGAGCCTGATGTGGGACTCGATCCCAGAACGCTGGGATCACGCCCTGAGCTGAAGGCAGACGCTTAACCGCTGTGCCACCCAGGTGCCCCTGCCCAATTATTTTTCATGTGAATTTAAGGGCAGTGTAATTCCTGCTTTATTGTATATGTAATTTCCCCTTTCCATAATTTTTTCCTCACACAATTCCTTTTTTTTAGGAAGTGAGGTGGGGAGTGAACTCGGTCTACATATTATTCCAGCTATATACCAAGTGATTATATTATCTTTGCACTTTTTTCTTTCCTTCTTGGTCTTCCTAAGCAGTCTCTATTCATTCTTTGAGATGCTATCAGGAATTATTGTATGGGATTTTTAATATTGAATGAATGAATAAATGAATGAGGAAAATAACCTCTTGGAAGCTGTAGTCAGTCTTGCCAGGTCAACCACATTTCTTTCCTTTGTAGTCTTCCTTTATTCTCTTACAGAACCATGTTTTTATCTCTACAAGCACTTATCCCTTGCATTATAGTTGTTGCTTTTCTTGTCTTTCCTCCACTACACTTTGAACTCTGGAAATCAGGGACAGTTTTATTTATCTCTTGGGATTTAGCAGAGGACCTAGCACACAGTAGAAACTCAGTAAAAGTTTACTGAAGTAATTAATTCGTTTCTGTCCTCATGAGGTATATTTTACTCCTAATCATTTATAGAGTATACCCTTTTTATATCTGCTCCACTGATCACCCAATTTGTTAACAACATACCCATATCGAACTATTCACTTCTCCATTTCCAACACCCTAACTTTCAACTGAATGTAGACACCACCTATTCCTTCTCACCCTCTAAACTGTTGTCTGAATTCTCCTGTTTCTTCCTCATCCCTCTTACTTTCTTGAGTGTTTTCTCTTTCTATAAATGATATCACGGGCCACCTGGGTGGCTCAGTCGGTTAAGTGTCTGCCTTTGGCTCAGGTCCTGGTCTTGGGGTCCTGGTATCGAGCCCCCTGTTGGGCTCCCTGCTCAGTGGGGAGTCTGCCTGTCTCCTCTACTTGTGCTCTATCTCTGAAATAAAATAAAATCTTAAAAAAAAAATAAGTTGTTGCCATTTTGTGCTTTCCCTCTGTTAAGCTTTTGGGAAGCCATTCCCTTCACACACTTTTTTCCCTCTTTTGCTGTCCTCCAATAAGATTCTCTCTCATCTGGAGCCTATTCTTCCGCTCTCCATATGAACTGTTAAATACTTTCATATAGTGTATCGTACAGCTTGTTCAGCCTTACAGTTATATTCATCAGCTCTCTGCTTCCTCCAGATCATCTGCATCCTACATTGTAGTTTGTATTCTTTATTTTCGTGCATCTCAAAGAAGATTCTTTTTATAATCTAAATCATGATTACGAACATTACTCCACTCTTTCATGTGCTGTGTACTGTTCTAAATGTTTTATATATATTACGTCACTTACCCCTAGCACAACCGAAAGACGTAGCGGACCCATCACTCATTTATTAAGTAGTTGAGCTGGTATTCTGTCTCTGGAACTCACAATCTTAATCACTATGTGACGCTACTTCCTATATTTTCTTATCACTCTGTAGGTACACGTAGTCAGATGGACAAATGTCACCAGCCTAGGTATTTCCATTTTTACAGCCCTGTTGTCTCAGATGCTTGTACCTGTCTTATTTTATAACTTTCGTGTAGTTTGCATAAAGTTTCCAATGAAGACTGATCGTTGCCACCTTTGTAGTCACCATTTCCGACTGTATGGCAGTCAGGACAATATCCAGGAGGTTTGGATATGCCGAGGCCCCAAGGGCCTGCAGAGCCCCAAAGCCACGGCCTGCTGGAAAGGTCTGTTCTGTGCATACCCCTGCCTTGAGGTTCGGGGAAGCTGAGATCTAGGACGGTAGAAGGGTAGTGAGGAGCTAGAACACTGAAGCGGGTTCGTGAGGTACCCAAGGCATCTAATTCCAGTCCCTACCCTACCTAATGTCAGCTGTTCCCCGAGAAGGCAGAGCTGGAGGGAACTGAAAAGTCTTGCCAGGGTACGAGGGAAGGGGCTGACCAGGAAGCTCCAGTAAGAATCACTGATTGCCGGCGCGGTTGTTAGGGGGCGGGGCCGTCAGAGCGCAGTTGCGCATGCTACTACGCATGCGTCCCGCGCGCGCAGGCACTCCGGCTGCAGTTCTCTGGAAACACCCAGTCGCATGTCCCGCTTCGGACGACGACAGATTCGGATTCCTCTTGGGAACTCTTGGGGCTAACCAGACATCTCCCATGGTCTCCGCCCGCACGTGCACAGGGACTTTTATTCATCTTGAAGCCAGATACTGAAACTCTGCGGCCTTCATTGGTGCGGACTACGGGGTAACAGAACGAGAGACACCTGGGAGTCCTGCTTCGCCGCCGAGAAGCCATGACTAAATGGGGATTAACTGCTCTCTCTTTTGCAGCCCCAGTATCAGATCATATTGCAAGGGGGATCCCTCCCCCAGAAAAGTAGTCAGGTGGCTTGGACAGGCTCTGGCCGCACAGTCCTGGAGCTCCTGTAGGCCCAGGCCTGCTGAAAGGTGGCATCCTCCGCTTGCGCCTGAGGTTGGACGGTTAGTGTATCTACCATTGTTGCACTGCCCTCTCTTCCTGAACATACATCTATGGCCAAATGTCAAGATCCCTGAGACAGAGTTGACTGAGCAAATGAATAGTCAAGCCTGATTTGCAGGTAAGAATGCACAATCTGATGGTACCAGCCAGAAATGAACTTTTGCAGTATCTCAGGGGTGTTCTTGGACTGTAGTAAAGAGGCAATAGTATCCTGTTGGCTGTATCTTCAGATGGTATATCTGGAGGGCCAGGAAAAAGAGCAAGAAGTATGAATGTACACTGATTCATGAATAGTGGCTCAAGTTTGGATGGAGTGGTTAGAAATTGGAAGGAGCAGTATTTGAGGAGTAAGAACAAGATTTGAGTCCATTTTAAGTGTGGTCGTCTAAGAATGGGCTCCAGGTATAAGAATACACGTGTTCTATCTGAATAGTCATCAAGGGCACCCTTTGCAGAACAGGCTCTCAATAAACAGGTGGACAGTATGACACTTTTTTTTTTAATTTTTTTATTTATGTGATTCTCTGCATTACCTTAGTGCTTTGTTTGCTCAATGGGTTAATGAGATAAGTGGCCACTGTGACAAAGATGGGATTTCTGTGTATTTTCAACAACTTTGGCTTTCCCTCAGCTAAGTTCAGCTGGCTAACCCCATTGCTAAGTGCCTCATCTAACCAGAAACAAAAACTGACCCATTTTCTTCAAGTTAGGGAAGGTAGGGTCCAACACGCAACCATGTCTGCATGGATAGGGCAGAAATTCCCCTCTCCTGGAATAAACAGTGATTCTAGATAGAGATTTGTCTTTCTTAGTCCTGAATACCTTATTTCCCATCATTGTATCCCTTATGCATTGCTTTTAACAAGAAACTATTTTATGGTGCAAAAATGAGAAAGCTGGCTGATACTTAAAGAATTCATTACAAAATGGTGCAGTGGTCAATAAATTACTTCAAGACGACAACAACAGTTGGGTGACAACAACTTTTAAATTTGAGGTGCTGTTCCACAGGTTGCTCTCTATGCTCTGAACCAGTAACCAGTATCCGATTCTTTTTTTTCCCCCCGTAGCCAGAATATAGTCACTAAGGGCATGGTACTTTTCATTATTTCTCTTAATGGCCCTCCTGTAAAGATTTTGCTTTCATTCTTTTTGTCCATCCTTTCGATGATTTAGGATTTTTGGTTTCCAAGGCAGGAATGCTTTCACAAGGGTGCGTAATAACGTAAAGTTTAGTTGACCTCACTGGTGAGGCTGTCGCTTGACTACTGGGGCTTCTCCTGCCCTTGAAGCAATAAGAAGGGAGTCGATAGACTGTGGTGACTGATCCCAGAGTGATTATGATTGATGTTATTGCACAATAGAGGGAAGGAGAAATAATGTCTGAAACCTAGGGAAATCTGCGGATGCCTTTTAGCACTTCCACATCCAGTTGGAAATATTCATGGGAGTTTCAAACAAACCAGTAATGACAGTAATAATACTAATAGTAACAACAACTACCAGAGGTCAGCCCCTACAGGGAGAAGGATTTGGATCACTCAGGTCTACCATCTGAGGAACATGGAAGTTATAAATACCAACTATGACCTCAGTACCAGTTAAAGAATCGGCTGTAACAACAACCTGTGGTATTTCTGCTTGTTTTCATTTTTGCTATTTGTATGTTTATTAATTTAATCAATTTTCCCCCTTTTTTTCTTTTTCCTTACTATTTCATGTGTTGGTGGTGGTTTAATTTAAAATTTAGTGCTGAGTTTTCAGTATATCAGGATCTCACTATAACTAAGTTAAGAAGAATAAAAAAATACCCAGATAGGGAAACAGTTACTAATGAAATGAAAGATGTATTTGGATACTGGACTTGGTGAATGAGTTTAATTCAAACCAAATATTGAACAGGAAAAAGAGGGCACTTTAAATGAGGAAGCATGCAGTCCACAGTAAGGCTATAACTTTCAAGCATCTTTATTCACCACCCGTCACATCGCAAAGATACAGAAAGCAAAAATGCTAGTGGAAATTCATAATAGTTGTAGGTGAATTCACATAAACTCTGTCAGTTCATGACTGATAAAGTAGACAAGTATATGTATGAGTGCATTATATGATAAAGCATATGATTGACCTAATCAGTATGTCTCGAACTCAATACCCTGACAATAAATACTTTTTCTTTGTGTATTCCCATGAAACTCGTACAACAACAGATTATTTATTAGGCCACCAAAAAATCCTCAATAAATCTCAGCAAAGTAGAAATCATGTAGATCATATTGATTTTTTTAACCTAAATAACCTAAATGTTCTCTTTTGTTTTACATTCATGTAACTCCCCTGTTTCTTTTAGTGAACATTTTGCTGTTAAAATACTTAATAGAGGACTTGGAAAAAAAGAATGGAAATGCTTATGAAGAAATTGCTTCTGGCTGCTGTCTTGGAAAGAGTAGAATCAAGTTGCTGCATATTTTCCCCCTAGGGAATAAAAATAATACATTCTTACTTTTTTACTTAAAACAAACAGAACGATTTACAAATCTTTCATTTTCTTTTAATAAGCTTTCAGATCAACTCAGGCTAGTACTAACAAGAAGAACTTTCCTTGGGGAAAGATATTTGGAAAAATTATTACTTCATCCTATTTTGCTTCTAAATTATTTTATTTGTTATAAACCGGGTCTCAGAGTATTCTGGACTAAATTAAACAGGACTTAATTATAAAGATGGAGCATACTGGCTACTTAGTAAGGTGAATCACATAAAAGAAAGAAAGGTCTACTCCGGTCCCCTGTATTTCAATATGGTTTTTGAAAGTTATTGATCAGTCTCAACATTCTGGATGAACTGAGTGGACAGAAGATGTTCTGTATCTATTTGATTTCTTCAGAATGTTTCTCCGTTATTCCCCTAACCATATTCTTTCTTATCTAGAAACATATCTTGTTTCTCTGCAACAATATGCATTTGTTTTTCCATTAAATTCTTAGGTGCTTATATTAGGGTTTTGCATAATCTCATTACTCAGAGATCTGGCAATGTAATATACAAAACAAACCAGGTGTGAATGTGAATTGCAGTGCAAATCTGAATATAATGAGCAGCACAGAAATAGTATCAAATGCTTTAGGAATTCAGTCTTCCAGTGAATATTTATTGAGGACCTACTAAGTGTCAGGTACCATTCCAAGTACTTGAGATAAAACAGTGGACAAAACAAAGTACCCATGCCCACATTCCACTGGAGGAAACAGAAAACAAACAAAATAGGCAAATATGTCAGAATATATTAAGTGCTATGAAGAAAAGTAAAGTAGGGTAAGGAAGGGAGCACCAGAGTGAGCAGAGATTGCTGTCTTAGACCTGTAGTCTGGGAAGGCGTCCCTAATAAGGTGACAGTTGAGCAGAAATTTGAACAAAGGATACACTGATACCTGATATAAAAGTTTTCTTAGCAAAGGAAATAGTATGTGCAATGTCATTAGGTGGGACTGTATTTGAGTTTGAAAGAAGAGCAAAGAAGCATATGTGGTTATAAAGCATCAGTGGGGGTGGAAGGTGGTAAGTGATGGGATTTTAGAGCTTAAATATGGCATTGTAAGATATAACAGCTTTGTCTTTAGCTTAAGAGATGGAAAGCCTTAGGATGTTATGAACAGAAGTGATGTGATCTTACATAGGTTGTAAAAGATCTTAGAGGAGCTCAAATAAAGGGAGGTTGCTGGACAGATACTCCAAATTTGCCTAAAATCTGTCATAGTGAATGGAAACATGTACAATGGACAGAAAAAGCAGTGGCTTTAATGGAAATCATGTGTGGTCAGTAGCTGTTGGATGGAACTAATAAGAAAGAATGAAAAGTGGGGTCAGTAGCCAAGTGTTGGTTCTAGGGCTGAAAATCAGAATTGCAGAAGTAGAGTTTGTGGTACTTACTCCATTATAGGCAGCTCTAGCTTAAGTTTCCCAGAGTGGATAGTCAAGGGGTTCACCTTTCTATTCCAGTAAAGAGACAGCCAATTAACTCACCAATGTGCGTGAGCAGCTGGAGGACTATTTTTAAAACAAAATTGGGCAGGTCTTGGAGCCAGATATCAGTGAAATGATTACCTGAGGCTTAGGAGATCCCCGAAAATAAAGGAGCCTTATTCTATTAAAGGTGCCAACCAGTTCATTCTAGGGACATCTTTTCTCTTTAACTTTCGCCAACATCCCACACCATATACAACTTGTGGAATATTTTTTTTTCATATTTGCATTTCAACAACATTTCCATACATCTCTTTTATGGTTTTCTATATATGTTGCCACATTGCATTACAGGTATCTATTGATATGTCAGTCTTCCTACACCAAATTTTGAGCAGTTAGATGCTAAGAACCATGTCTTATTCATCTTTGCATTTCATGTCACTAGCATAGCATTTGGTATGCAGATTTACTAAATGAATAGTAATTTAAATATATTTCTATGAACAAGGGAGCAGGTAAATATAACTTTTTCCTGCTAGCTCTAATTTTTAAAAATTACCCTCTAAAACTACTTATCCACCTTTAATTGGATAAAAACCTATAGATTGGCTTCTCATTATTGTCATTGTGGAGGGGTTATAAGTTTTATTTCCCTCAAAATTTGGAATGGGAGAACTAAGACTTTCTGTTAAGAGTTAAGCTTTCAATGAACAAAAAAGCCAGCACATATACGTGTGTGTATGTGTGTGTGAGGGTAGTTATGCATGTGATTATATTGAATAGATAAAATAATTAAAAAAAATATATACCACATATGATTAGTAATTACGTTGTAATTTTTATTGAGTAGGTACTCTATGACAGGACAATTCTAAGTGCTTTGTGTACTTTTTGCTATTTAAACCACAACACTTTTCAACTTTATGTGTCAATAAATTTGCAAATACAGAAGCAGATGATTTTCTACCAAAATCAACATAAAATATCTAGATTTTCTGCATTGATGAATATTGCATGAGAATTTGGAAAGCTTGTCAAAGATCTATCTCCCAACTTTTAACTAGACTGAAAGGGGTGCGTTTTACTCAATCTGTAAAAAACAGATGATCCCTGATTCAGATAGCTCTAACAAAGAAAACAGCTGAAATATTTCCAACTCATTTTATGAGGCAGACTCAAATTAGGCAAGGATGTCACACAAACTGAAACTGTCTTTTTAATTTTAGGTATGAAAACAATTGCAAATATCCTAAATTCAAGCCAGTAAAATTGCATATGAGAAGCAAATAAGTTATTAATGTAGAAACCCAAAGATGGCTCAGCATTAGTAAATTTCCTAATATAATTTGACTATATTATAATGTAAAATTGGATTTTACGGTGTGCAATATCATTTGTAACTTGATTATCTGGATAGATTAATAAAACCTGATAGAAGGTAGTCATTCTTAATTTGATAAATGAATAAACAAAACACTTAGCAATCTAAAAGTAGGACACTGGAGTGCTGAGTGGTGAAGTCGGTGAAGCGACTGACTCTTGATTTCGGCTCAGTTCTGGTATCTACCGTGGCCAGCTCCACGCTCAGCACGGAGTTTGCTTGGGTTTCTCTCTCCCTCACCTTCTGCCTCTCCCGCCTGCTTTCTCTCTCACTCTCTCTTTCTACCTCTCAAAATAAGTTTTTTTAAAAAATAGACACTGCCTTTATAAATTGTTCAATGAAATATCTACAACAAACATCTTAACTAGAGGGAATGGCAGGTGAAAAATTTAAGAACTTCCCCCTCAAAGTGATGTATAAGCAGTGAGTATTCTTGTGTAACACTCTGTTGCCTTGTGACCGCTGCAGCAAGGTGGGAGGAAATGATGAGGTAAAAATACTTTCTCTGACTGACTTATTTCAATATGCGTAGTACTCCCTAGCTCCATCCACGTCATTGCAAATGGCAAGATTTCATTCTTTTTAACAGCAGAGTAATAGTCCATTGTGTATATTGTGTCAATGAACATTTGGGCTATTTCCATAATGTGGGTGTTGTTGGTAATGCTATAAAAATCGGGGAGCATGTATCTTTTCAAATCAGTATGTTTGTATTCTTTGGGTAAATACCTGGTAGTGCAATTGCTGGATCATAGGGTAGTTCTATTTTTATTTTTTTTATTTTTTTATTTTATTTTATTTTTTTAAAGATTTTATTTATTTATTTGACAGAGATAGAGACAGCCAGCGAGAGAGGGAACACAAGCAGGGGGAGTGGGAGAGGAAGAAGCAGGCCCACAGCGGAGTCTCCGTACTGTATTCCAGAATGGCTGCACCAGTTTGCATTCCTACCAGCCGTGTAAGAGGGTTCCGTTTCTCCACATCCTTGCCAATACCTATTGTTTCCTGTATTGTTAATTTTAGCCATTCTGACAGGTGTGAGGTGATATCTCATTGTAGTTTTGATTTCTGTTTACCTGATGATGAGTAATGTTGAGCATCTTTTCATGTGTCTGTTGGCCATCTGGATGTCTTCTTTGCAGAAATGTCTGTTCATGTCTTCTGCCCATTTTTAAAATGTTTTGTTTTTTGGGTGGTGAGTTTGATAAGTTCCTTATATATTTTGGATACTATCCCTTTATCAGATATGTCATTGCTAATGTCTTCTTCCATTCCATATACTGCCTTCTAGTTTTGTTGATTGTTTCCTTTGTTGTGCAGAAGCTTTTTATTTTGATGAAGTCCCAATAGTTTATTTTTGCTTTTGTTTCTCTTGCCTCAGGAGATATAGCTAATGCGAATTTGTTACAGCCCATGTCAGAGAGATTACTGCCTTGTTCTCCTCTAGGATTTTGATGGATTCTTGTCTCACATTTAGGTCTTTAATACATTTTGAATTTATTTTTGGGTATGGTGTAAGAAAGTGGCCCAGTTTCATTCTTCTGCATGTTGCTGTCCACTTTTCCCAACACCATTTGTTGAAGAGACACTCTTTTTTCTTGGAATATTCTTTTCTGCTTTGTTGAAGATTAGTTGGCCATATAGTTGTGGGTTCATTTCTAAGTTTTCTCTTCTGTTCCGCTGATCTATGTATCTGTTTTTGTGCCAGTAACATACTGTCTTGATGGCAGCTTTGTAATATAACTTGAAGTCCAGAATTGTGATGTCTTCAGCTTTGCTTTTCTTTTTCAAGATTGCTTTGACTGTTCAGGTTCTTTTGTGATTCCATACAGTTTTTGGGATTGTTTGTTCCAGCCATGTGAAAAGTGCTGGTGGTATTTTGATAGGGATTGCATTGGATGTATAGATTGCTGTAGGTAGCATAATTTTTCTTCCAAGCCATGGGCATGGAATGCCTTTCCATTTCTTTGTGATCATCTTGAATTTCTTCCATCAGTGTCTTATAGTTTTTAGAGTACAGATCTCTTACCTCTTCAGTTAGGTTTATTCCTAGGTACATTATGGTTTTTGGTGAAACTGTAATTGGGATTAATTCCTTGATTTCTCTTTCTGCTGCTTCATTATTGGTGTATAGAAATGCAACAGATTTATATACTTTGATTTTGTATCCTGTGACTTCACTGATTTCATTTGTCAATTCTAGTAACTTTTCGGTGGAGTCTTTTGGGTTTTCTGTACAGATTATCATGTCATCTGCACCTAGTTAAAGTTTGACTTCTTCCTTGCTGATTTGGATGCCTTTTATATTTTTCTGTTGTTTGATTGCTGAGGCTAGGACTTCCAGTACTATATTAAATAACAGTAGTGAGAGTGGACATCCCTGTCTTGCCCCTGACCATAGAGGAAAAGCTCTCATTTGTTCCCCATTGAGGATGATATTAGCTGTGGGTTTTTCATATATGGCCTTTATGATGTTGAGGTATGTTCCTCTAAACCTACTTTGTTGAGTGTTTTTATCATGAGTGGGTGTTGTACTTTGTCAAATGCTTTTGCTGCATTTATTGAGAGGATCATATGTTTCTCACCCTTTCTTTTATTAATGTGGTGTATCACATTGATTGATTTGTGAATATTGAACTACACTTGCACCTCAGGAATAAATCCCAGTTGATCATGGTGAATGATTTTTTTAATGTACTGTTGGGTTTGATTGGGTTGTATTTTGTTGAGAATTTTTGCATTCATATTCATCAGGAATAATGGCCTATAGTTCTCTTTTTGAGTGGAGTCTTTGGTTTTGGAATCAGGGTAATGCTGGCTTCATAGAATGAGTTTGGAAGTTTTCCTTCTATTTATGTATTTTTTGGACTAGTTAAAGAAGAATAGGTATTAACTTTTCTTCAAATATTGTTAGAATTTGTCCGTGAGGTCCGTGAGGTCATTTGGTCCTGGACTCTTATTTGTTGGGAGATTTTTGATTACTGATTCAATTTCTTTGCTTGTTACTTGGCCTGTTCAAGTTTTCTATTTCTTCCTGTTTCAGTTTTGGTAGTTTATATGTTTCTAGGAATTTATCCATTTCTTCCAGATTGTCCAATTTATTGGCATATAGTTTTTCATAATATTCTCTTGTGATTATTTGCATTTCTATGATGTTGGTTGTTATGTCTCCTCTCTCATTTGTGGTTTTATTTATTTGGGTCTTTTCTGTTTTCTTTTTGATAAGTCTGGTAGGGGGTTATCAATTTTATTAATTCTTTCAAAGAACCAGTCCTGGTTTTATTGATCTCTCTGATTGATTTATTGGATTTTTTTCGGTCTCCATATCATTTATTTTTGCTCCAGTCAATATTATTTCCCTTCTTCTGCTGGCTTTAGGCTTCATTTGTAATTTTTTTTCTAGCTCCCTTAGGTGTAAGGTTAGATTATTTATTTGAAACTTTCTTTACTTCTTGAGGTAGGCCTGTATTGTTGTATATTTCCCCCTTATGAGCGTTTTTTCTGCATCCCAAAGATTTTGGACCATCATCTTTTTATTTCCATGTATTTTAAAATTTTTAATTTTTTTTTTTTGTTTCTTCTTTAGTTTCCTGTTTGACCCATCCATTCTTTACTGACATGTTCTTTAATCTCCATTTGGTCTTTCCAAATTTTTTCTTGTGGTTGACTCCAAGTTTCATAGCATTGTCGTCAGATAATACACGTGGTATAATCTCAATCTTTTTGTACATGTTGAGGCCTAATTTGTGACCTGTGTGATCTGTTCTGGAGAATGTCCCATGTGCGCTAGAAAAGAATGTGTATTCTGCTGCTTTAAGATGACGTGTTCTGAATATATCTGTTAAGTCCATCTGGTCCAGTGTATCATGCAAAGCCATTGTTTCCTTGTTGAGTTTTTGCTTAGATGAACTGTCTGTTGATGCATGTGGGGTATTAAATCCCCTACTGTTTTTGGTTATTATCAATAGATTCCTTTATGTTTGTTATTAATTGTTTTATATATTTGGGTACTCGCAAGTTGGGGGTATAAATATTTAAAAGTGTTAGATCTTCTTGTTGGATAGTCCCCTTTATTCGGATTTGAGCTCTTCTTCTCTTGTTACAGTCTTTGTTTTAAAATCTAGTTTGTCTGATATAAGTATGGCTACCCTGGCTTTCTTTTTGATGGGAGATTGCTGTTTCTCATAGTAAACCTTTTGTTACCATTTTGCCTTTCAAGCTGTGCATGAATATCTTTTGGAAAATTAAAAGATATGGGGCGCCTGGGTGGCTCAGTCATTAAGCGTCTGCCTTCGGCTCAGGTCATGATTCCAGCGTTCTGGGATCAAGCCCTGCATCAGGCTCCCTGCTTGGCGGGAAGCCTGCTTTTCCCTCTCACACTCCCCCTACTTGTGTTCCCTTTTTCACTGCCTCTCTCTATGTCAAATGAATAAATAAAATCTTAAAAAAAAAATCAAAAGATAAATTTACATTTTTTAAAAGATTTATTTATTTATTTTAGAGAGAACATGCGTGTGCATGTAGAGAGAAACTTAAGCAGACTCTGTGCTGAGCATGAGCCCAATATGGGATTCAGTATCATGACCCTGAGATCGCAACCTGAGCCAAAACCATGAGTCTGACACTTAGCCAACTGTGCCACTAAGGCACCCCTAAATTTACATTAAAAAAAAAAAAAACCCTGAGTCTTGAAGCTTCTCAGCTCATAGCTTGTTGGTGACTCCCTGGTGGCAGCTCCCTGATGAGTTTTTCTTTTTTTCTTTTTTTTTTTTTTTTATTTATTTTTTTTTAATCATTTTTTATTTTATTATGTTAGTCACCATACAGTACATCCCCGGTTTCCGATGTAAGGCTCGATGATTCATTAGTTGTGTATAACACCCAGTGCACCATGCAATACGTGCCCTCCTTACTACCCATCACTGGTCTATCCCATTCCCCCACCCCCCTCCCCTCTGAAGTCCTCAGTTTGTTTCTCATAGTCCATAGTCTCTCATGTTTCATTCCCCCTTCTGATTATCCCCCCTTTCTTTATCCCTTTCTTCCCCTACCGATCATCCTAGTTCTTATGTTCCATAGATGAGAGAAATCATATGATAGTTGTCTTTCTCTGCTTGACTTATTTCACTTAGCATTATCTCCTCCAG
>NW_024426663.1:62150168-62183857 GCF_017311325.1 Ursus maritimus | reverse complement strand
CTTCTGTTCCCTCTCTTGCTGGTTGGTTGCCACATAAATAAATAAATAAAATCTTTAAAGAAGAAGCCCACATCCCTAAGATCCCTATAAAACAAGGGGCACGGCCTGGGACCCAGTCAATAATTTGGGCTCTGGAAACCCCGCAACCTCTCTTCATCAGAATGACAAGAAGGAGAAGCCCCCCCCAGCAAAGAAAAGACAGTGAGTCTGTGGCCTCTGCCACAGAAATAATGGATATGGATGTAACCAAATTATCAGAAATGGAATTCAGAGTAACGATGGTCAAAATGATGAGTAGAATTGAAAAAACTATTAACGAAAAGGTTACTGAGAATATAGAATCCCTAAGGACAGAAATGAGAGCGAATCTGACAGAAATTAAAAATTCTATGAGCCAAATGCAGGCAAAACTAGAGGCTCTGACAGCCAGGGTCGCAGAAGCAGAGGAAAGGGTTAGTGAATTGGAGGATGGGTTAATAGAGGAAAAAATGAAAATAGAAGATGGTCTTAAAAAAATCCACGCCCACGAATGTAGGTTACGGGAGATTACTGACTCAATGAAACGATCCAATGTTAGAATCATCGGCATCCCCGAGGGGGTGGAGAAAAACAGAGGTCTAGAAGAGATATTTGAACAAATTGTAGCTGAAAACTTCCCTAATCTAGCAAGGGAAACAAACATTCGTGTCCAAGAGGCAGAGAGGACCCCTCCCAAGCTCAACCATGACAAACCTACGCCACGTCACGTCATAGTGCATTTTGCAAATATTAGATGCAAGGATACAGTATTGAAAGCGGCCAGGGCAAAGAAATTTCTCACGTACCAAGGCAAAAGCATCAGAATTACGTCAGACCTGTCTACACAGACCTGGAATGAGAGAAAGGGTTGGGGGAGCATATTTAAAGCTCTTTCAGAGAAAAACATGCAGCCAAGGATCCTTTATCCAGCAAGGCTGTCATTCAGAATTGATGGAGAAATAAAGACATTTCAGAATCGCCAGTCACTAACCAATTTTGTAACTACGAAACCAGCCCTACAGGAGATATTACGGGGGGTTCTATAAAAGTAAAAAGGCCCCAAGAGTGTTACAGAACAGAAAGTCACAGCCAATACAAACAAAGACTTTACTGGCAACATGGCAACATTAAAATCATATCTCTCAGTAATCAGTCTTAATGTAAATGGTTTGAACCATCCCATAAAGCGCCACAGGGTTGCAGATTGGATAAAAAGAAATGACCCATCCATTTGCTGTCTACAAGAGACTCATTTCAAACCCAAAGATGCATTCAGACTGAGAGTAAGGGGATGGAGTACCATCTTTCACGCAAATGGTCCTCAAAAGAAAGCTGGGGTAGCAATTCTCATATCAGATAAATTGGATTTTAAACTACAGACTATAGTTAGAGATGCAGAAGGGCACTATATTATTCTTAAGGGAAGTATTCAACAAGTGGATATGACAATTATAAATATATATGCCCCCAACAGGGGAGCAGCAAGATACACAAGCCAACTCTTATCCAGAATAAAGAGACATATAAATGAAAATACATTAATAGTAGGGGACCTCAACACTCCACTCTCAGAAATAGACAGAACACCCTGGCAAAAACTAAGCAAAGAATCAAAGGCTTTGAATGCCATACTCGACGAGTTGGACCTCTTAGATATATATAGAACACTACACCCCAGAACCAAAGAATACTCATTCTATTCTAATGCCCATGGAACATTTTCAAGAATAGACCATGTTCTGGGACACAAAACAGGTCTCAACCGATACCAAAAGATTGAAATTATCCCCTGCATATTCTCAGACCACAACGCTCTGAAATTGGAACTCAACCACAAGGAAAAATTTGGAAGAAACTCAAACACTTGGAGACTAAGAACCATCCTGCTCAGGAATGACTCGATAAACCAGGAAATCAAAAATCAAATTAAACAATTTATGGAGACCAATGAGAATGAAAATACAACAGTCCAAAACCTATGGGATACTGCAAAGGCAGTCCTAAGGGGGAAATACATAGCCATCCAAGCCTCACTCAAAAGAATAGAAAAATCTAAAATGCAGTTTTTATATTCTCACCTCAAGAAGCTGGAACAGCAACAGAGGGACAGGCCTAATCCACTCACGAGGCAGCAGTTGACCAAAATTAGAGCTGAAATCAATCAAGCAGAAACCAGAAGTACAGTAGAGCAGATCAACAGGACTAGAAGCTGGTTCTTTGAGAGAATCAATAAAATTGACAGACCACTGGCAAGACTTATCCAAAAGAAAAGAGAAAGGACCCAGATTATTAAAATTATGAATGAAAAAGGAGAGGTCACGACGAACACCATTGAAATTGGAAGGATTATTAGAAATTTTTATCAACAGCTATATGCCAATAAACTAAGCAATCTGGAAGAGATGGAATCCTTCCTGGAAACCTATAAACTACCAAGATTGAAACAGGAAGAAATTGATTTCTTAAACAGGCCAATTAATTATGAAGAAATTGAGTCAGTGATAAACAACCTTCCAAATAACAAAACTCCAGGCCCGGACGGTTTTCCTGGGGAATTCTACCAAACATTCAAAGAAGAAATAATACTTATTCTCCTAAAGCTATTTCAAAAAATAGAAACAGAAGGAAAGCTACCAAACTCATTCTATGAGGCCAATATTACCTTGATCCCCAAACCAGGCAAAGACCCCCTCAAAAAGGAGAATTACAGACCGATTTCCCTAATGAATATGGATGCCAAAATCCTCAACAAGATACCTGATGAGTTTTTCTTCCTTTCTCCCTCCCTCCCTCCCTCCCTATCTACTTTCCTTCCTTCCTCCCTCCCTTTCTTCCTCTTTCTTGTATAATGAACATACAGCGTTATATTCATTTCAGGTATACAATACAGTGATTCAGCAGTTCTCTATGTTAGTCAGTGCTAACCATCATTAGTATACTCTTAATCTCCTGGTAACTACCAGTTTATTCTCTGTAGTTAAGAGTCTGTTTTTTTGGTTTGTTTCTTTTTTTGTTCATTTGTTTCTTAAATTCCACATATGAGTGAATTCATGTGGCATTTGTCTTTCTCTGATTGGTTTATTTTACTTAGTATTATACCCTCTGGAGTCACCCATGTTGTTGCAAATTGCAAGATTTCATTCTTTCTATAACTGAGTAGTATTCTGTTGTATACACCACATCTTCTTTATCCATTCATCTATCGCTGGACACTAACTCCTCCATATTGTGGAATATAGAATAATGCTGCATTGGGCATAGGGGTTCATATATCTTCTCCAGTTAGTGTTTTCATATCCTTTGGGTAAGCACCTAGTAGTGGAATTACTGGATCATATGACAATTCTGTTTTTAATTTCTTGAGCAACCTCTATACCATTTTCCACAGTGGGTTTACCAGTTTGCATTCCCACCAACAGTGCATGAGGGTTCGTTTTTCTCCATATCCTCGCTAACACTTGTTTCTTGTGTTTTTGATTTTAGCTATTCTGGCAGGTATGAGGGGTATCTTCATCATGGTTTTGATTTGGATTTCCCTAAGCTAGGTGATGTTGAGCATCTTCTCATATGTCTTTTGGCCATTTGTATTTCTCTATGGAGAAATATCTGTTCATGTCTTCTGTCCATTTTTAAATTGAGTTACTTGTTTTTTTGGTGTTGAGTTTTGTAAGTTATCAAGTTATCAAGATACTTGATATATTTTGGATACTAACCCTTTACTGGATATTCCATGATGAATTTTTATATTCACTCATTAACATTTAGACCACTGATTTCATACTCATAGCTCAAAATTTATACCTGGTCTGCAGATCTGGTTTTTATGGTTTGCACATGTTGGTCCAAAGAGGGCTTTTCAAGTGTAAAAATTTGTTGCCATCATCTAAAATTGGGGATTCACACACAAACAGTGTGATTTCCAGTTTCTTTTGAAAAATCAGAGACTCTGGCAACACTTGGATCACCTTGCAATGTGGCAGAAACTAGCTGGAGTTGAGTAGCCACAGCCCATTTCACGTGGGTCATGCCCTCTCTAGTTCTCTACAGTCTACCAGTTCCTATTTTTTCTTTGACAATGAAACAAAGTGTCAGTTGCCATGCATCACTGTGCTTGTGCTCTTGCTTTTTTATAGCGGAGTTAGAAGAAATGTTCCTCTCTCAGAATTGGGAAATAAAAATGAGAGGGCTGCATATTTTTTAAAGAAAAATGGGAATCACATATTTCTTACTAGAATTGAAGAGGATGCTACCTATTCAGTGTGCAAACCAAATGTGTCTGTGTTAGAACAATGCAGATGAAGACTTTTTTTTAAAAAAGATTTATTTATTTATTTATTAGAGAGAGAGAGAACGGGGGAGGGGCAGAGACACAGGAAGAGAGGAAATCCTATAACAGGCTCCTGGCTGAGTGTAGGGCCCCACATGGGGTTCAATCCCAGGATCCTGAGATCATGACCTGAGCTGAAATCAAGAGTCAGCTGCTCAACTGACTGAACCACACAGGCTCCCCCAGACTAAGACACTATCATGAAACATGATTCTTTGCTCAGAATTATGATAAGTGTTTGTAAGTAAAAAAAACAAAAACAAAAACAAAAACAAAAAAACCCAAAACTTAGTACCCAGGATATAAAAGACTATACTTTTAACAAGTTTTACTTTTTTTTCTATATGTGAAAAAATAACTAACACTATGTAGAATGCAGTATGTCTTAAGTAAAAATATTATCTAGGTTTTTAAAAGATTGTCTGGCAGATGAGAGTGTCTATTAATGCAACAAAATGGTGAACCTAAAACTGCAAAGAATATTTTCTAAATTAATTCTCACCAGAAGCACTGCTCATCAGCATGTTGAAGATTAGCTGATAATTCCCAGGACAATTGCATGCAAAATGTTAAATTGTTTGTGGTATTATTCTGTGGCAGGTATTCAGAATACAGATGTAAATAATTCCATCTAGATGATATTTTAGACAGGACTCTTGCATGATCAAAAAGATTTGGACGTGGTGCCCATGACAAGCACCGCATAAGGAACTGATTAAATTTTTGTTTTGAAAAGCATCTTACAAATTTTAATGTAGATTGGGCACAATTGTTAAGAGTGCCTACACATTGTTCAGCTGAGGAGTGGGCCTTCTGACAGTGGATCTGTTAGAGAAAAATGAAATACATTTTGCGATGTTGTGTAAACTTAAGTTCATTACATCATTCAATAGGATGGAATTGCATTCAGAAGTTCAAATTGGGGGTGCCTGGGTGGCTCAGTCAGTACAGCATGTGACTCGATCTCGGGGTCATGATTTCAAGCCCCACATTGGGCATAGAGCTTACTAAAAAAAAGAAAGTTTAAACTGAAAGCCTTCACGTATCATACAAGATCTATTGGTGCAAAGAATAAGAAGTTCCAACTGAAGTTGGTTTAAAAAGGGGAAAATTAATAATTTCTTAAGCAGAACTTCCAGAGAAAAGGAGGGTTTTAGGATTAATGGATTCAAATTTCAGTGTGTCGTTAAAGACCATATGCATCCTCAATGTCAATTAATACTCGGGCTTTAGCAAGATGCCTGATGGATAAGTTACCGAACACAGTTTTAAAAAATCTTCTTCCAAAAGAAGAAAGAACCAATCACTGAAAAGAGAAATTTTATGTAGACCAGTGAAGCCTGTCCTGGAAGTGGAAGTTGGGTCACTTTCCGCTGAGGTGCATGAACACTTAGAAGATTTTCTAGGAAAAAAATCAGGATTCTATTGGGATGGGAGAAAATGAATATAGATGTTAGGTTAGGACAGTGTTGTCTTAGATGTGTTCTCCTGGTTTGAACTGGCAGCTCAGTTTTGATTGATGAACTACAATCACAGTACGGTGGTTGGCTCTATTAAACTGAGGTTAGGTGGTTTTCTTATGAAGTGGTGCTGAATCCTTCTATGGAAATTTTAAAACATTTAAGATCAGCTAACCAGTGAAGACTGGATCAAAAATTTTTGGATGAGCATTTTAACCTCTTGAAATCCTTTGACTGTTTCTTGGCAAGGTCTTTAAAATAATTTACACCATTGCACGCTTTGATTTGCTTATTTGTTGTGAAATTATGATTCTGGGAAATCCTTTGCAGAGCAGAAACTGGTCTGTCTCCATTAGTAGAAGTTGATTTTCAAGATTAAAGTTATAGCCTAAATTGCATTCCAAAAACTAAGAGGTTAAAGACCAACTTTCTAAAAAATTATATTATAAACTTTATGAAAATAAACTGTAATTTTGCAGTTCACTTTTCTCTCATAAATTTGAAAAGTGACTATAAAATTACTGATGGATATTATTGAATTATAGGACTACAAAATACTGAAACTAAATGGGATAATATTAGAAACCAAAATTCTATAAATATCTTAGTAGTTGTATCCCTAAAAGTACAAATCATGCTACAAAATATTATCCATGCTCATAAGTACCTATTTTTGTGTACCACTCTTTTCATTTTTAAAAAAAAAAAATTATTTATTTATTTGTTAGAGAAAGTGCAAGCACAAGCAGGGGGAGTGGTAGGCAGAGGGAGAAACAGGCTCCTCGCTGAGCAGGGAGCCCAATGCAGGGGCTCCATCCCAGGGTCCTGGGGTCATGAGTTGAGCCGAAGGCAGATGCTTCACGGACTGAGCCGCCCAGGCATCCCTGTACCACTCTTTTCAAATAAGAAACTACTTAAAAATAAATACTGCGCCATATTAAAGGATCAAAAACTGAAGTAATTCCTGATTTTTATAGTTTGGTGCCCTAGAAATGTGTCATGTTTCAGACTGCAGATCAAAGCAGTAACATGTCAAGAAAGAAAAATTTAAGAATTAAGCATTGCTATAATTAAAACAGTAATGTCCAATATTATTTTCATTTTATTTTGTTAAATGCTTACACTGAGATTATATTTCTGGTAGTTGGATTTTTTTAAAAAGTGCTCTGCTTTTTGCATTTGAATTAGCTGCTTGTAGGCATTGGATTTGGAATCTGTTTTAGATCTGAATGAGTTCTTACTTTAAAACTCCCTGAAAATTATACGAAGGGGACTGGGAAATGATTCTGCTTTGACCCTATGAGGATTGCTTTCTTAATTCCAGATCTGCGTTGAGGCTCTTTCTCCAGTGATTTACGGTTAACACTTTGTGGTGGAGCTACCGTCATTTAGTTCTAGACTCTACCAGATGTTTTGGTTAATTTTATGTGTCACTTTTCTGTGCCTGGCCCCAGAGTGCTTGGATAATTTGGTCAAACATTATTCTGGGTGTGTCTGTGAGGGTGTTTTTGGATGAAATTAACATTTGAGTTGGTAGACTGAGTAAAGCAGTTCACCTTCTCTAATGTGGGTGGGCCTCATCCAATCCTTTCAAGGCCTGCAGAGAGAAATAGGCCTAGTTAAGAGGAAATTTTCTCTGGCCTGACTGACAGAGCAGGGAAGTCAGTGTTTTCTGGCCTTTGTACTTGAACTAAGACCTCAGCTCTTCCTGGGACTTGAACCTGTGGTCTTTCATCCTGGAGCTATGCCATTGCGTTCTCCTGGGTCTCCGGCTTGCCAAATAGCTATATATATATTTACGGAGAGAGAGATATATATGTATGAAGCAATAAATGTTTATGATATACGTATCTATATATGTGTATATTATAGATAGCTATCCAATTGATTGAATTTCTCTCGAGAACTCTCCTACACTGGAAACCGGTTTTTCATATCCTCTTGCTTTCAGCACAAATTAAATTAGGCGATTTATTGGTTTCATGCTTCTCTTGATTGAACCCAACCTTTCTATATAGTCTATTAGGGCATTACTTCTCAAACTTGGGTACCTTGTTAAATGCACTTGTAGTATACTAGGTCCAGAGTAAGGCACTAATTTCTACATTTCTAAAAGCAGGCTTTCAGCTGATTACTGCTAATTCTGGGATCATTCTTTGAATAGTATATTGTTTGAAAATTGCAATTTCACAAATACTGGACTTACCCTTACACTTTAGCAATATATCAAGGCTCACTTTTTGTGGTCTTTGTCTATAAATTTGTGTCTTGGCACTGCAACACAGAAGTTAATTTAAATGAGACCATAGTTTTCAGAACCATCTATTGCCCCCTAATGATAGCTTAGAAAAACCGTGAGGGCTTATTCGAAAAACATACCATACTCAGAATAACTATTATACTTTAAAGAAAATTATCAGATCTGATCTTTTACAAAGTTTCCACAAACATTTGTGACTTCTCCAATAGAATTAAGTTAGATATTAGAAAATTTTCATTTGTACCCCTCATTTTATACTTAAACCATTTACTACATGTGGCATAAGGCAAAAAAGAGAGGCTTCAGAGTTAGACACAGTTTAGAGAAATAATCTGACTTCTTTACACTTCAGTTTACTTATCTGTCAGGGGAAGCATACCCTCTACTACCATGTAAGTCCTCTTTATTTGGAGCCCCTACTAAAAATAAAAATCTGCAAAGCAGAGGCAATAGGTTGTAGCCAACTTGAGATGGTTTCATTTCTTCATGGCATTTCCAAATTCAAGGGAATATCTGAGACCAAGCCTGATTCAGAAAACAACTCTTTACAAGGATTTTTTTTTTTTTTCACTGCAGAATAGTTCCTTAGTTGTCCTTTTGCTTATTGCTTCACTCTGTCAACGAACACTGTGTGCATGTGAAGGAACATATAAGAAACTTTAGAGGGTAGAAGAAACTTTAGCAGAAGATTGTTGCTATTTATGCTTTATTCTGGGGAGTCTTATTCTTTCTTCTTACTGAGATCACAGCACTTAATAATTTTCATTATCTACCCATAAATTCTGAAGAATTCTGGCTTGTCTTGGTGCCCTGAGTCAAACCTTGGAAATCTATTTTAATATTATATCTTGTTTTAAGATTATACCTTAGCATAATTAATATTTAATTCTGTAGTGCTTTTCCTTGAAATTTCAGAATATCAGAAAGATTTTAATTTTTAAGGAAAATGACTTCAGGTAACAGACATATTTATATGAAGACACAATGTTTTTCCTGTAGCTACCAAATCCCAGTTATATGCATAATTTTAATTATATATGTAATCTTTGTTATAAAGATGCACTACTGCCTTTTCCTAAGTCTTCTGGAAAGTGGAGCTAGAGACAAGAATTATATTGGTAATAATTTGGGGGTACAAGCCCAAGGCATGGAAAGTGAGGGAAAATAGACATAAGGCAAGAGATATAATGTGGTATATACAGCAAGTGATGAGGCCAACTTGTTTACTGGGCCAACTACAGGGCTTCTCAGGAGGGAATAGACAAGGAACTGAATTTGGAGTAACCTATAGGAGAGAGGAAAAAGGAGATGTTTATCTGACTAGCTCTGTTTCCTATTTTTCAGTATTTATCCCAAGGGGGTCAAGGATTCTGGAATGCATCATTTGGACTTTCAGCAATGACACAAATAATGATGTCCGTATGATACTCTGAGGTGTGGTATTTAATCCAAATCTGAAAATAGTAGGGTTAACTGGTGCCAGTGGGACACTGACCAGAGGAAAAGAGAGAAAGAGGCAGTTGTGGGAATCCTACTAAAAAATGATGTTAGAATACATTGGTATAATACATTCTGTTTTGCACAGTAATGTGTGTAGAAATTTAGTAACTTATCTAGAGTTTAATTTAAAATCAGACTCTTAAATAATAACTCTTAGTGTCATTTGCTTATCCAGCCTTTAAGAAATTTTTTTATTGGCACCAGTGCTTTATTTGAATATATACAAGATTTCTGGGGTAATTTTACTTGAAACGTGATTCTGCAGAGAAGTGTGGAAATACACGTTTGGCTAGCACTATATGGCAAATAAAAGGATTTTTTGAATCCTTTACATAAGAATGCCGAAAGTTCTTTTAAAAACGAAGCTACTTATTTGCTGGGTAGGTACTTCACAGAAGTTTGGCACATCAGCGTAGATCGTGTAGAATACAGACGCTGACCTTGAGGTTGTATTTGATAAGTAAATGACCAAACTGTATGGCAGAAAGGGCCACACTAATAATTCATTCAATCTATCTAATGCCTGTGTCATTACAGCATCTATAAAGACATCTGGCTGAACGTAATTTTTGTATACTCTATTGATTCTTAGCGAGCTAGTGTCACAATTTTATAGGTACATTTTTTGTGTGTGATTTTAAAAGGAAATTTAGATTTCAGGATTAGTTTTTCATTGTGCTTCTGTAGTATTGCAGACTATGATCACAGTTCACAAGAGATCTCTGAGAAATTAAATAAATGATGTAATGCAGTAAGACAAACAACAAACCTCTATTTCCTGATTATAGACTGTAGCAATAATTTTGAGAACAAATCAGAACTTTTGAAAAAATCTATGAAACAGAAACATGAACTTCTATAAAATAAAATACTATACGGAATTAGAAGTGCTGATAGTACTGTCTCATATACCAGCTGGGAGAATATTTCTGCCAACTTTGGAATTTCCTTAAAAAATGAATAATTATAACTTTAGAAAAAAACTCAACTCTTTGAATTTAGTGTTCATCCTGGGTAGAGCAAATATATGAGCTTTATTCTATCAAGATTAAAAATTAATCACATGATATTTTGCTTTTGCCATAATGGCAGACTTGCTTGTCTGAGGAAATTCTCATAACGAAACAGTGTACTTTTAAGGGAGAGGAAAATCTGAAATGTAAAGGAACTGGTGAGAATTGAAATGGAAAATGTATGTAAACCTAAACTCTGTGTGTGTGTGTGTGTGTGTGTGTGTGTGTGTGTGTGTTTAGTGTTTTATTAAAGTGTTTTAGGAGTCATATTATTTGGAGAGGGGTTAATTGTTCACAATTAGATTTTTTTAGTGATGGTCAAGGATGAAAGCTAGAAGAAATATACACATTTCAAAAACAGTAAGAAGAAAAAACAAAAACAATAACACACAAGGAGAACAAACAGAAAAAGTACAGGTAAGCTTGAAAAGATTAACACCCACAGTAAAAATGAATGGACTATAAATAAATCAGAAAAAGCAAATAGAAATTAATTAGAATTTAGAAATATAATTAGGAATTATACCATGTCTATTAGACGACAGTAATAATAACAACAAAATTGTTAGTACCCAGATGAGTAAGACTTGACTGAAAACATTTTTGAGAGATAATAAAGAAGCTTTAAGTAAATAGATATGTATTCCATATTTATGGAAAGAAAAGCACAAAATCATAAATAAATTGTCCTCCCTGTTTTTCACATTTATGGTGATGGTATCAGAATTCTAGTAGGTTTTATATGGAACTTGAGAATCTCTTTTAGAATTTATATGTAAGTGCAAAGCCCAAAGACCTCTTGAAGGAGGAGACTAATACAAGAACTTGCCCTATGAATCATCTTATCACTCTTAAATTATAATAATCAAGATAATACATATTGGTTCAGGCTGGGATGACATATTAAATATTTTAGTGACTCATGAAATACTGATTGCAATAATCAGAATAGACTTCTAACCAATCAGAATAAAGGTCTGACAAGTCAGAACAAATAAAAGTAGATATTTTGTACCAATTCTGGTCAAAAGGATAAACAAATTGACAAGAGAATAGAATGGAGAAACTAAAAAATGACATAGTCTTATATGGAAAGTATGTATGGTAGAAGTGTTCTCTCATCACTGAAAAATGAATAACTGGTTATTCAATGAGATGGAGATGAGTGTTTTTTGATATTGAAAAAAATGCAAAATTCCATTTCAGCTGATTAAGTACAGAGAGGCAAAAGAAAATAGCTAAACATTTTAAAAGAATATATTTAATAATATTTTTCTGTCGTTAAAATAGACAAGACCATAAAAACAAGAGATATATTTACTGTATTAAAATAAACAAATTATGTTCATCAGAATACAGAATTAAAAAGTCAAAAGGCGAGTGACAGACTTGGAGAACTTATTTTCAAAACATACAACTTACAAGGGAGAGTGTCCAGAATATATAATTAAGGGTTAAAAATCAATAAGACAAATAATTGTGTAGGAAAATGGATATAAATGTAGACAGATGAATGGTGAATAAATATTTTTTTTAAGATTTATTTATTCATTTTGGGTGGGGAGAGGCAGAAGGAGAGGGAGAGACAGAATCTGAAGCAAACTCTGCACTGTGCATGGAGCTGATGGGGGGCTTGATCTCATGACCCTGAGATCATGACCTAAGCAGAAACCATGAGTCCAGTGCTTAACAAACTGAGCCACCCAGGCACCCCAGATGGTGAATCAACATTGTAAAACAATGCTAAACCCCAAACTAATACCTACTAGTAGAGAATAACAAATGGTAGAGAGTATATCCATAAATGGAAACTCCTACATACTGCTGCAGAGCTAGTTGATGCAACCACTATGGGAGAAATTTTAACATTATTGTGTCTTTGAATGTTTGCATTGCTTAAAATCCAGCAATTCTCCTCTTAGGCATATACCATAAAGAAGGGGAACCACTAAACCCATACAAGAATGTAGCACTATTTATACTAGCAGCAAACCACAAACATCCCAGTGCCCATTGGCAGGAGAATGGATAAATACACTGTAGTGTAGGTACATAATGGAATACTATATGAAGAAGGGCTCCTGGAAATTACCAACTTAATTTGGCCCTAAAAAAGCAAGTGCTTGGAGTACCTGGGTGGCTCATTCGGTTAAGCATCTGACTCTTGGTCTCAGCTCAGGTCATGATCTCAGGATCATGAGATTGAGCCCCGCATCCAGCTCCACACTCAGTGCAGAGTCTGCTTGAGATTCTGTCTCTCTTTCTCCTTCTGCCCTTCCCCCCACCGCATGCTGTCTCTAAATAAATAAATAAATAAAATCTTTAAAAAAAGAAAAAAAGCAAGGCCTTAAGGAGATTCCGCACATAAAAATAAACCTCAGGAACAAACAAAACCAAACAACAAAATTTTTTTTGGAATACATATATGTGTGATAAAACTTTATGGAGAAAAAGCAAGAGATTAATAAATGTAGGATGTTGTTGAGGGCATGAAGGAATTAGATGAAGTAGGAGAGGAATGCACAGATAGGTGCAAAGTGCTGGTCATGTTCTTAGACCTTAAATTAGTTAATGGCATATGGATGTCCTTTTTATTTTATGCTTTCTGACTTAATTATCTGTTCTATACATTCTTTTTTATTTCTGAACTGTTACTTTTTTACAATCTATAGTAAAAGAAGAAGTAAATTACATATGTAGATTTCATTGTATTTCAAATTCTAGATCCACAAATATTAAGTGTATGATAATCATTAATTGAGATCACACTAATTCACTACTTAGGATAATACAACTTTAAGCATACCAAAGTTCACTTATATACTTCATGAAATCATGTGTTTAACTATAGCACAATATATAGCAGATAGAGGCATTTAATAGTTTAACAGTGAACTGGTTCAGGGACCTTAGAAGAATTGTTTCCGAGTTCAATAATGCTGTGAACTTAGACAAATCTCATTAAAGGTATCCTTACAAATAATTGAGACCCTGTGCTGGTGAAAGGGTGGTAGCAACCTCAGGTATTGAGAGCAGCTTGAGGGGCACCTGGGTGGCTCAGTCGGTTAAGTGTCGGACTCTTGATGTCAGCTCAGATAATGATCTCATGGTCATGATATTGAGCCCCATGTTGGGCTCTGTGCTAAGCATGGAACCTGCTTAAGATTCTCTCTCTCCCTCTCCCTCTGCCCCACCTCCCCCTCTCTCTCCTTATTTCTCTCAAAAAAAAAAAAAAGAGCAGCTTGAAAATATCAGGGACTTAGAGGACGCACACCAGGGAGAGAAGATAGGGAAAGGGTATCCCTCTTAAGCCATCTGTCAGGATGGTTCCAGAGCTGAGGCAGAGGATCCAGTAGATATCATTGTCAAAGAATCGATGCCTGCTAGCCGGAAGGAATGGGATACAACTTCCTGTGTCACAAGGAACATTAGGGACAAGGGGACTGTCCATGTAGGACTCAGGTCAAAGAGTTGGATGATTAGAAGACTTTTTCTTATGGGACGAATACACTAAAAGATGGACAGTGAGTGTCCCTACTCATTTTCTCAAACTTCTGATCTGATACTTTCCATTAACCATAATGTTTTACGAAGGCTTGCTTTCTTAATTTAGACTTCACCACAATTTAGTTATATTCTTACTTGGCCTATAACAGTTCTATAAATGGCTTTTTTAAAAAGACTTTGCAGCCTGAATAATCACGTGATTTTTGGCAAATGCTAACTACTTTATTTATTTACACAGGTAGAAATTGATACAGTTTTCTAACAGCAAGTGATGCTCCTCTCCTCATTTCGTACCTGCTATGCTGATGTTCCTACCAATTATTGTCTCGTCTCAGGAAACTGATTGATATATTAGAAAATAGCTTTGACAATAGCCTACAGCAGAGCGTGTGAAATTGAATTGCTTCTGTAATTTTCTTTTCTTATTCTTTTATTGTGTGGTATCCAGGAGATGGTGAGGGTAGAAACACTACCAATTTCTACTATTCAGTGATTACTGAAAATTAAAGTGAGTCAGTTGTAAAGAGTCAAAATTAAAGTATCTCCATGGTTTAGGCTAATGTAAAAATGATAAAATATTTTAAGCCTTAATGTAAAAATAAAATAAATGATATATATATATATTTCTGTTACATGCTAATCATATATATTTCCCCAAAGCATATTTGCAAAAACATGTTTCTATTTCATAAGACAGAAAACATAAGTATCCGATTTAGTATACTCTGATTTGATATACAAAATTATAAACAGACAAACAAAAAATTATTTAGCCAAGCTAAAACTACTTTCCAAAACTTACTGTTTATGAATGGGGGTTGGCCATAGGAGAAATAATAGGATTTAGAAGGCGGAAGTGTATCAGCCATTAGCTTCTAAGGTCATTGTATGGTACTGGGTCTCACCATCTGTAGCTAGCACACATTGCTGTTGATATGCTGGCTTATTTTGTTGGGATGGGGCAGCAACCACTGAAGCTGATAACCTTGACCACTAAATTTTGCCACATTTTCTTTGCTAAGTGGACATGAATTTTTCTCTTCTCTCAGAGGATGTTAGGATTCCCTTACCTCTTCCATAGTGGTTGTTTCCTTACAAGAGACTAGCGATCCTCCTAAGGACTTAACTCCAATACCTCTGTTCCTCCTGGACCTATAGGCTCAAGTGCCAGAAGGCCCCAGAGAATAAAAGAAAAAGTGCAGTCTCTGAAGAGCCTCAGACCACGTCAAAACTTCCAAGATTTTGCCATTTCATATTGCTACAAATTTAGGGAACAAATGTGGGAGTGAATCACAAGAACTATTGAATCAGGATTATAGAAATATGAAGTTGAACTGAATTGAATTTTTGAATGTGGATGCACTAAGTAGAGATTCTGGATTCAGTGTGTTAACTTGTGCAGCTTGGAGTGGTTCCGGCATTTTCCTTAATTGGTTGGCTGAAGGAAACTTGGACCCAAAGGCGACCCGCACTGACGAAAGTTGAATTGTCACATGTTATTTGGTATACCATAGAGGGAAGTATCTAGAGGCTTAAGAGATCAGAATTCTAAAGCAGATTTATCATGTGAGTTACGCATACAACTTCTAACTATTTCTTGCAGAAGGGTCGGAGAGCAGCACTGTGTCTTCACCACAGTTGTGAGAAATTAACATTAGCATCCTTGAAGGGTTTTGTCATAGCTGTTGTTGTTAGGAAATGACATTGGGAACTGCTGTCATCGAACATAAGGCATGATTTCGGTGGGATGATGGGATCCCATAGTGCGACAAGCCAAGTGGTAGCAGGAAGTGCCAGAAACATGTTGGGCACAGTTACTGTAACAGGCAACGGGGGGGAGGGGGGGGAGTAGGTTGCATGGTTTGATCCACAGAGATTGTTGGTGTTGGCTGATTGATTAAGCTGTTCTTAGAACTGAAATATATGAGGCAAACTATTGAAGTATTACTTGATTTGAATAACCAGTCTCTCATTTGATAAACAGAAGTCTGAATTGAATCCCTTCAGCCACTCCCCAAACTTAGGAATTATCAACCACTCAGAGCCTGGGTTCTCTTGAAAAAGGATCCTGCTATGTTGCCAAAAATGTATGCTATTAACACTTACGTTGTTAAAATACAAGATCTGACCCTACCCTTGGATGACTCGGTCTCATCAGCCTTACCCTAATCTGTATTGGATACTCACTGTCTTTATTTAAAATTTTGATATTTTGTCCGTCAGAGATTTTTTTGCTCTAATTTTGACTTTTATAGTATTACATTAAAACACCATTGATCTTGATTAGCAAGTTTATTGGCACCTTAAAAAATTCTGGGGTAGGGACTAGTTCTTGGGGGCCTAGTGTCTTAATTCCTGGCCCTCTGTGCACTCCTGCCCCTTCTCCTCCAGCTTCTCTGCTTCTGGGTCAGACACATGTGCAATTGTGTAACGCAGGGCACCATCTTCTGAAGATCTCCCTTGTGGTTGAGATCAGTGGTGGTGAGAGATACACATGGGTTAAATTTTGACCTTGTGATTCGAGTTTGTTGCTGCGGGTTCTAGGAGAGGGTTATCCTCCCTCTCCTCTACTTCACACTGTACTTTTCATCCCCACCTCTGGTGTTGCTGACCACCACTTAGGCTCCTCTGAGTCAGGGAAGCAAAACTTTTCATAGATTTCTTCACCAGCTCGCACAGTTGTGCAAAATCCAATCCTCACAAAAGCCCTCATCCTGTATTGCTCACAGCAGTTCTCTGCTTGAACCCTAACTAATGGACCTTCACCTTCAGAATGCCTTGTTGCTTTTCCTTGAGACTTTTTTTCCCTTGGAGGTTCTTCAGAACTCCCTGAACACTGAATATTTTGGTTCCACCCAGAGAGTTGGCCAGAATTGTACAGAAGTGTTTAAATTTCAGCCTTGTATACCGCTTGAGTTCTTTGCCAGCAGAATTCTCAGCTTCCGTTTGCATAAGCATCTGGCACATCCTCTCTGACTATTCACCAGATGTGACCAGACATATCTGGCTTTCTCTTTTTTAAGCTGTAAGCCCCAACTACCTAATATTTTACGGCGCTTTGAAATATTATTCCAATTAATACAATAGCGTAGGGTCTGTCCTTCAAAGGTGCTCAAACACTATACATTCTCTTCTACATATTGCCCCCGAGGCATTTAACGTTGCTTGTTAATGTTTGCCTGGAATCATACTTCTCATGCAAGCATTGTATCTTTCTAGGTGAAAGATGTCTTCCTCAAAAACATGATTTTCTAGACTTAACATCTGTATTAATTTCCTAGGCTGCCATAACAAAGTGTTACAAAGTGAGTGGCTAAACAAAATAAATTTCTTGTCTCACAGTTCTAGAGGCTAGAAGTCCAAAATCAAGCTGTCATCAGGGCACTGCTCCCCCTGAAATTTATAAGGGAATATTTTCTTCTCTCTTCCTAACTTCTGGTGGTTTACTAGCAAATGTTGGTGTTCCTTGGCTTGTAGCTGTGTAATGCCAATCTCTGCCTTTGTCATCCTGTGGTGTTCTTCCGCTGTGTGTGTGTCTTCATAAAGATGTCTTCTCATACGGACACCAGTCATTCTCGAGCAGGGGCCCACTCAACTCCAGTATGATCTCATGTGAACTAATTACATCTCCCACAGCTCAATTCCTAAATATGATCACATCCACTGGGAAGGGGGGCAGGACTTGAACATCTTATTTTGGAAGGGGAACACAGTTCAACTTCTAACACCATTGTCAGCCTCTGGTGTTACGTTGCCAGTGTTCTTAAAATGTGGTGCTAAATACTAAACAAAATACTCTGAATAAGTTTTGATCAGAGCAGAATATATTGGGATTATTACTTTATTCTGCTATTCATTTTATTGTTTCTTTGAATCCAACAAATATCCATTGAGCTTCTATTCCATGCCTGACATCCTGCTTGTGCTAGGGATACATCAGAGTAGAAAAGAGACAAAAATGTTATGTTGGTAAAGCCTACCTTCTAATGAGGGGTGGTAGACCATAAGAACACAGACTTATGCCAGAAGTTCAGTTATTATCTATGAAGAACAGTAGAGTGGGCTATTGAAAAGAAGAGATAATGGGTGTTATTTGAGAAAGGGCTGTGTTTGAGAGAGCCAGTAAAAAGGCTCTGGGGTGGAAGCATGGTATGTATGGGGAGTTTAGGGCATAGCAGGGAGGCCAGGTTGTCTGGAGGATATCAAATGTGATGTGACAGGAGGGCAGGAATGTAATCACCACCTTAGAGACAGGACTGTGGCTTTTATCTTCTAGGTAAATTTAGTTGAAAGATTTTAAGCACCTGATAGAACATATTTTAAAGAATTCTTCTGGCTGCTGTATTGAGAATAGGCTGTTGTAGAACAACAGAGAAAGCTGAGACACGTCTTTTGGAGCCATTTACGGTTGTGCAGGAGACAGGTAATGGTAAAATGGACTACTGTGATAGCCACAGTGGTGATAAGCTGTCAGATCTGGGATGTTTTTGAAGACAGTCCTTCAGGATTTGCTGATGAAGAGTGAGTGAGGGGAAAAGATGAGTATTAGGCAAACCTCTAATACTTAGTGATTTAGAAGAAAGAGCAACTCTATAAAGGATATTGAGAAAAAATGTCCTGCGAAGCAGAAGAGGAGCAAAGAGTGAAGTCCAAAAGCCAAATAAAGAAAGTGTATTCAGAAGGAGGGTGTGTTCAAATGGGCAGATGCTACTGATAGGTCAGGTAAGATGAGGACGGAGAATTGACCATTGGAGGTCATTAGTGGTGTGGTATGAAGAGCCACAGTGGAATTGTAAGAGAAAATGGGAGCTGAGGTAAAATGTTGAGTGAAGGCACCTCTTTATCACAATCACTATTGCAAACCAAATTATTATCGAAACACATACTCACCAGTTTCATTTCCACAAGTTAACTTCTTTCAAATTGTCTGACCAGCTGTTTCTGAAGCTTTCCAGATGGCTAATGGGCATGTTCCCAGGAGCAATTTCCTAAATGGTCATCCACTCAGCCTCCTTATCTGTTCTCTGCTGATTAGTTATAAATACTAGTTTTCACAAAAACTAGCTGAAATACAATTATTTTCCTAAAATTTTTTATATGAGTTTTCATAAAAAAGTAGAAAACTAGATTCAGTTTAGTTTTTATTTGCCAGATGACTTCATGAGTGGTGTTTTGTACTTCCTTCAGGAGTTGTATGCTGTTTGGTTATTTCTTCTAATTATAGCAGAAAAATGTTGGATTTGAGTTGTCACTATGTTTTCTTTCCATGTGGATGTATCCAAGTTTTTTTTAAGGCTGAATTTTATATGCACGTCTACTAAATTTTTTCTTAGTTCTGGTTTGTCACTGTAGTCAGTTGAAACATTGTGTACATCAAAAGCCATATTTCTCCATTTTGTCCCAAAGTTTCAGGAGAAATTTTTGCAAATGTTTTGATAAATCAAGATGAAATATTTCAAGATATTTCCCCTACTTTAGATACCTTAGCTACAGTTAATGCCTTGATAGTTCAGTGATCAATGCATCCTTTACAAAAAGATTTAGAGCCAGTCTATTTAATATTTGGTTCTAGAGTTCTCATAGGAATCAGTAATTAACATGTTGATACAAAGTTTAGTGAAACTGCTTTTTTACCCTAGTTTAGAAACTTCTTTTTTTTTTTTTTTTTAAAGATTTTATTTATTTATTTGACAGAGAGAGAGAGACAGCCCGCGAGAGAGGGAACACAAGCAGGGGGAGTGGGAGAGGAAGAAGCAGGCTCATAGCGGAGGAGCCTGATGTGGGGCTCGATCCCAGAACGCCGGGATCACGCCCTGAGCCGAAGGCAAACGCTTAACCTCTGTGCCACCCAGGCGCCCCCCTAGTTTAGAAACTTCTGACCAGTTTTATGGAGCTCCCTTTATTTTTATAAAACTTCAGAAAGTAGCTAATGATTTGTAATTATATCAGCCTATCTTCCCAAAAATAAGATTTTGGGGGAGTTCATTTCTAATTTACAACTTCATGTCTCCTGACCTATGATTTGCTCTCTATGGGGTGTTCTTTAGCCTTTCTACTTTGAATATGATTCCTCTTGTAGGAAAAAGAAGAAAACAAAGTGGGAACTGAGGAGTACTCCTCTTGTCCATGTGCCCAAGTTCTAAGGGAATTCCAAGGGAATGATTCTTTGTATTTCTGTTTGTTTATAGCCCACTTTGCTCACCTCCTGTCTCTGTACTCCTCCACTCAATATAAGCATCATGACCTCAGGAATTATGCTTCATGCTTTGCTTGATTCATAGCTTCTGTATCAGTCCAAACACCAGTAAGAGCTGAAAAAATATTTGTTGAACTAGTGCAGTGTTGTAGACAGCCTTTTTGTCATGCTTTTAAAAAAGTATATACACAACTTTATACTGAAATCTCCCATTTCCACTTTGTTGAGAAAAAATCTTGGAATCTTTGTACTTTCATTTCTAATAGTTTCATGTCATAACCTTCAAATATGAGTCTTCTCTTAGTTAACAACATATTTTAACTTTAATAATTATGTACATGTAATCCTAACACAGCAACACCTTTTAGACTGTTAAACAATTTTCATAGTTAATTCTCAGTTAGTTTCAATCCATCTTTGTAACCAATATGTGTAGAGTCTTTGGTCAAAGTTCTCCAGGGATTGTCAGTTTGGCTTCTGACTCAGATATTAAATCCTTTGGGCTTCTTTTCTTGTCACATCCTCTCTGACAACTTACTGTGAGCCAGTTATTCCGCATTTCAGTTGTGTTGGAAATATGTTTAGTGATTTAGACTTCCTAGCAAAAGAAAGTTTTCTTTCACTCTTCAATTGTAGCAGTACTTTTCCCTTTACGTCCATTATTTGCACATTGAAACAGGGGTAAGAATAGTGTTTATAGGAGCCGCCGTGTTTGGGCGCCGGGAAGTGGTAGCCACCTGCATGGGGGAGCGGGCGGACTCTTGGACCGGCACCCGTGAGAGAGCAGACTGAGACCGTGAGCCAGGGAACGCACGTGACCTGACTGAAACGGAGCCCCGGTGTGCTCACTGGAACCAGACTGTGACCAGGAGTGTGCGGGGGGGGGGGGCATGGCTGGCAGTGTTAGAAACACAAAGGAGAGAGACGCGCCAGCCCTGGAAGTGAGGGCTGGGACGCTGGCTCTGGGACGTACATCCCGGGACGCTGCAGGGTTGAGCAGCACCAACAGAAACAGAGTTAAAGTGGCCAGAACATCAGTGGAGAATGGTCCACGATCCCTCTGTTCTGAGACAGAGGCTGAGGTTCGGCCCCTGCTGCTCTAACTCTCAGAAGAGGCACAGCAAACTGCCAGGGAAAGCCACCAGAGAACAAAAGCCTGGAAATACCAGCTCACAGGGTGCCCATCCCCATCCCTCCTCACAGGGGACACGGAGACTCTACCCAAACAGGGTTGCCTGAGTATCGGCGCGGCAGGCCCCTCCCACAGAAGGCAGGCTGAAAAATCAAGAAGCCCACATCCCCAAGATCCCTATAAAACAAGGGCACATGGCCTGGGTCCCGGTCAATAATTTGGGCTCTGGACAACCCCGCAACCTGTCCTCGTCTGAATGACGAGAAGGAGAAATCCCCCCCAGCAAAGAAAAGACAATGAGTCTGTGGCCTCTGCCACAGAACTAATGGATATGGATATAACCAAATTATCAGAAATGGAATTCAGAGTAACAATGGTCAAGATGATCTGTAGACTTGAAAAAAGTATTAATGAAAATGTTAATAAGAACATAGAATCTCTAAGGGTGGAAATGAGAGCGAATCTGGCAGAAATTAAAAATTCTATGAGCCAAATGCAGTCAAAACTGGAGGCTCTGATGGCCAGGGTGAATGAGGCAGAAAAACATATCAGCGAATTGGAGGATGGGTTAGTAGAAGAGAAAGCTAAAATAGAATCTGGACTTAAAAAAAATCCACGCTCAAGAATGTAGGTTAGGGGAGATTACTGACTCAATGAAACGTTCCAATGTCAGAATCATAGGCATCCCTGAGGGAGTGGAGAAAAACAGAGGTCTAGAAGAGATATTTGAACAAATTGTAGCTGAAAACTTCCCTAATCTAGCGAGGGAAACAAACATTCATGTCCAAGAGGCAGAGAGGACCCCTCCCAAGCTCAACCACGACAGACCTACGGCACGTCATGTCATAGTGCATATCGCAAGTATTAGATCCAAGGATACAGTACTGAAAGCGGCCAGGGCAAAGAAATTTCTCACGTACCAAGGCAAAGGTATCAGAATTACGTCAGACCTGTCTACACAGACCTGAAATGAGAGAAAGGGTTGGGGGGGGCATTTTTAAAGTTCTTTCAGAGAAAAACATGCAGCCAAGGATCCTTTATCCAGCAAGGCTGTCATTCAGAATTGATGGAGAAATAAAGACCTTCCAGAATCGCCAGTCATTGACCAATTTTGTAACCACTAAAACAGCCCTACAGGAGATATTAAGGGGGGTTCTATAAAGGTAAAATGGCCCCAGGAGTGATACAGAACAGAAAGTCACAATCGCTAGAAAGAAAGACTTTACTGGCAACATGGCATCATTAAAATCATATCTCTCAATATTCAGTCTCAATGTAAATGGCCTAAATGCGCCCATAAAACACCACAGGGTTGCAGACTGGATAAAAAGACATGACCCATCCATTTGCTGTCTAAAAGAGACTCATTTTGAACCTAAAGATACATTCAGACTGAAAGTAATGGGATGGAGTACCATCTTTCACGCCAATGGACCTCAAAAGAAAGCTGGGGTAGCAATTCTCATATCAGACAGATTGGATTTTAAACTAAAGGCTATAGTTAGAGACACAGAAGGGCACTATATTATTCTTAAAGGATGTATCCAACAAGTGGATATGACAATTATAAATATATATGCCCCAACAGGGGAGCAGCAAGATACACAAGCCAACTCTTAACCACAATAAAGAGACATATAGATAAAAATACGTTAATAGTAGGCGACCTCAACACTCCACTATCAGAAATAGGTGGAACACCCATGCAAGAAATTGACAAAGAAACAAGGGCTTTGAATGCCATACTCGACGAGTTGGACCTCATAGATATATATATAGAACACTACACCCCAGAACCAAAGAATACTCATTCTATTCTAATGCTCATGGAACATTCTCAAGAATAGACCATGTTCTGGGTCACAAAACAGGTCTCAATCGACACCAAAAGACTGAAATTATTCCCTGCATATTCTCAGACCACAACGCTTTGAAATTGGAACTCAACCACAAGGAAAAATGTGGAAGAAACTCAAACACTTGGAGACTAAGAACCACCCTGCTCAGAAATGATTCGGTAAACCAGGAAATCAAAAATCATTTTAAACAATTTATGGAGACCAACAAGAATGAAAACACAACGGTCCAAAACGTATGGGACACTGCAAAGGCAGTCCTAAGGGGGAAATACATAGCCATCCAAGCCTCACTCAAAAGAATAGAAAAATCTAAAATGCAGTCTTTATATTCTCACCTCAAGAAGCTGGAACAACAACAAAGGGACAGGCCTAATCCACGCACGAGGAAGCAGTTGACCAAGATTAGAGCAGAAATCAATGAATTAGAAACCAGGAGTACAGTAGAGCAGATCAACAGAACTAGAAGCTGCTTCTTTGAGTGAATTAATAAAATTGACAGACCACTGGCAAGACTTATCCAAAAGAATAGAGAAAGGACCCAGATTATTAAAATTATGAATGAAAAAGGAGAGGTCACAACCAACACCAATGAAATTGGAAGGGTTATTAGAAACTTTTATCAATTGCTTTATGTCAATAAATTAAGCAATCTGGAAGAGATGGAGGCCTTCCTGGAAACCTATAAACTACCAAGACTGAAACAGGAAGAAACTGATTTTTTAAACAGGCCAATTAATTATGAAGAGCTTGAGTCTGTGATAAACAGTCTTCCAAAAAACAAAACTCCAGGCCCGGATGGTTTTCCTGGGGAATTCTACCAAACATTCAAAGAAGAAATAATACCTATTCTCCTAAAGCTATTTCAAAAAATAGAAACAGAAGGAAAGCTACCAAACTCATTCTGTGAGGCCAGTATTACCTTGATCCCCAAACCAGGCAAAGACCCCATCAAAAAGGAGAATTACAGGCCGATTTCCCTAATGAATATGGACGCCAAAATCCTCAACAAGATCCTGGCTAATAGAATCCAACAGTACATTAAAAGGATTATCCATCATGACCAAGTGGGATTCGTCCCTGGGATGCAAGGGTGGTTCAACATTTGCAAATCAATCAGTGTCTTAGATTTTATCCAGAAAGAAAAATTCAAAAATCATATGATTCTCTCAATAGATGCAGAAAAAGCATTTGACAAAATACAGCATCGTTTCCTGATTAAAACCCTTCAGAGTGTAGGGATAGAGTGTACATTCCTCAATCTCATAAAAACCGTCTATGAAAAGCCTACAGCAAATATCATTCTCAATGGGGAAAAGCTGGAAGCCTTTCCCCTTAAGATCAGGAACACGACAAGGATGCCCACTCAAGCCACTATTATTCAACATAGTACTAGAAGTCCTTGCAACAGCAATCAGACGACAAAAAGGAATAAAAGGTATCCAAATCGGCAAAGAAGAAGTCAAAATGTCTCTCTTCGCAGATGACATGATACTCTATATGGAAAACCCAAAAGAATCCACTCCCAAACTATTAGAAGTTATAGAGCAATTCAGTAATGTGGCGGGATACAAAATCAATGCTCAGAAATCAGTTGCATTTCTATACAGGAATAATGAGTCTGAAGAAAGAGAAATTAGGGAATCCATCCCATTTACAATAGCACCAAAAACCATACATTACCTTGGAATTAACTTAACCAGAGATGTAAAGGACCTATATTCTAGAAACTATAAATCACTCTTGAAAGACATTAAGGAAGACATAAAAAGATGGAAAAATATTCCATGCTCATGGATCGGAAGAATTAACATAGTTAAAATGCCCATGCTACCCAGAGCAATCTACACTTTCAATGCTATCCCGATCAAAATACCGAGGACATTTTTCAAAGAACTGGAACAAATAGTCCTTAAATTTGTATGGAACCAGAAAAGGCCCCAAATTGCCTAGGAACTGTTGAAAAGGAAAAACAAAGCTGGGGGCATCACAATGCCGGATTTCGAGCTGTACTACAAAGCAGTGATCACAAAGACAGCATGGTACTGGCACAAAAACAGACACATAGACCAATGGAACAGAATAGAGAACCCAGAAATGGACCCTCGGCCCTTTGGGCAACTAGTCTTTGACAGAGCAGGAAAAAAACATCCAGTGGAAAAAAGACAGTCTCTTCAATAAATGGTGCTGGGAAAATTGGACAGCTACATGCAAAAGAATGAAACTTGACCACTATCTCACACCATACACAAAGATAAACTCCAAATGGATGAAAGACCTCGATGTGAGACAGGAATCCATCAAAAATCCTAGAGGAGAACATAGGCAGCAACCTCTACGACATTGGCCAAAGCAACCTTCTTCATGACACATCTCCAAAGGCAAGAGAAACAAACGATAAAATGAACTTGTGGGACTTCATCAAAATAAAAAGCTTCTGCACAGCCAAGGAAACAGTCAAAAAAAACTAAGAGGCAGCCCACAGAATGGGAGAATATATTTGCAAATGATGCTACAGATAAAAGACTGGTATCCAAGATCTACAAAGAACTTCTCAAACTCAATATGCAAGAAACAAATAAATCATAAAATGGGCAGAAGATATGAACAGACACTTTTCCAATGAAGACATACAAATGGCTAACAGACACATGAAAAATGTTCAAAATCATTAGTCATCAGGAAATTCAAATCAAAACCACACTAAGATACCACCTTACGCCAGTTAGAATGGCAAAAATTGACAAGGCAAGAAACAACAGTTGTTGGAGAGGATACGAGAAAGGGGATCCCCTCCTACATTGTGGTGGGAATGCAAGTTGGTACAGCCACTCTGGAAAACAGTGTGTGTCCCTTAAAAGTTAAAAATTGAGCTACCTTATGACCCAGCCATTGCACTACTGGGTATTTACCCCAAAGATACAGACATAGTGAAGGAAGGGTCATACGCGGCTCAGTGTTCATAGCAGCCATTGTCCACAATGCTAAATCATGGAAAGTGAAAACCTCCTATACCCACGATGATCGGATTAAGAAGTTGTGGTCCTATATACAATGGAATATTACTCAGCTATCAGAAAGAACGAAGTCTCAACATTTGCTGCAACATGGACGGCACTGGAGGAGATAATGCTAAGTGAAATAAGTACAGAGAAAGTGCAGTTATCATATGGTTTTTCTCTTCATGGAACATAAGAAGTAGGAAGATCAGTAGGAAAAGAAAGGGATAAAGAAAGGGGGGTAATCAGAAGGGGAATGTGAAGCATGAGAGACTATGGACTCTAAGAAATAAACTGAGGGCTTCAGAGGGAGGTGGGGAATGGGATAGGCTGGCGATGGGTAGTGTGGAGGGTACGTATCGCATGTTGCACTGGGTATTATACACAACTAATGAATCATCGAACTTTACATAAAAATCAGGAATGTACTGTATGGTGACTAACATAATAAATAAAAACATTAAAAAAAGAATAGTGTTTATAGAACTCCCTTATTTCACAGTTTTGTTTCTTTTCTACACTCAATTGAAATATGCTTTTCTTTGGGTAAATGTTATTCTCCACTTATAAAACTATCTTAGAATTGATACACTGTTATTGATTTAATAGTACAGGAATCTCTTGGTTGAATTAATAAGAAGGAAAAAAACCCTGTAAGGGATATATGAGGAGCTTCAGAGAAAGTGGTTAATGGGAGTCAGTCAGCTGGAAAGCATAGCTGAGAGAGACATTTTGCTGTATGTTTTCCTGTGCATTTTTAAGAACTATATAAAAACATTACATATTCAACAATTAAAAGAGATCAAGAAATAGAATAGCTTAAAATACCCTCTGTCCAAGGACACCTGGGTGGCTCAGATGGTTAAGCATCTGCCTTCAGCTCAGGTCATGATCTCCAGGTCCTGGATTGAGCCCCATGCCCCAGCTCAGCAGGGATCCTTCTTCTCCCTCTCACTCTGCCTTTCCCCTACTTGTGCTTTCTCTGTCTCTCTCTGTCTCTCCCTCATGAATAAATAAAATCTTTAAAGAAATAAGATAAAATACCTTTGTCCAAGCACTTAAAATGCTGTAACAATAAAAGAACTAGATTAGGAATACTGAGGAACTTGAGAGTCTTGTTAGTTGAGAGAGGTTAAAATTGGAGGTAAATCAGACATACATGGACACAGGTTTCAGAAAAGTTCTCCATATTTTCAGTGTAAAAACATTGTCTTTCCGTCTAGAATAGAGCCAATTATTTTCAAGTTCAATGAGATTTTTTTTTTTTCTTCAGAGTATCCCTTTTGTGGAACTCTTCCCCCAGTTCCCAGGATACCATATCAGACTTCCTCAACATTTCTCACACCTGCAGGATCCTTCCCTGCTCCTGGCTTCCATGTCCTCACTCACTGTCCTACACCTCACTTTTAGTCCAGGCACTCTGAGCATGATTTCATTCTGTCACCAGCTGATCAAACAGTCTGGTGTTTCTTTGCTTCCTTCTACAAGAAACCAAACTCTAATTTATCTAGGCCAAGGTTTGTCAACCTCGACTCTATTGACATGTTGGAAGTGGATATTCTTGGTTGTGGCAGGCTATCTTGTGCATTGTTGGCTGGTTAGCAGCAAACCTGTCTTCTGTACCCACTACCCCCTACTCTCTGCTCCCTTTACCCTGTAGTACTGTCCAATTCTAACAGCTAAAAACATCTCCAAACATTGCCAAATGTCCCTTGGGAGGCAAAATCGCCCCTGCTTGAGAATAACTGATCTATAACCCTATTCTTTTTATTAAGCTCAGTCTCTCACTGGCTGGTCTTTTTGCTTTTTCTTCCTTCCTTCCTTTCTTTCCTCCCTCCCTCCTCCCTCCCTCCCTCCCTTCCTTCCTTCCATCCTTCCTTCCTATTTGAGAGAGATAAAACAAGCGCATGGGTGAGCAGGTGGGGGAGGGAGGAGGGAGAAAGAAGAATCTTAAGCAGGTTTCACATGCAGCCCGAGGCAGGGCTCCAGTCTCATGACCCTGAGATCATGACCTCAGCCGAAATCAGAGTTGGATGCTTAACCGACGAGTCACCTAGGCGCCCCCTCTTTGCTTTTCTATCAATATGCCATGTTCATTCAAACTTGGTTTAAATGGTTCCTTTCTTTGTCCTGCCAAGTTCTTTTCTCTTTCTTCCACATAGGTATAAATGCTATTCATCTTTTGTTTTCTTCTGATTAAATGGTGGTACTGATTTCCTAAAAATATTTATGGCCCTTACTTACGGATTCAGTTCTTTCAGCAGCAGCAGTGTATTAATGCATTTTAAACTGGTTCATTTTGCTTCACCAACTTCAATCAATCTGTTTCTTTTGTTAATAATTCAGGGCAGTGACTCAGTTTCTACCATTATGCTTACTTTTGAAAATACTCAATGATTTTTTCTTTGCTAGTGATTCTTACATACATCAGTGAAATCTTGTTGGTTATCTGAATCACTTCTGAGCACTCAAAATGATTATTCATCAAAATATTTCTGACTGCTTTTATGTATTGTCCTACCTGCATTATAATTTTTTGAAATTGAATTAAGAGCTGGATATAACTGTCAGACTTTTCTCTAAAGTTATTTCATATAGTTACACTAGGAATCTGTGTTAAAGATTACAATCTGATAAATGGATTAAAAATCCTATGTACCAGATACTTTCTCCCTGGGATGTAACAGTTTCCTCTATCTTTAATGTACTTACCTTTCTTACAGCTTTTTTCTCCCCATTTTCAAATAAGTCCTAAGCAAACAATCAAATAAAAATAATATATTTCTCTTTTCCCACCCTTTATCCCCTCACTTCCCCTGCACCATCAACCTTTATTACAAGGCTGTGTACTCTGTGTTACAAAATGCCTAGTATAGCATCCCCCATGTGCCACAAAGGAAAGCACTTCATATAGAAACTAATTTTACTGTGTTAGCAGAGACCTCCTAATTGATAAATCTAGTGGTTTAAGATAAATTTTCTCAAGTAAAAGTAATATAATGAGGTATATGAATCAACTACCTTTTTTTTTCTTTTCTAAATATATTAAATGTTTGGCTTCCACATGGCCAAGTTTGACAGAATAGCCCATCTTTGCAATTATTTCAGGAACTCATCCCGCTCTTTTCAATAGGACAGAATCTTGGAGCTTAAACAACTCAAGAAATTTAGAGAAGAGTCTTAGTTCTTCCACTGTGATTGACAGTGGTCACCAGTTATGCCATTTCTCATATTAAATATCTAATATTTCACAGATAATTCTTCAACTTCTCACATTCAGTTGATTACAATCTGTCTCAGAACTGTTACTGAACTTTCTAGCCCCACCGTTGTTTTCTTAATTTAGGCCCTTACCATCTCTTAAGATATCAGAGTCCTTCCAATAGTGTATTTGTACCTATTCTCTCTGAGCTGTATTCTCTCTTATATAGAATTACACTTAAAATATAAAAATTTTTGGATCTTTATTATTAACAAAGTAAATTGGACTGTTTCCCCACTTTTTCTTTTTCTTTGTTTTTTTTTTTTTAACCTCATACTTCAGGCTTCAAATACCTTCTTAGGACTTTTCTTTGATCTCATATGTATAAATATGGTTCAGCAATATGGTGCACTCCTGTTTTCAAGTGCACTAGGGACCATGGCTAATGAAACATCTGATTTAGGTCCAGAGACTCCAGGAGGTGTGAGAACAGGCTGCTAAAACTTCTTGACAGTGAAAGAGTCTGTGAGGGCATTGACAGGAATGTCTGTTGATTTTAATTTAGATTCCAAAGCCTTTTGCCAGAGCAGGCCCCATTCAAAGTGCACTGACTCATAAGTAGCGGCATTAGTGGGATTAAGTAAAAATTGTAAATGAGGAACATGTTGCCTCCAGAGCCAAAACGACTAAAAGATGGTGCTCTTGTATGTCCTTAATGAGTGTGAGAACCATACCTCTTGGAGGAGGTGTCATCAATGAAATGTCATACCTGCATTCCTGGAGAAAGTTGGATGTAGTTCAGATCTTGTTTCTCAAGATTGTGTATGATGACATGGCTGCTGAGGTACTCAGTGGTAGCCTAATAATGGTACGTTGTATCCCTTCAGAGATGAAGGTGAACAGTGACAAGAAGCTGCTGAAAAGCACTGAACAGAACTTATCAGCCAGATCTTTAATAGTAACATATTTACCAGTTGTTGCTTGGACAGGGTTAGTGATTTGGGGGTGGTTTTTTTTTTGTTTGTTTGTTTTTTGTTTGTTTGTTTGTTTGTTTGTTTTTAAGTAGGCTCCACGCTGGGCTTTGAACTCACGACCCTGAGATTAAGACTTGAGCTAAAAGTCAGGTGCTTCACTGACTGAGCCATCCTGGTGTCCTGGGGTTAGTAAGTTTAATAGTATTGGGTATTGGGTTTGGGGCCTTAATGGTTGGGACCACAACATCAAGGTCTTAGTAATCCACGTGAGGCACCACTTATATTTTTCAGATTTAAGAACAGGTAGAATTGAGCTGTCCACGCAAAGGAGAGTGGGATTAATGACATTCATTAATTGGTTCCTACGTAAAGGTCCTGATCCCAGGAAAGTGAAATTCAAGAGGCCTGTCCTCCTACTGCCCTAGTCCGGGATTTAGCCAGTTAGTACTGCTTGTGTTGACTATTCCCACAGAGAGATGTGGCAGCCACCACTGGCAGACAGAGATGTAGGCACCAAGGCCAAAGTGAAGCTCAAGTTCCTGTTACAGCTGCTCTTGGGTTGCTTTGGAACCCATTAGTAAACCAAGAGCAGACCCCCAAGAGCTATTCACAAGTCAGCAGTTACGGTCGTGCCAGCCTCCTACTACTGTCCAGTTGTTTTGTAAGACTTAAAGATTCTTCTGATGGTGAGACACAACACACTGAACCTTGAATAGGTGAAATGCAGAACTCAAAAGAAGGTGCTGGGCTTGTCCCACAGGGAATACAAATGGGTAACAGCAAACGGCAGCAGTAGAGGGATGCTCACCTATCACAAGTGAGGTGGGGTTAGCTAAGTTTTGCAGCATCCCTGTGGATTGGCTCATTTGAATAATTTCAGGGGCTGAAGGGCATGTGGGCTGTGTCTGGTACTTGGCCCTGGGGCAATTAGGGCGGGTAGTTAGTGGCCCAGAGTGTGAACTCCAGCAAGGGAGGTGGTTGGTATAGACTTTAATAAGCTGTTCAGGAAGGGGACGTGATTGGCCTCTGCTTAGGCCCCTCAAACTGGGTGAAGACAGCACTGGGAAAACAAGACAAAAATCAAACCAACACTGTATTTATTATACCTGTAAAAAAGTGGGTTACTGGGCCCTCTTCAGACCTCTTGAATTGACTTTTTGGGAAGGAGATTGGGAATCTGTGGAGCTAATTTACAATAGTTTCTCATTGCTCAAGTTGGGCTCTGGAGTTTGGCTTGTTGCAGTTATAAGCTTCATCTTTCAGCTCTAATCCCTGCACTCATTACTCATTTAGGTCCCACCTTTCTCACTGTAAAATTGAATACAACAATAGCACCTACTTCCTGGTCAAATTGAGCAGTATATGGAATAATATATATGAAATGTTTAGAGTGTTTGCTACATATCATAAGGTAATGAGTCCAGGAATCAAACCAACACTATATTTATTATACCTGTGAAAAGGTGGGTTACTGGGCCTCTCTTGAGACCTCTTGAATTGATTTTTGGGGCAGGAGTTTGGGAATCTGTGATTAAATCAAGTATATTTCAAGTAATTTTTAGTTTTAGGAGTTACTTATCAGAGTCGCCATGAGAAAATCCTCTTCCTCTATTCTGGTTCATTTGATTTGTAATAAATTATCCTTAAATTTTGGAGCACTCATACCTTCCAGAAGTCTTTAAAACTCTGTTGACAGTACATGTTTTGCAGGGAAAAAAAAAAAAAAAAGAGTTGTTTTAAAAGCCTTTAATCTTCATTCCATCAGGAGAGAATTGATTACTACTTGCTTACAACTTTAGAAGCTGGAAAGACCCTCTTGGCATTTTCCAGATCTTTTCTCCTTTCACCTTTTTAGCCACAATGAAAGCAAAATTGTCCAGTAATGTGATGTTAGCGGTCTGCAGAAAATTTGAAATGGCCTTTTCCATTTATAAGAAAATTATATTCCTTTCTCAAAGATAAAACCTCTATGACCATTGAAGAGGAACTGCTATTTCTCAAAATGAATCTTAAAATGATAAGATATACATTTTTTGTTCTGTAGCCATGGGCTTAGCAGAACTCCACCTATCTTAGTAACTTTAAATTTTTAGTTTATTAGAATATAATTGTTAATGAAAACAATTACAGTTTAAAAAAAATTTTTAAAGATTTTATTTAATTATTTGACAGAGAGACAGCCAGTGAGAGGGAACACAAGCAGGGGGAGTGGGAGAGGAAGAAGCAGGCTCCCAGCAGAGCAGGGAGCCCAATGTGAGCTTGATCCCAGAACTCTGGGATCATGACCTGAGCCGAAGGCAGACACTTAACGACTGAGCCACCCAGGCGCCCCACAATTACAGTTTTACTGCACTTATTTTACAAGCACTCACTGAATAAAATAAATAGAAAGCAACATTTCTTCCTAATAGGTAAAAGATTTTATTATTTTTTAAAGATTTATTTATTTGAGAGAGAGAAAGCGTGAGTGTGAGGCTGGTGGGTGGGGCAGAAGGAGGGAGAAAGAACTCAAGCAGACTCCGTGCTGAGTGTGGAGCCCAGTGTGGGACTCGATCCCACCACCCTGAGATCATGACTTGAGCTGAAACCAAAAGTCTGGTGCTCAAATGACTGTACCATCAAGGTGCCTCCAAATTAAAGATTTTAAATAAGTTCTTTATATCTGTTATAAAAACAGAGGTGTCTATCAGTTATTTTACTCATTGAAATTATAAAAATGGTAATATTTGACATGTTAAATATTGCTAACATCAAATAGCTGATTAATGTCAAGGAGAACCTTTTATTAACAACTTTTAGTGAACAGCATTTACTTTCTTGTCGGTCATAGTCTATATAAATAAAACTTTCACAGACCCTGTACTTTTAAAGAAGACAAGTACCTTTTCATTTCTTAATGTAAAGATCCCTGTACTTTATTTCACCAAATGCTGCTGTTGTTTTGTTGTTTTTAAACTATTATATCCTTAATGTATTCAGCACAGTGCCTGGAGCATGGCTGGCGTTCAGAGATCATGCTTGCTGCTACGTTTTATGTTTTTCATCCCAGGTGTTGATCATCATTTATCACTATCTAATCTCTTTAGGTGTCTACTTGTGTATGTCAATAATCATCATCAGAATACCAACAACACAACTAGCATTTATTTTGTGCTCACTGTGTCCTAAGTCAACAACCTAGTTATAAGTAGTATACATCTGTTATTTCATTTATTCCCCAGAACACTCTTAGATAAAAGTAATAG